>NC_090939.1:417792385-418095415 GCF_040938575.1 Ambystoma mexicanum | reverse complement strand
CTAAAAGCACCATGGTCCAACGCCAGGGTTGTAATGAGGCCCAAAGGCACATTTCAGAGGGAAATAAAATTGTTTGCTCTTGAAAGAAGCAGCGACTTGAAAGATCTTCGAGTGAAAAGAACATCACAAACAGCACCTATGACTTCACCCAAACAAAAAGGCACATTCCCATGTTTGGGATGCAACAGTCGCAACAGCATTATTAAAGGAGAGTATGTTATGCACCACAGATCAGGAGAAAGGATTCCACTGAGAAACTTCTTCATTTACACTTTACAACATGTAGTGCATGCTATTAAATGTCCCTGCGATCTTCTTTATGTCGGCCAGACATTCAGCAAAGCACGCATTAGATGGAGTGATCATAAAACAAATACCCATCTACACAACCAGAACTCATCAGTTGCCAGACATTTTTGAGAACATAAACACCAATTATCACAAATACGGTTCCAGATTCTTGAAGTGGTTAATGATAGAGATCTAAAGATCAGTATCAACAAGAAACTTGAACAAAGGTAAACCTCCTGGATAGATAGGTCAGATACAGTAATGCTGAATGGCCTCAATGACGAGACCAATTTCTACAGTTTCTTATGAATGTTGTTAGTACAAGCAAGCACCATGAATCCAGTTCTGTTTGAAGTGATGTAACTTTCGTAATCTGTAAGAGAAAGTGCTTGTATCTCCTCAACAAACTACAAGCATCAAGCTGATGTGTACAAACAAGATTATCATCTTTGAATGTATGATTGATTTACTGTACATTTTGTTCAGCAACAGTTATTTTAATATATCTTCTAATAATAACCGTGCACGAGCCACACATTTCTCCTGTTGACAATAAAATGATGGAATGTTTTTTTTTTCAGCTATGTGGACAATTGTACATTTCTTTTTACATTATATGTCGAGATTCATAGCTATCAAGATGAAAGCTAGTGGCAGGCATTTAGTAGAAAAGGTCATTCACCTAGAGAGTAAGAACCAAGCAGGCATGGGTACAAATATACTCCATATAGACCTACAGTGAGACTGCATAGTTGTTGTAAAGGTTAGCTGTACTTCTGTCCTCTACATGGCAGAGTAGAAGCACAGAGAACCCCAGCGAAGGTCCTCTATATGGTATTAATGGACGAGCAACCAAGGCCTAAGCTCTCAGGAGGTGATGCAGGCTGGTCCTTAAGTACAGTGTAGTCCCCAAGACCCCACAAAGGAATGTCCACACACTATGTTATGTGCTAAAACAGTTCTTTATAAAAAAATAAGGTTCAAGATGTGTACATCAATTAATAACACACTTTGTACTTTGGCAAATCTAATATGGCAAATATATACAAGGTCTATGTGGTACCACACTTAGCTATTGACTCCTTTAAAATGCATCCAATGCTGAGAGTTATAATGGTATGCAAATCATGTAACACTGTATATCAGCATAGATCATAGGAAGGAAGGCAGGTTAGATGGAACAATGACAGAATGATGACCCCCTCTACCTACAGGCAGTTCTGAGTGAAGATCTCCCAACTGGGCAACCTGTAATAAATATTATTAACAAGCCCAGTTCATTTATGTTTAAACAGTCTTGTTTCCTGGTGAACATGGTCAACTTCCCCAATGTACCTGGGTTAGAAGAGTTTCTTCGATAGTTCATTGACGGATCCCTCGAGAGTGGACTCCCTTTAAAGCAGGAGCCACAGGGTGTTGAGATTCCTTAAAGAAATGAGAACACTTTTGTTGAGACGGCAGCTTCGACCTTCACAGTGCTTTTTGACAATCGATCATGGAAGTCCTGTGAAGATGAGGCATGCAGTATATCTCGGTGCAAAGAGTTTGTTGCACAAAGGAGACTCAGTGAAGAACATAGGCCCAGTAGTGGATGTCGGGTGTCAGCGGTGACATCGACGATCAGGACTCGACCATGGCTGGATATTGGATCTTCACTTGTCGGCATCTTTGTGGACTTCCGGTGGCGGGAAACCCACTGACGGATTCTCCTCAGTCGTCAACTACCTCAACTTTCTCCGGTGGGACAAAGTGGTCAATGGTGATGGAAAGGGGGCCCTTCTTTCATGTTCTTTAGCAAAGGTGGAGCGCTGAAGCTCCGGTCATCGAGCATCACTGTGTGAAGCTGACCCCGCTTCTGGGCAACACTACTTGACTGTCTTCAAGCGGTTATGAAAATCCTCCGAACCCTGGTCAACGATGTTGGACTTCGACGGCCTTGATGTCCTGGTGCTTTACTTCAAATTTTGCTGCAGACCCTGTCTCCGGTCAACAGCCTTTTGGGACTGTCTTCCAGAGTGCCTCAATGAAGATCATCTGCTGCATGATGTTACCTCATAGCTCGGGGAGAAGTCTGCTAGGCAGGTCCTCTCTTGGATCAGTCCTCGACAGACTTGACAGCTTTTAGATTGGGTCGAAGGAAAGCAGCAGCAAATCTTCTTCTTCAAGCTGGGCTTCAAAGATAAGCAGCTTCAAGTTTCGACTTCAGCTTCTGAACAAATTGGGAAGTGAAAGGTCCTCAGATATACACATCTGTCCCTCATTCACTCTGCTGAGCCAAGATCAGTCAGCCAATCAGACAGAAGGGCATTCATGCAGGCAGGCAGCCAATCAAGGTCACAGTGCATTCAGGCCATTCACTTCCACCCAGACACCCATAACAAGGATTGTGGATTGTGGCAAGCATCCAGCCTTTCAGTACACCACACTGCATGAATATCAGTTTCAGGCAGTGATGTCTCATTCATTGTGTTTTCCACACAGAAATCAGACACCTAGAACATGGAAAACATATTGGTCACACACTCCATTCACACAGGTCCCACCCCAAGGGTGTAACCACAACATACAGTCACTGGGAAGGCTCCAGCCAGTCTGGCCTGGACTTCCTCACAATACCATATATAGTTATTCCACCCAACAGCCATTCCAGGGAAGGGACAGAGTCAGGGCTTCCCAGGACTTTGGGAAAACAAGGTAACAGGTAATAGAAACCAAGAGGCCACACGGGCCATCTTGCCTTCTATAAGGAATCCACGGATTCCTATGGCAGGGGCCTGGTTTCCCAAAACGGAGGATACTCAGAGCACCTGTCAAAATCAGCATGGAGCTGCCACCAGCCCATACCCTGCTCTGTGGGCCACAAACAGGTGCACAAAAACGTACACTAGGAGTACAGGGTTGTACCCCCACCCATGGGTGTCATTAGGGAACATATAGTGGTCATGTTACTGTGTGTGCATTTCCTGCAAGCACTTCGACGTGTATATAGTTCCAAATTCAAGACTGCAGGCTTACTTCTCTTATCGTGGTATGTGGAGTACACGCCTGCCTAGATTCTGGAAACACGATTTGCTATGTTTGTGTTCAGAAATTGTAGGAGCAGGTCAACATGCAAAGTGATTTGCCAAACCTAGCTACGGTTATATACAGGGGTGTACTGGGAACCAAAGGTTTTCAAAGTGGTCCCATATTAAAGATTTCAACAAGCCCAACCCTTTTCCTATGAGAAAATGCAGAAATAAATTAGTTTACCACACAAAAAAGGTCCAGGCTGCAGAGGCCTAGCAGGAATTCTCTACAGAACCCTATAGGCCTGTCCACCCCTGATTATTAAGATCCTGACAGACAACCCTGCATTTCTCACATGTAAGCTGCTGCATTCGAGTGAAAATGAGCTTGCCTAGAAGCGCAATATGTCAGCCAAAAAGTGCAGCAAGTTCTCACGTTGGCAGCAACACGCAACACAATACATTTTCTACATAGTATAAAGCAGTGGTCTTCAAAGTGGGGGGCGAAGGATGCTTGGGGAAGAGTTTTTGCAAGGCTGTTTAAAACGAGTTTACAGTGGCTGCTTTTAATAGAAAATATGAGCAGTTATAGTAAGAAACAATGGGCCTGATTCACAGAAACGTTTTATAATGGCGCAATCCCATTGGAAAAACACTCTGTGAATCAGGACCAATATATTTTCTCAAGGGGAGAGGGAATTCAGAATTTAGAATACAAAAGTTTGAATAGCACTGCAATAAGGTGTTATTTGTTTTGAGCCTAGAATGATTCCTACCTGTGACTTGAAGAAGGCATGTAGGTGACTGGAGAAATCCTTCAGCACGTCCACAGTTGTCAATGATGCTGAAGCACAAGGCCTTTGGCATAAATAGAAACCGAGTGTACTATCCTTACTGGTGAATGCACCTTTTCTTATCTGGAATGAGATTATTGTTAAATAGTTTGTGTTGCTGCGTCGAGCACACAGCTCAAATCAACCAGCCGTGAGTAATGTGCACAGTTATATGCCATCATCCAAAGGCATCTTTCTCATTCTGCTCGCAAGCTTATTTGCGACGGAAAATACTTTTTCTGTGTGGACTGAAAATTGAATTCTTGTCTGATGTTTTTTCTGGACCTGCTTACATAGGCAATTTAACTATATTGCAACCGAAACAGGCTACCCAATAGTACCGTTTTGAGTAATGCCACCAGGTACAATGAAGACCCATATGAGACTGTTTCAACTAACACTATCAATTCAACATCCCACGGACTTTATAACCCTCATTCAAAATAATAATAGAACCTTTGCAGCTTCGCTGACTGTTCCATTTCAGTCTGGGAAGGTATCAGTAAGCAACGGAAAATTACATAAAATATATGGGTTTTTTTTCTGGCTATTTGAAAACAGATCCGACTTTTTTATGATCTGTGCATCTAAATACGTCTTATCAAGGGCAGGCAGGAGATGTACCTCCTGAGATCACTTAGAAGAAAATCAGTTCAGGGAAAAACACGTTTTATGTGAATTCCTGCGGCAGACTTGCTGATAGAACATGATGGCAATTTGAGAATTAAACCTGTTCGGTGGGGAAGAATATAGTTCAGAAGCAGGTAATGAAAGTTGTTTTTTAAGAGACAGAAGTGCCGATGTTAAGGGTTTTATAGAAAGGGAACTGAACCCACATGTAGTCTGAAAACATAGTCTATGAGTTCCACACCCGAAAACCATGAATATGCAAATGCAAGCTAGGCCATGCTTTATTCATAAGTATCTTAAAACATTCAATCCGTTAAAAATACAAAGTCAGAAGGCTTCGTTTTTCAAAAATCTGAAAAAATGAAATATGCATTTTGAAACTAAATAATGCATTGGCATCATTTATATTTCATTCCTTATAAAATGATATCAAAGTAAAAGCAATGCAGGCATGTATATAAATACTGGATACAAAATCCACACTGTTTAATAAACTACGCAGGAGGAAGTCAGTTGGCTGGGATTCCTGTCTAAACTAACATGGCAGCTATCCAGAAAAACCTGCCATAAAATGGTGGCGTTTGTGATATTGCTTACAGGAAAATGCAATTTGTCATGTTTTAGTAATGGGTTATCACATTTGGCATATGCTGCAGTACAGAAACTTCTATAACATGATATGCAGTCTTAGCTAAGTATGTCGTGCACGGTACAGTCGAGTCACTTTATTTAGATAAATGCTTTGCTTCCTGTATTCTGTGCATTTGTAGGTCTCATATAATGGCTGCATGCTCATAGTATCACTCCTCAATTATATTTGAAATGCGTTCAGTGTTCCTTTAATAGACACCAACTAATTAATATATTGAATCATCTTCTGCTTCATATATGTAGCCTTTACAATACAAAAGTGGTCTAGCTCTATGCACCAAGAACTTAAGAAGTTGTTTAATCACACGGAATGGTACTGTGAACAAGTGGGCTTCTATTGCAACATGTTAATGTCTGACCAAGCAACCAACAGATTTGTGGCCTATTTGATGAAGTTCTAGACTAGGATTTGTAGGGGTATGGATGGGTTTTACAAACTGCAAACCTAACTGGGAATCCACGAAGCACTGGGCAAAGCGGATATCCTGGAGGATATTAGTAGGGTTTAGACTTAGCAGAGGAGATAAGGTGGGTAGAGTGAGCAGGAACGGGGAGCTACAGAGGGGTGAAAATTGTTGAGTATTGTGATCAGCAATTGGCAAGCTCAGTACACACTTCTGGTCCTTTTTGAAGTATCGGATGGATGGGGCAGTCTTATCTGCTTTGGTAACGTGTTCCAGAGAGACGATGTATAGCAGGAAAACGCCTATTTCCTCTTTTTTTGCCCCCTTTCATTTGTTTGTTTCCAGTCTGGTGATGTTGTGGCTTCTGGTAATGTGCTGGCCTCTGAAGATGGCGTGTTATTGTCACAAATAAACTTCCGGGGTACCAGTCGCCCAGGGGTGAAATCAGCCCCACACCTCTAATACACCAGAAGGGATCAGAACAGATTGGAATAGCAAGCAAATTATAAAGCTCCCTGTCCAATTTTGGTAACGTGGACCGAACGGCAGGCTTATCTCCGAAAGGTCATGGATCATTGGTTAGTTGCAATACAGCAACATTTAAATTATTACCCAAATGATAAAAGAGACTGTCCAGTCAAGGTTATATACAAAATATCAACTTTATTTTTATCACAACATACAATTCTTGCACACTACAAACTACAACCCACCCTGTAAAGGAATGCAGATGACAGACAGTTTCAAAGAAGGAAATGGGATGCACTCTGGATACTGACAGGAGGGTAGTCACCATAGTTAATAACTACAACAGTTTAAGGTTACTTCGCTTCAGCAAAAAAGAAAGCAATGGGTTGTAATATGTCTCTAGGGGCCTTCTGGGAAGGACCAGTGGGACAGAACCATAATGTACCTTGTGCTGTAGGTGTTCTTGTGATTGACAAGGTCGAGTAAGCATTAGGGCACTTTGCAGGCTTCTGTGACAGTTTTCAAGATAGGAGTCAGCTGTGGGAATCAGGTAGCAAGATGATTTGGCAAGCAAAGCTGGACGAAAGACTGCAGGCTGGTTTACACAGCGATTTGGTGTCAGGAATCAGTGTCTCCATTCTGATAGGCAGTTCTGAAGCACTGATCCAGATGTCTCAGATGTCTTTAAGCTACTGCAGCTTGACAGTGGTTAGCATTGCAGTTAGTTGCAGCTTGAGGAACTCGACTGGCTCTAAAATGTCCTTTAAGGTGGACAGCAGCTGATGCCTATTGAGGCACTTCTCCCAGCTTCTTCAATGGGCATGTGTCAGCCTTTACTGCAGACAGCCCACAGCTGTGGAGTATGTTGTAGGCTGCTGCCTTCTCCTTTGTAGGTACACAGACCTTCTGGCAGTTCCTGTCCAGGGAGATTGCTGCAGAGCCTACCAGAACACACTGTCTGGGTACTGGTTCTCAAGTGGATGGTGGGTCCTCTGAGTTCTGACTTTTCCTTGGTTCCCTGGGAGATGTTTAGGGGGGGGGATCTTGCTTCCCATCTTCCTGTTTGTTGCTGATCAAAGAGTTTATGTGGTTAATGGATCTCTCTGAGGTTTTTGATTAAAGAAGCAGGTCTCCCTTGAAGCTGCTGCGAGACCAGCCCCTCTAGCTGCTGCAAATCAAATTCTCTTACCTGATTAATGGGGTCCCCATATCAGGGAGGCTAACTGTAAACATGCATTGCCAGACATGACAGTTCACTGTCAATGACACTGAGGGCAGGGGCTGTCTCCAGGCTGACACAGTTACATATGAAAGGTTTCAGTACAAAAAAGAAGGTGGGTGAGGCGCGCACTCCCGGTCCTGGTCAATTGAACCTGTTGTAAAAAATAAGTAGCTGGGTCAAATCCCAAAATGGACAAAAATTCACAGGGTTAGATCCCTTCTGCTGCAATTCAGGTACTTAGTAATAACAGGGTTAGATCCCTTGCTGCAAATCAGGTACTCAGTAATAACAGGGTTAGATCCCTCGGCTGCATTTCTGTGGTCTGTAGTTGTTCTCCTCCTAGCGCTTTCCTATCTCAAATAATCATCAGGGAGGCTGTTCAGCAGGTGTGTCTAATTAGACTCAAAGGATTCTGGTAGCTGTAGTGAAAAAGTTGTTTTCTGTTCAGGTGACCAGCAACCGACACCCCTCCAAAGCACAAGTCCTTCCCAAATTTGGGGGAGGGGAGAGAACCATCTTTATGATTCTCCAAAGTGGGGCACAGTCACCCCGTGGCGCTGCCTCTGGAGCCCGGGACTCCCATAGCATTCAGTACAAAAAAGAAGGTGGGTGAGGCGCGCTCTCCCGGTCCTGGTCAATTGAACCTGTTGTAAAAAATAAGTAGCTGGGTCAAATCCCAAAATGGACAAAAATTCACAGGGTTAGATCCCTTCTGCTGCAATTCAGGTACTTAGTAATAACAGGGTTAGATCCCTTGCTGCAAATCAGGTACTCAGTAATAACAGGGTTAGATCCCTCGGCTGCATTTCAGTGGTCTGTAGCTGTTCTCCTCCTAGCGCTTTCTTATCTCAAATAATCATCAGGGAGGCTGTTCAGCAGGTGTGTCTAATTAGACTCAAAGGATTCTCGTAGCTGTAGTGAAAATGTTTTTTTCTGTTCAGGTGACCAGCAACCGACACCCCTCCAAAGCACAAGTCCTTCCCAAATTTGGGGGAGGGGAGAGAACCATCTTTATGATTCTCCAAAGTGGGGCACAGTCACCCCGTGGCGCTGCTTCTGGAGCCCGGGACTCCCATAGCATTCAGTACAAAAAAGAAGGTGGGTGAGGTGCGCACTCCCGGTCCTGGTCAATTGAACCTGTTGTAAAAAATAAGTAGCTGGGTCAAATCCCAAAATGGACAAAAATTCACAGGGTTAGATATCTTCTGCTGCAATTCAGGTACTTAGTAATAACAGGGTTAGATCCCTTGCTGCAAATCAGGTACTCAGTGATAACAGGGTTAGATCCCTCAGCTGCATTTCTGTGGTCTGTAGTTGTTCTCCTCCTAGTGCTTTCTTATCTCAAATAATCATCAGGGAGGCTGTTCAGCAGGTGTGTCTAATTAGACTCAAAGGATTCTGGTAGCTGTAGTGAAAATGTTTTTGCAACAGGTTTAATTGACCAGGACCGGGAGTGCGCGCCTCACCCACCTTCTTTTTTGTACTGAATGCTATAGGAGTCCCGGGCTCCAAAGGCAGCGCCACGGGGTGACTGTGCCCCACTTTGGAGAATCATAAAGATGGTTCTCTCCCCTCCCCCAAATTTGGGAAGGACTTGTGCTTTGGAGGGGTGTTGGTTGCTGGCAACCTGAACAGAACCCGGGACTCCCATAGCATTCAGTACAAAAAAGAAGGTGGGTGAGGCGCGCACTCCCGGTCCTGGTCAATTAAACCTGTTGCAAAAACATTTTCACTACAGCTACCAGAATCCTTTGAGTCTAATTAGACACACCTGCTGAACAGCCTCCCTGATGATTATTTGAGATAAGAAAGCGCTAGGAGGAGAACAACTACAGACCACAGAAATGCAGCCGAGGGATCTAACCCTGTTATTACTGAGTACCTGATTTGCAGCAAGGGATCTAACCCTGTTATTACTAAGTACCTGAATTGCAGCAGAAGGGATCTAACCCTGTGAATATTTGTCCATTTTGGGATGTGACCCAGCTACCTATTTTTTGCAACAGGTTTAATTGACCAGGACCGGGAGTGCGCGCCTCACCCACCTTCTTTTTTGTACTGAATGCTATGGGAGTCCCGGGCTCCAGAGGCAGTGCCACGGGGTGGCTGTGCCCCACTTTGGAGAATCATAAAGATGGTTCTCTCCCCTCCCCCAAATTTGGGAAGGACTTGTGCTTTGGAGGGGTGTCGGTTGCTGGCAACCTGAACAGAAAAAAACTTTTTTCACTACAGCTACCAGAATCATTTGAGTCTAATTAGACACACCTGCTTAACAGCATCCCTGATGATTATTTGAGATAAGAAAGCGCTAGGAGGAGAACAACCACAGACCACAGAACTGCAGCTGAGGGATCTAACCCTGCTAATACTGACTACCTGATTTGCAGCAAGGGATCTAACCCTGTTAATACTGAGTACCTGATTTTCAGCAGAAGGGATCTAACCCTGTGAATATTTGTCCATTTTGGGATGTGACCCAGCTACCTATTTTTTGCAACAGGTTTAATTGACCAGGACCGGGAGTGCGCGCCTCACCCACCGTCTTTTTTGTACTGAATGCTATGGGAGTCCCGGGCTCCAGAGGCAGCGCCACGGGGTGACTGTGCCCCACTTTGGAGAATCATAAAGATGGTTCTCTCCCCTCCCCCAAATTTGGGAAGGACTTGTGCTTTGGAGGGGTGTCGGTTGCTGGCAACCTGAACAGAAAAAAACATTTTCACTACAGCTACCAGAATCCTTTGAGTCTAATTAGACACACCTGCTTAACAGCCTCCCTGATGATTATTTGAGATAAGAAAGCGCTAGGAGGAGAACAACCACAGACCACAGAACTGCAGCTGAGGGATTAACCCTGCTAATACTGACTACCTGATTTGCAGCAAGGGATCTAACCCTGTTAATACTGAGTACCTGATTTTCAGCAGAAGGGATCTAACCCTGTGAATATTTGTCCATTTTGGGATGTGAGCCAGCTACCTATTTTTTGCAACAGGTTTAATTGACCAGGACCGGGAGTGCGCGCCTCACCCACCTTCTTTTTTGTACTGAATGCTATGGGAGTCCCGGGCTCCAGAGGCAGCGCCACGGGGTGACTGTGCCCCACTTTGGAGAATTATAAAGATGGTTCTCTCCCCTCCCCCAAATTTGGGAAGGACTTGTGCTTTGGAGGGGTGTCGGTTGCTGGCAACCTGAACAGAAAAAAACTTTTTTCACTACAGCTACCAGAATCCTTTGAGTCTAATTAGACACACCTGCTTAACAGCCTCCCTGATGATTATTTGAGATAAGAAAGCGCTAGGAGGAGAACAACCACAGACCACAGAACTGCAGCTGAGGGATCTAACCCTGCTAATACTGACTACCTGATTTGCAGCAAGGGATCTAACCCTGTTAATACTGAGTACCTGATTTTCAGCAGAAGGGATCTAACCCTGTGAATATTTGTCCATTTTGGGATGTGACCCAGCTACCTATTTTTTGCAACAGGTTTAATTGACAAGGACCGGGAGTGCGCACCTCACCCACCTTCTTTTTTGTACATATGAAAGGTTGTTGGGGTTTCCTGTCTCCTTTGTTCACTTCTGCAGCCAGGCCCCATGTGGGCATGATTAAAGTACACTCTATTAGTATGATAATTGCTGATAACAGGAGCAGGGCCCAACAAAAGAGCAGGGTGGATCCATGGAGCCTTTTTTAGTTAATCAGGCAGGTCATCGCAGGGGGAAGTTTTGCCCTCCCCCTTTCCGGAGATGACATGGTGTACTCTTGGTTGTGCATGTACGCTCTGTCCACACAGAGTACACTGGTCTATGAGTTTGTCATGATGTAAGCATAGGAAAATGTGTGTGGATTAGCCCAACACATTTTCTTGAGATTGGTCTACCATAATTCCATTGTTTTAAAACATGTCAATAAAGCCCAGGCAAGCGCACACCCACTGTAGCCAAGTAGCAGGGTTTTTGGTTGAGACTGCTTTGTAAATGGTGCATATAAGTTGACCTTGAAGCATTCTCGATGGGGTACAGAGTGCAGATCCTTCAGGACAGAGCTTATGTGGTTGAATTGTGTAACGTCTGTGATGAAGCTGTAACGCTCACCTGACTCCCACGGGGGCGCTGGCCTGGTTCGCGCTGCTGTGACCTCGTCTAAGGTGATGCGCAGGGTTTGGAAGACGGACTGGACCGGGCCCCAGATCTGGCTTGTCTGACTCGCAGAAGTATCCTTCTGTAGGTGAGAATAGGGGGTTAACTGTCTGCGGGGTATTGCAATCGGCCTCCCACTTACCCCTCTCACCCTCCTCAAAACCCTTCTGTGCTTCCCCGTAGCGTCTCACCTTAGGGTCTGGAAGGACGAGCTCTCCATCCTGCTTCTGATGCAGGGGCGCGTTGGTTTCCAGTTACGTCACTGGATTTTCGGATGGGTGAGAACCAAACTTGCTTGGCTTCCAGGTAAGTTTTTCTATAAGTGGTTCCCCTTGTGTCCATGCATTAATGTTCTAATGCTAGTGTCTTTTTCCCCATAGGGGCCGGGGTACGGAATGCCGGGGAACAGGCACCGACCCGAGGTGAGCGGTGAAATCCTTGTGGAAATCAGGTAAGTCTTTAATGAGTGTTTTGGTAATGTCTTTTCATTCACTCATTAACGCTGATGTCTTTTTCCCCTTAGGGGCCGGGGTCCGAAAATGCCTGGATGCGGCGCGGACCCGAAATGAAAAGGGAATGACCCAACAGGTAAGTCTTGACATGGAGTTTTAGCTTCCCTTTTTCCTTCTTTCTCTCACCTTTGTTCTTGTCTTTTTCTCCCTAGGCGCGGGGGCGCGACTGCGAATCCGGATGGTCGCTGCTGAACATGGAGGCGCCCTGTAAAGGTGAGTAGAATGCGGCGCTGCAGCGATCGATGCGATGTGCTTTTAAAAATAAATGTCTTCCTTTTCAGGATTGTCGGCGAAATGTCTCTGGGATGCAGATTTAGCAGGTGAGGCCTTTTCCTTCTTCTGTTCTATTGTTCCCTTCCTTTGCAGGTGATTCAGGATGCTGCCAGGTGTGGCAGAAGTCAAGATGCAGGAGCAGACACGGTGAGCGTCCAGCTGCTAGATGCAGAACAACGCGAAGCACGTGTGGCTGATCGGGTGTGGTTTAAATAGCCTTGGAAGAAGTTCCTAGAATGTGTCCTTCCTCCAATCAGGTATGTATCCTTCCCCGACCACGCCCGGGTGGTAAATGAGTCCCACAGGTAAAGTAGTTCCTTTCAGGCCTCAAGGAGGCCGGGGTTCTGCAGCATGGTCTGCATCAGGTAAGTGCACCCAAACACTTTCATAATGAGCCTGGCGCCTATGGCGCCAGGACTGACGTTTTCTATGAGCCTGGCGCCATAGGTGCCAGGACGCTGCCCAAAGGGCCCCTATAAGGGGTTGCTGGGACCTTCCCCGGGGACTTGATGTCCGCTTTCGGGGACGCAGGGCCTGAGCCGGCTCCCCGGGAGCGGCCATCGTGACAGCACTCCCCCCCAAGGCCCCTCCCAAGGTTGTTCCCTCCGGGGGTTTTGGTTTGTTTGGGAAGAGTCGGTGGAATTTCCTGACTAATCGAGGTGCATGCACATGGTCACTGGGTTCCCATGACCTCTCCTGAGGTCCGTACCCCTTCCAATCTATTAGGTAGAAAAGCTTTGACCTAAACATTTTTGAATCTAAAATGTTCTCCACTTCGAATTCGGGTTCCCCATCTATTTGAATAGGTTCTGGAGGTTTGAGTAGTCGGGTTCCGGGGACCACTGGTTTCAGTAGTGACACATGAAAAACAGGGTGAATTTGCATATTAGCTGGTAAATCAAGTTTAACCGCTACTGGGTTAATTATTGCCGTAATAGAATAAGGTCCCAGATATTTTGGGTTAAAAGTTCGAGGCCCTTTGAGCGGTAAATGTCTGGTAGCTAACCACACTTGATCCCCAATCGATACGGAGGTGCTTCACTCCGATGTAGGTCAGCATTCTCCTTGTATTTTCTCTTGGCTTGTTGTAAATGCGTGGTTGCCTCTTTGAAGGCTCGGGTAATGGTAGAATGCAGATGTTCTACTGCGGGCACTCCGAGGTTCTGAGGTGAGTCGAGGTTTGAGGTTCGAGGGTGATGTCCAAACAAGGTATAAAAAGGACTATGGCCAGTTCCAGAGTGTACCGAATTATTATATGCGTATTCGGCTATCCAAAGAATGTCTTTCCAGTTGCTTTCAGATTGCTGTAACATACACCGTAAGTACTGCTCAAGGGTCTGATTTGTCCTCTCAGTCTGACCATCGGTCTGAGGGTGGTGACTGGTCGATAATCTTACGTCGATTTGTGCCATTTGACAACATTTGCGCCAGAAGTGGGAAATGAATTGGCTTCCCCGGTCAGAGATTAGTATAGATGGGAATCCATGTAGCCGAACAATATTTTTGAGGAATTCTTTGGCTAGGACAGAAGCTGAAGGTAAACCTTTCAAAGGAATGAAGTGGGCCATTTTGGAAAACAAATCCACAATTACCAGAATGGTATTGTATCCCGAACAAGGAGGCAAGTCCGTAATAAAATCCATTGATAGGGTGTGCCAGGGTGCTGGTGGTATGTCTAGAGGTTGAAGGAGACCGGCTGGTCTTTTCTTTTGACCTTTATTTTGGGCACAAACACCACAGGACATCACAAAAGATTTAACATCTTTTCACCAAGAGGGCCACCAGAATTGTCGTTTCACCTTTTCCATTGTCTTGGCAATACCGGGGTGTCCCTCTATTAATGTATCATGATAACCTGAAATAACTAGTTTGTGTAAATCCTTGTGCGGCAGGAATAAGCGTCCTTGGTAATAAGGTAAACCATTATCTATGATAAAGTCTGATCCCTTTTGTATCCAATCCTGTAGGACTGTAGGGTCCAGGAGTTGTTTCACTCTGACTTGAATGTCTTCAAGCGTCTGTAACGAAGTCATGCCTAGAATTCTCTGTTTGGGAATTATTGGTACTGGTTCTGAGTTTGTATCAGATTCTCCCATTCCAATTCAGGATAAGGCGTCTGCTTTGCCGTTCTTGCAGCCAGGTCGATAGGTAATCACGAAATCAAATTCAGCGAAAAACAAAGCCCATCGGAGCTGCCGTGATGACTGAGCCTTGGCGGTTTTCAAATACTGTAAATTCCGGTGATCAGTGATCACCATGATGGTATGTCGAGCGCCAAGCAGGTAATGCCGCCAGGCTTTAAAAGCGGACTTTATGGCTAACAGTTCTTTGTCAGTGATTTCGTAATTAATCTCTGGTCCCGAGAATTTTCTGGACCAAAATGCTACGGGATGCAGTTGGTTGGTTTCAGGATCTCTTTGAGACAGAACTGCTCCCATGGCTAGGCTGGATGCGTCAGTTTCGACGACATATGGGAAATCTGGACGTGGGTGTTTCAATATAGGTGCGGAGGTAAACTTAGCTTTTAAATCCTGGAAGGCCTGCTCGGCTTCTTCAGACCATTCAAAACGTTTATTTTTCCTCAAGAGTGCAGTAATGGGTTGTACTATGCGTGAAAATTCTGGGATAAACCTGCGATAGAAATTGGCAAAGCCGAGCATGCTTTGAACCCCTTTTACAGAGCTAGGTGATGGCCATTTGAGGATGGCATCCACTTTTCTTGAGTCTATTCGGACTCCTTTGGGTGTCAGGATGAAACCGAGAAACTCAACTTCTGTGGTATGGAAAACACATTTCTCCAGTTTAGCAAATAGTTTGTGTTGGCGCAGTTTTTCCAGAACTGCCCTAACGTGTTTTCTGTGATCAGATTCCGAAGAGGAGTACACTAGAATGGCATCGCTATAGACGACAACACAAACATCGATGAGTTCCCGAAGGACATCATTCATGAAGAATTGGAAGGCAGCAGGCGCATTGCACAACCCGAAAGGCATTACCTGGTATTCGAATAATCCATATTTTGTACGGAAGGCTGTTTTCCATTCGTCGCCTTCTTTTACTCGCACCAGATGATATGCCCCCCGGAGATCTAACTTGGTGTATATGCAAGCGTCCTTCACCTGATCAAGGAGTTCAGGAATCAGAGGCAGAGGATAACAGTTTTTAACCGTTATCTGGTTCAATGCGCGGTAATCGATACAAGTTCTAAGGTCGCCTTCTTTTTTAGCCACGAAGAACAAAGCCGAGGATGCCGGGGACTTTGACGGGCGAATAAAACCATTGGCGAGGTATTGATCCAAATATTGTCTCAAATGCAGGTTCTCAGGTTCGGTAAGGGCATACATCCTGCTACAAGGGGGTTGTGCACCGGGCACCAGATCGATTTGGCAATCGTACGATCGGTGAGGAGGTAACGTGTTGGCCTGTTCCTTTTGGAAGACGTCCTGAAAATCCTGGTATTCCGGAGGTAATTGCATGGAGGCAGAGGTTGCAGATGCTAGATTAATCTTCAGGTTTTCTGGGTAGCATGTTTGTGCACAATCCGGGAAGGTTATCCTCTTAGCTCGCCAATCAATTCGAGGATTATGTGTCTCTAACCAAGGAATTCCAAGAATAACCTGAAACTGTGGAGCCTTGATTACATCAAACACAACTGCCTCCCGATGGCCGTCAGGACCAATAAGAGTCACCCCAGTAGTGGAATGTGTTACCGGTCCAGAGGCAATTTCAGTTCCATCGACTGTGGTGATGACATCTTTGCTGGTTTTAGGACGGAGAGGGAGGTTAATCCTAGAGGCCAATTCACGATCCACATAGTTTCCAATAGCCCCACTATCGATGTATGCCTTTATTGCATGCAACCGCTTAGGCTTTTCTGGATCTACGAGAACCATTGGCACAATGAAATGCAAGGTCTGAGAGTTAGTTTTCAAGCTCGGCAAGCGGACCCCTACGCTTGTCGGGCTGAGTCGTTTCCCGAAACAGAGTCTTCATGGTTTTTATCAGCGGCTCCTACCGCTTTTCGGGGCGGTTTTGCCGGGCAATCTCGTAGCAAGTGTCCAGAGTTCCCACAATAAAAACATAATTTTAACTGCCGCCTCCTTTCACGTTCCTTTTGAGTTAAGGGTTCTTTAACCCCTCCAATTTGCATAGGCTCAGAGACATCAACTCCCTTGGGGTTAGCGTGGGTCTTGACCAACACCTGGGTCTCAAACCTGGACCGATCTGTTTTTCTGTTTTGAAGTCTGTGATCCAATTGGACCACTAAGTCTATATATTCTGTGCATTCTTGGGGCGATTTACAACTTGGGCCAAGACATCTTTAAGTTCTCCGCGTAGACCTCGATAAAATAACGTTACTCTTTTATCCTCTGGCCATCCCGTTTCCACAATTAGTCTATTAAAGTTTGCAATATAGGATAGGAGGCCCTGATTGCCCTGTCGCAGGGATAGAAGTTCGTCATCCAGAGCCTGCCCCTGAGAGTGTCGAGCAAATAACTTTTCCATGCTTGCTTGAAATCCTTGAAAATCACGGAGAATCGGGTCATCTTGAGTAACCAGTGGAACTGACCAATCGGCAGCGCAGCCGCTGAGATATGACAATACAAAGGCTACTTTGGTCTGATCATTAGGGAAGGCCCTAGGTCTGCATAGGAAGTGCAAACGACACTGATTCATGAATACGGCAAATCGTTTGGGGTCCCCAGCAAAGCGTTCAGGTGGGGCCAGCGGCATGTTTCCAGATAGATTAATCTGCACAGGGTTACTGGGAACCACAGGAGCGGGGTTCCCTCCGGAACAGGGTAGAGGAGTTTGTCCAGCTTGACCTTGCAAAAGCTGTCTGGCCAGGTCATCAGTTCTTTCCTTTGATATTATTAATTCCCTCTTGAGGGCATTAGTCTCTTGACGTATGGCATGTACTTCAGCCTGTAATTCCCCCAGTAATTGGGCCAACTGATCAGTCTCAGAAGTTTCCATAGCGCCTGGGTGGGAATTTGTAGGAAGGCTTTGTGTTCTGTAACGCTCACCTGACTCCCACGGGGGCGCTGGCCTGGTTCACGCTGCTGTGACCTCGTCTAAGATGATGCGCAGGGTTCGGAAGACGGACTGGACCGGGCCCCAGATCTGGCTTGTCTGACTCGCAGAAGTATCCTTCTGTAGGTGAGAATAGGGGGTTAACTGTCTGCGGGGTAGTGCAATCGGCCTCCCACTTACCCCTCTCACCCTCCTCAAAACCCTTCTGTGCTTCCCCGTAGCGTCTCACCTTAGGGTCTGGAAGGACGAGCTCTCCATCCTGCTTCTGATGCAGGGGCGCGTTGGTATCCAATTACGTCACTGGATTTTCAGATGGGTGAGAACCAAACTTGCTTGGCTTCCAGGTAAGTTGTTCTATAAGTGGTTCCCCTTGTGTCCATGCATTAATGTTCTAATGCTAGTGTCTTTTTCCCCATAGGGGCCGGGGTACGGAATGCCAGGGAACAGGCACCGACCCGAGGTGAGCGGTGAAATCCTTGTGGAAATCAGGTAAGTCTTTAATGAGTGTTTTGGTAATGTCTTTTCATTAACGCTGATGTCTTTTTCCCCTTAGGGGCCGGGGTCCGAAAATGCCTGGATGCGGCGCGGACCCGAAATGAAAAGGGAATGACCCAACAGGTAAGTCTTGACATGGAGTTTTAGCTTGTAAGAGGATTCAATTCAGCACTACAGCTAAGTCAACGCCTAGTCTAGAATACTGAATGAAAACCCTTATTGATATATCTTTAGGTCCAGTTCATGCGTTCTGGATGACTACCCCTATAGAACACCCCTCTCTTGGAATCCCCCTGACCCCACTGAGCCAAGAAGTAGTTCTGTTTTGCAAGTTTAAAAGGTTTATTTGATAATTTAAAATATATATATATCACACTTTATAATAAGTTAATAATTGAATAGCACACTTAATCTGATATGATAAAGATCAACAACGGAGAATCTGGCACTAGCACACTTCTTTATAATTACTAAGGAGTTGAGATGAAATGGATAAGGTAGCACACTGGTAAATAGGTACAGAAGTATAATGTGGTAGAGAATGCTCTATAGGGTTCAAATGGATGCAATATTGAATAAATTAAATGCAGTATAGAAAATACTCAATATGATTTCAACAAAACAATGTAATCACTTTTCTCTGGCAATCCCCTCCCCCCCTTGATGCAATGCAAGGAAATGGAAGGAAGCACACAGTTCTCAGAAATGCAATCAACTGTAATTCAGTTCACCCCAGCAAGCTTACACTACAGAAGTTTGAAAACACAGGCCCAAATTGCTTTGATATGTGCTGGCAATGAATTGAAAAATATGCTAAAATACTTTTAATTCCCTTTCAGAGGTTCAGGGTGAGTGGTATCTAGTTAATATTAGTCCAGGCTCACACTAGCAATGAGGCAGGGATAGTTAGCAGGTTAAACGAATTTCTGGCAAATGGAAGGCAAGCAGCAGCAGTTTTTACATGTGAAGAAATTTGCAAATCGCGGCAAAATTTGCGGATGCGCCAAGCGCTATTACAGAGGAACCACAAGGACTATCTCTATCGTTATGGGGTCCTAGGAAAGCCTAGGATCTCATCTTCCAAATGAAAGTTACTGCAAGTCTCTAGCACAAACGGTTGCGGAGATATGAGCGATTTTGTGAAGGTCGTTTTTCAGATTTGAAATTTTAAAGTTCAAAAAGACAAGTGCAGCTTGCGACTAGAAAATGACAAGTGACAGCTTTACAAATGACAGGTGACAGTTAGGAGGCAGTTCTACTTAGATTAAATAGATTGAATTATATTATTTTAACTAAGAGATTGGTTCTGCACAGTTTTCTAGGTACTCACACTATATTCTTGAGTGAAATGGGCCTCGTCACGGATCTGGTCAGGGTTTTAAACTGGACTCTGGTCTGGTCTGGCCTCTGCACTTCACAGTGATCTGGGTCAGCTCTCTCTGGTTCTCTGGTCTGGGTCTCTAGTTCTGGATAGATTGAAGTCTCTAGTTTGGCTCTCTGGAGGTTTGATGGAGGTAAAGTATGGATTTTTCCGGCAGAGCGTCCCGCTGCAGATGGAATTGAAAAGTCCCTATCTGTCCTGTCTGTCTGCTTTTATGTGTTTAGAATGTGGGTGTGTTCTAGCATCACTGACCCTACCTCTCTCTCAGCTTCTAATTGGTCAAACTTCCATTTATCATTTGATTGGGGAATGAACTGTGAGTCAGAGTGATGTCATTTTACAGCCTGCAGAAAGTCCACTCCTCCTGTCAATTTACACACAAATCTAGATTTGAAACAAATACATATTTGCAGAGGTACATATTGTTTTAAAATCATATGCACCCATCATGCATTACCGGAGGTATCCCCTGTTCAAACTCTGCTCTTCCTGGGAGCTTGCATTCAGAAATGGCACATATTTCACTTTTTAACTGATTTTGCAATTTCTGACATTGACCCAACTTTACATACATGTGTGCAGGAAGTATGGACATTAACTGATGAAGTTTCAGATTTTTAACATGCATACATTTAGAGTAATATCCACTTTTCCGCTGACACCCCCCTGAACATGCCACCGGGTCGAAAAACCTCTTAAAATGTGGGCAGAAAAATCACAAGAATTATGGTATCATTTATAAAATGTTCACATGTCCGCTCTATGAGTTATTCATCTTTTTAAAGTTATGTTCTGGCTCCAAAGGGGTGTGGTTTACCCTCAGCACAAGGTTGAATTTCTAGTTTTTACAGTTCTGCCAAGCCAGCTTGCTCTCACAGGCAGTGCCCCTCCCCTTTCCTCAGGAGGAAGCCACTTTTTACGACCATTTACGACTCCTGCCAATAAAACCTTTGCCTGAGCCAGGACAGGGCTTTGTTCACTCTCCTGCAGAGCACAGGTAATTCAATTATCAGATAGATGGCATATCCTTAGTGTGGGCAGCAAAAGGAAGGTTGGCCTGGGAACACAGTGGTGACTCAAGTTTCACTCCTGATGGGGGTAGTTGCCAGGCAGAATTCAGTTCCTTAAGCCAGGTTTCAGATAAAATGTCACTTTTTGTTCCCCAGTTTCTGCATTCAAATAAAACTAAACATTTTCACATATGCAGCTAGAAGGCTGATTCTAAGTTTAAAACTATGACATTTAAACAATTTCAACCTATGTGACACTCAAAAGTAGGTCACTCAGTCAATTTGAACATTTAGATTTGTAGTGTCTTTCAGTCCAATGCAACTTAAACTGCTGAAATCCACAGCGCAGCCAGTCTTGTTATAAGCATTTTTCTGGGCTCTTCATTTCCCAGATTTTGTAGGCACACAACACTCCATTCTACCAAATGTCTGCTGGTGTCCAGTGAGTATTTTGCACATATTGCAATGTTTGAAATAGGCACTTTGGCTTGCCTTCAGAGAAACACAGGGTGGTTTTAAACTGCCGGCTTTTGGATAGTGGTGAGTACTGGTACTGCATCCATTTTTGGGATTTAAGAAAATGAATTCCCCACAATTCTAGGTTTGCTTTTGGCAATCAGCATTGCCATTCCCAATGGTTTCAGACTACTGTGCGGGTAGTCCAATGGTGGTTTTAGGCAGTGTCCTTCTGTGCCCATAACATCGGCAAAAATGGGTGGCAGCCTATTCTTCATGCATTTCCCTGTGCATTTTCTGGGAAGCTCTGGCCATCATGATGTTTTCCATGTCAGTACTGCACAGTTTTGAGGTAGAGCTCGGATGCATGGGTAAATACATCCCACAAGCCCCCCTCTTGCGATGGCCATTCTATTTCACGAATGGGACTCGCAAGACCTGGGATGTTTCCTCATCTTCTTCCAATAGATGGCACAGTTCAGCATCTTTTCCTCCATCCGGTCGGATCGATCGGTTCTCCTCGCCGGTCCTGATGGGAGTATTGGGCGGTCCACTGGGCCCATTGGATCTTCGTTCCCGGTCTCCGGATCGTCCTCCTTGGCCAGTCTCAAGGTCTTCTTTCTCCTAGGACGACAAAGGAAGAGCGGCAATACATACTCATAGACGTTTTTCCACCACTGTTGAGATAGTGGGGCAGCATATGCATTTCATCATAACAAAACATTACATTCTTATTTTGAAAAAAAAAACAGTATAACTAAGAGACAGTTTCATGCAAATCACAATATTTTAGAGACTAGATGTGGTATGTTTTATGGTTGGAACTGAATTAGTCTGAGACAGTACCCGCTAGGATTCCAGAGGATTCCTCCAGTTGTTGCAGAGTGTGCCTGGGATGGCAACATTTCAACTGGTTTATGTGGACCCACTTGTCTTCCCCCTCTGCCGAACCGCCTTTGGGGATGCGGATCTTGTAGGCCACAGGGGAGATCTTATCGACGATCTCAAAGGGTCCTTTCCATGTAGGCAAAAATTTGCGCTGCTTGGCCTGGTTCCTTTGGACGTTGTATAGATAGACCCGGTCCCCCACCTGATATTCCTTCCTGGAAGTTTTCAGGTCATAGTGGGTCTTCATGCTATCAGCTGATCTTTCTAGATTCCGCTGAGCATAAGCAAAAGCATGTTGGAGGTGTTTCCTTAAATTCTCTACATACTCATGAGTAGTGGAGGCATTTATCAGTGTCTGCTCTTGGGTCCTGTAGAGCAAATGCTGAGGAAGCACCATCTTGCGCCCAGTCATCAACTCAAATGGTGACATTTTGGTTGCAGATGAAGGGGTAGATCTGATAGCCATTAGGACCAGAGGTAATCGGATATCCCAACTTGGCCCAGAATCTGCCACAAACTTCTTTAATATGCTCACAATTGTCCGGTTATATCTCTCTACTGCCCCAGAAGAAGCTGGTCTATAAGCAATATGCAGCTTTCTCTTGACCCCCAGTATCTCCCACATCTTTATCATTACTTCACTGGTGAAGTGGCTACCTCTGTCTGACTCAATCCTTTGAGGTAGACCAACACGGGAAAAGATGTGGTTAATCATCAAGGCAGCTGCAGTTTCTGCCTTGCAGTTTGGGGCTGGGAGACATTCCACCCACTTGGTAAACAAGCATGTCACAGTCAACATGTACTTATTCCCCCTAGCCGAGCGAATCACAGGGCCTACAAAGTCGATTTGTAAATCTGACCATGGCAGTGTCATCCCCCGCTTTTGTAAATGTGCCCGGTGTGTGAGGGATGTCGGCTGAAATTGTGCACACACAAGACAACCCTTCAAATATTGGTTGAGGTCCTGGCCCATGTGTGGCCAGTATGCAACCTCTCTTAAGATTTCCAATGTTGTGTGAAACCCCCTATGACCGGCGGTGGCCGCATCATGGGCGTGACTTAACATCAGGCTTCGGAATGAGGTAGGAACCACCCACTGGTCGTGGCCAGCTTTGGATTTCCTTACCAACAAACCGTCTTGGATCCGGAACATTTTTGGACATTTCATCAACACTCTTAGGTCCTCTTTCCCAATGTAAACGGTATCCGTCAGGGGAAAGTTCTCAGGGTCCTCAAGGTGCTGGTAAAATTTACCAATTATTGGATCCCCCTTCTGAGCAGTAATCAAATCAGCGTCAGGGGTCTCCTTACTCCATTGTGCAATTGAAAGGTCGTTGTGAGCATTTGTCTGGGACCTAGTGATGGCAGTGACCTGGATTTCCCCCAACAGGGACTCAATCTCAATTAGATCCCCTTGGATGGCCCCGGTTTTGGCCAGCTGATCAGCTAAGTCATTTCCAGTTTTGTCTGGTCCCTCTACTTTGGAATGACCCTTGATCTTTTTCCAGTAGATGGTCATCCCATTCGATGTGACCAGATCATCAATGTTTTGGATCAACTTCCCATGTTTCAAGGGTTTGTTGTTAGCACATAACATGCCTCTGGTTTTCCAATTAACCAGGTGCTCCACGAACCCGTTCCGTACATAATCCGAATCTGTGATTATGACCAGTTCGTGGAGTTGATGCTGGACAGCAGTGAGGATGGCCTGATGCACAGCCATCAATTCTGCCACCTGACTACTTCGGGGACCAATTTTGTATCCAGCGGAGGGTTCTGGGGACTCATTCACCCATGCATTCCCTACGCCGGCCACCAGTTCTTTCTCCCCGTTGTTGTCAACATGGTAAGAGCATCCATCCACATACACAGTGGGCATTCCCTCACACTTGTCTTCTTCAAAGACTTTGTGTGGGGAATTAAGGTATGCCTCCATGTTGTCCTTGATTTTCAGACTTTCGTCCTCGAGACAGTTTTCTCTGGCACAATCATGCAAGTCAGACAGACCTTGCGCGAGGGGACTCTTCTTGTTTTGGCCATATCTGACCTCCACAGGAAAGCCTTGCATTGACAGAATCCAGGAAGTAATTCGGCAATTACTCACATTTCCGGCCCGGATTCTGTCACTTTGGAGATATTGCAGAGGCTGGTGTGGAGTCTCCACTATGATGTGTTCCCCCTGGATAAACGGGCGGTAATTCTTCAATGCCCACACCGTTGCCAGGAGTGCCTTCTCACAATCGTTGAATTTTTCCTCCACAGAGGATAAAGTTTTGCTCGCATAGGAGATTACTTTATTGACCTTGTCATGCTTTTGGTATAATACGGCCGTCAAGCACGTATTAGAGAACCCTGTCTCCAGGAAGAACTCCTTGTTTCTGACAGGGTAAGCTAGGCAAGGCGCTTGTGAGAGGCTTCTCTTGAGTTGTCTTACTGCCTCGGATTGTTCTGGACCCCATTCCCACTTGACCCCCCCCTTTAGGAGATGAATCAGGGGTCTGGTGATCTCTGCGTAGCCCTCAATGAACTTTCTGCTGTAATTAGTCAGTCCAAGGAGGCTCCTTAGTTCCCGCAGAGTTGTGGGGTCTTTCAGTTTCTGAAGTGCTTCCACTTTCTTTTCCTGGGGACAGAGGCCCTGAGGAGTAATCTCATGCCCCAAGAAATTAACACGGGTTCTACACCACTGTGCTTTCTGAAAGGAAAGTTTTGCTCCGGCGGCCCTCAACTGTGTCAGAACATAACGGATCTCCGCTATGTGTTCCTCCACAGATGAACTTTTGATGAGGACATCATCTACATAAGCCAGGTTACCCCTTGCACCCAGGTCGGGCATGGCCTTATGTAGGAAAATGTTGAATTCATTGCCGGAGTTGAGGTATCCGAAGGGAGTCCGGGTCCAGGTGTACTGCTGGCCCCCAAAGGTAAAAGCCAGCTTGTATTGGTCCTCCCTACTGACAGGCACAGTCCAGTATCCATTGGTCAGGTCTATTGCAGTGAATACCTGTGACCCCTGGATCTGGGCCAGCCCTTGGTCAATGTAGGGCAGAGGCCATCGGGAAGTATGGACCCGTTTGTTGAGCTCCCTGAGGTCGGCGCAGAGTCTCCACTGGCCGTTTGGCTTCAATATTCCCAGCACCGGATTATTGAAGGTGCTGTGGACTGGACGGATTATTCCCCGGGACTCAAGGTTCTTAATTATTTCAGTAAGGGACTCCATTGATGCGAGAGGCAAGCGATATTGCTTCACAAACACAGGAGTCATGCCAGGGTCCGTGGGGATTGTTGTTGTGTGGATGTCAGTGCGACCACAGTCATATGAGTCTACCGCAAAGAGATCTTGGAAATCCAAGAAAACTTGTTTCAACTTTTGCTTTTGTTCCAGAGTCACACAGGCATCAGCTAGGTTGACTCTCTCTTCCACCATCTGCCTGAAGCCTGGAAAGACTTCTGGTTTGGCTATCTCCGCGGCCTCCTCCAGCTGGGTGGAGAAGTCCCTGGTCAGAGTGCTGATTTGGACCGGAGGCTTCAGGTGGGCAAGGCAGCCTTCATGAACCTGGAAAATCACCTCATCCCTCCTGAATTCACAAGTCACATCTTCCTTACCATAAGGGCAGGAAGTGTACACCAGGAAGTTCCCCCCATGCCGGGTAAAAATCCTGTCTGGTGTTGTATTGTCCTCACTGTCACTGTCAAAACAGTCCTTGGGGATTGGTCCTAACAGTTCATTTACTAAGTCGATGGAAAAATGTCGGTCATCAACCGCCATTCCAATAATGGTGCCTGCGGCTAGAGTAATACTCTTTAAGTCGCTGTTATCCACCTCTATTGGAATGGTGTCATGTTCTATGTTGACTAATGGTGTTGGGTTTACCCCTAACCCTTGCAGTTGGAGGGAAGCATTTAGATGTATGTAAGCATCAGGGTTTTGCAAATATTGTCCTCTTTTAACTTTCACTTCCAGGGAGAATTGTCGGGTCCTTTCTGGGATGGTGACTTCCTCTTTAACCTGAATTTCAACTGCATAAGGTAGCAATTGAGCTGACCTAAATGCTTTTTCTGGATCATCAAAGCCCATGGGATTATCCGCTAATCGGGACCAAGCTTTGAAGTTTATTAGGTCCAAACTAATGGCAAAGCGATTGAGAATGTCACTGCCTAAGTAAAAGGCGGCGGGGACGTCTCGCACGACCCAACAATTGTGGACTATGCTCTTGTTGCCAATGGAGATTTTGAGCATACACCTGCTTGGCAGGAGATGTTTGGAATTAGGTGCTTCCAGATCCATTTCCCATTTGTCTATCAGTTTGAAGGTGGGAATGGCTGGATCTTTTGGGAGTTGGCGGAACATGGCTTCGCTGATGAAGCTCTTACCGTTGTTCACACACACTCGAGCGAGAACAGAGTCCTTCCCATCATTTAACTGAACAGGGATGAACAACTGCTCTCCAATTTGCTGAATATCAGCCAGGCTCTGAGCTGATTTCACATCTTTCTGGACTATAGGAGTGGGAGTTTCAGATTGTGGATTGGTATAGAATTTCAGAGTGTTTCCTTCCAGCGTGGAATACCACTTTAGACTGGAAGGAAGGTTGATTTTCAGAAATAGAGAGGACCCCCCATCACCAGTCTGTTGTCCTACTGCTATGACTGTCACGTCTGGAATCTGGTTGTTCTGGAAGTGAAATTCTACTTGGTCAGATTTTTGTTCAACCATGTGGCAGGTGCCGTTTAAACTAACATGGTTGACACTCTGTTTTAATTTTATTGGTCGGCTAGTCTGGGTCCAGAGGACCTTGTTTACGCAATCTGTTAGGGGTGACAACCTTCTCAGGAGGTCATTCCCTAGTAAACAAGGGGTGCCCTCTGGGGTCACAACTATGACCGGGTGTTTCAACTTATGTCGCCCAATTTTAATGTCCAAGTCTGCAGTCCCCTCAACGGGAATTTCCTTCCCGTCAAAGTTCTGTAGTTGTCCCGGAAGAGAGGTGAGAGGAATTTGGTAATTCTCTCCCCTTCCTGCATTCAGTTCGTCAAAGGCCCTTCTAGACAGAAGGGTAGCTTGAGTTCCAGTGTCCACCAGTGCCGAGATTGTACCCTGCCCCTGTACTTGTACCGGGGCATAATATCTTCCCTCCTTCTCCTCAAGGGGGCACAGATAATGTACATTTTTGGACAACTGGTGGGCTAATTTTCTGGTTTTGGACATGGCGAGAGAAGAGATTTGGGCAGAATTCTGTGGAGAGCCTTGGGAATCTGAAAGAAAAATTTGGCAACTGGAGATCAGAGCCATTGTGGGTTCCCCTGGCTCTGGTTCTGGGCCGCCCCCCCCTTTTTGGAGGCAGTCACCAGGATGGGTTTGAACCAGGGGATTTTCTTGCTGTTGGTTCTGGGATGAGATAGTGGGCGGCGGTAGCTCAGTCTCCACATCTCCCCAGTCTGGATATTCATCCCTAGGGACCCATTTTTCTTTGGGAGGAGTTCCCCCCTCTCTGAAGGAGAAGATCCTTTTCCCAGGATCCTCTGAGGATCCCTCTCCCTCAAATTGGAAGATCTGAACCTCCTCCTCAAACTGAGTCTGTTTGGGTCTTTTGTTTCTCCTACCCCCCCTCTGCTCCTTAGGAGGCAGACTTTCAGGGGCAAGAGATTTTGTTTCCGGTTCCTGGGTTTCCAGGGGCTGTTTACAAGTGAGGAAGGAAGCTTCCTCCAAGGCTTTACACCCCCCTTCCCTTTGTGCCTCCTCCCTGGGAACCGGTGAGTTATCGGGGTGCTGCCCCCGTCATTGTTCTGGAGCACCAGGTCCAGAGTTGGGTGCGTTCTGCGCCGGCAGGCCCATCTGAGGGTTCTGCTGAGCCCTCAGTATGTGACCCAGATCCCTCGCCATGTTTTGAACCTGGCGCTCTAACTGGGAAACCCGCTCAGGCTGATACGGGGCCCTGTTTTCTCCCCTGGGCTGATCCCGGGAAGGGTAGCTGTCCCTCCTCTGGTAATACCCCGGGTTGGGAAGATTTGGGTACCCCTCCACCCTTGGCCTCCCCTCTCCCGGATTCAGTGGTCTGGGCTCAGGGAATTGGGGAAAGAAGGATGGATGATTTTGGGGCTGAAAGTCGGGTGGATATCTGGGGAAAAAGTTCTGCCCAGGGTTTGGTAAATTTCTGCCCTCCTGTGGGAAGTTTGGAGGGAAGTTCCCTGGGTTAGGTGCTTGGCTGGATCCCCCCCCTTGGGCTGGAGGAGTCCACACATAACCCAGGATGGGCCTGTTTCCCTTGTAACGGGGACTTACATAATCAGGAGAGCGAGGGACCCCATTTGTGGGGCTGCCTCCCTGGCTCCCTGTCTGTGACTGGCCCGAGGACCTTCTGGGCCTAGCATTATTAGGTGCAGGTAGGTTTTTAGGCCCCCCCATCTCCAAATCCAAAACGGGGGTGACCTTTACCTCTGCCACCTTGGCAGCAGCAGGGGTGGTGTTGGCTTTGGGGTTTTTCTGGGCATTACTTTTGCTATCTACCGGTTTCTGCACCTCATAGATCCGGGTAGCCTGTTCAATGACCCAGTCTAAAGATCTTTTCTCGTGAAAATCCCTCACGAGCTGGGTCATGATATATTTGGGCAAGGCATGGAAAAACGTATTTATAAATTCCCTGCTATCCGTGCGCACCCTTCTTGTGGTCTGTGCAAAAGCACGCTTTAACTCCTGCACAAATTCTTGTGGGGCCTGATCCTCCCCACATTGCAAATTGTAGGCTGCCTTGCGAGCCTCTTGAGGATTTCTGTGAACAGAAAAATGTTTCAGGATGGCCGCCTTATATGTGGACCATCTTAAATGATTTTGGTCCTCCAGCCCCGCAAAGAAACTGGAGTATTCCGGGGAGAATGTCCACTTTACATATTGAATACAGCTTTGGCTGTCCTTCAAATGGAAAGTCTCCATCATTTGTTCAAACAACTCTAAGTGCTCCCAAACAGAATACTTAGCGTTCTTATGGTAAGGCGTGATGACGCTCCTGATCGCCTTAATCTGCTTTAAGGGGTCCTTAAGCAAGGCCCTTTTTGCCTTATTGGCCTTTTTGGTTCGGGTAACCCTTGTCCATTCATCCTCGGACTCAGAGGCACTGCTCCCAGAGGTTCCCGTCTGATCTTCCAGGTTTTCCCGGATTCTGCGAGCCTGGGAATGGCTGGCAGAAAGTGGGGACCTGGTCTCCTGTGTCCTGCGCAGTTCAGAGGAGTCTTCAGATTCCTCCTTGCTGCCAGGATTTGATGGGTACCCCCTCCACTGACCTAACTGGGCAGAGGTTTTCAGGGTGCCCTTAATGGGCCTACTCTCCTGGGGTTCCCCACTGAACTGTACTGTACTTGGGTGCCCATACCCGGATGCCCACCCCTCCATTCCTGAGTGGTACTGGCCTATGAGCCCCATACTCTTAGCTGGATAGTGCTCTGCCATCCCTGCGGCCCTGTGCTCATGTGCGCCAGGGGACATGGGGGTGGTAGAGTCCAGGGACTGAGAGGTATGAGGGCCTCTGGTACTAGGGCTCCTGAGGTTATGCTCCGGAGTTTCCATTTCCCAGCGAACCTCATCTCTATCCGCCCCTGCTCCCTGTTGCAATGCAAGAGCCTGCATTTGTGCTTTCAGTTCCTCTGTTAAGGCCTTACTCGACTCTATCAGTCTCTCCTGCATCGCTACCTGTTGTTGGAGCCTATCATTGTGTTTACAGAGGGCCTCATTTTCCCTCTGTGCTTCCTGGTTGGTCCTGGAGAACTGGGCCAGTCTTTGCTGCAGGAGGGTTACCTCCTGAGCTGTGTCCCTATTGGCCTGCTCCTTTCTTGCTAGAGCATCCTCCACCCTCCTGGTGTGCTCTAGCAAGTTCCGGTGTTCTTTTTGGAGGTCACCCAGTCCCTGGTGGGTCAGGTGATTTTCTTCCATTTTTCTTTTTAAATGGCAGACTTCCTGGCCTAAGGTATCCCTTTCCTGACTGAGAGCCTGCATCTGTGCTGCCAGGTCGTCCCTTTGCCTTTGGAAGGCACCAGCATTCTGGCGCTCCTGATCAAACTCTGCCTGGGTATCCAGGTCTTTCAGAATTAGTTTGTTGCTCTCTGCCTTCACTCTATCTAGGTGGCCTTGCAGGGTGACTACCTGCTCAGCACATACCCTGTTGAAGTCCAGTTGTTGCTCCAGCTTTTTCTGGTTTTGCAGTAGGGAGTCCAAACCTTCTTGGTATTCCTTCTGCAAGGCCAGAAATCTGGTATCCTGTTCTACCTTTTCCTGTTGCAGCACATCCATATCCTTCTTTATTTTAATGATGTGCTGCCTACTATCATCTTCTGACTCCTGGCTCCTCTGCAGCCTCTGCTCAGAAGAGTCCAGATCAGATTGGACCTTCTCTAACGCCATCTGTTGCCTATTTGCAAGATTTTGGCTTTCAGCACATCTATCCTGCATGTCTCCCATATATAGGTACAGGTATGCCGCTATCCTGGCAATCTTATTGTGTTCCTCTTTGGCTTTAGGAGCCATATATAGTTCACTCAGGGCCACATGTAAGGGACCCTGATCTCTATATATATCTGACCCTGTTTCAGTGACCTGTTGTGTAATGGCCTGCAACCACGCATCCTGGCCCTGTTCGGTCCATTCACCTCTCACAAATAGCTTATGCAAGAGGTGCTCTCTGGCTATTTTCATATCTACCAAGGTCGTCATTCTAGAGATTGGTCTCTGTCCTGACTTACAGAAGTTAGTATTTTATTTTTGCAGAACAGAACTTTTCTTGGAGTGTCCCTTTTGAGGAATGCTTCACAGCGTAATGCAGCGTGGTGATCCGACCGGATGTATGTATCCCATCAGTTAGCACACTGTATTAAGCTGCACAAGTGGTAAATCTAACCCAACGTCTCGGCTCGAGCCCCCAATTTGTAAGAGGATTCAATTCAGCACTACAGCTAAGTCAACGCCTAGTCTAGAATACTGAATGAAAACCCTTATTGATATATCTTTAGGTCCAGTTCATGCGTTCTGGATGACTACCCCTATATAACACCCCTCTCTTGGAATCCCCCTGACCCCACTGAGCCAAGAAGTAGTTCTGTTTTGCAAGTTTAAAAGGTTTATTTGATAATTTAAAATATATATATATCACACTTTATAATAAGTTAATAATTGAATAGCACACTTAATCTGATATGATAAAGATCAACAACGGAGAATCTGGCACTAGCACACTTCTTTATAATTACTAAGGAGTTGAGATGAAATGGATAAGGTAGCACACTGGTAAATAGGTACAGAAGTATAATGTGGTAGAGAATGCTCTATAGGGTTCAAATGGATGCAATATTGAATAAATTAAATGCAGTATAGAAAATACTCAATATGATTTCAACAAAACAATGTAATCACTTTTCTCTGGCAATCGGCCTCCCACTTACCCCTCTCACCCTCCTCAAAACCCTTCTGTGCTTCCCCGTAGCGTCTCACCTTAGGGTCTGGAAGGACGAGCTCTCCATCCTGCTTCTGATGCAGGGGCGCGTTGGTATCCAATTACGTCACTGGATTTTCAGATGGGTGAGAACCAAACTTGCTTGGCTTCCAGGTAAGTTGTTCTATAAGTGGTTCCCCTTGTGTCCATGCATTAATGTTCTAATGCTAGTGTCTTTTTCCCCATAGGGGCCGGGGTACGGAATGCCAGGGAACAGGCACCGACCCGAGGTGAGCGGTGAAATCCTTGTGGAAATCAGGTAAGTCTTTAATGAGTGTTTTGGTAATGTCTTTTCATTAACGCTGATGTCTTTTTCCCCTTAGGGGCCGGGGTCAGAAAATGCCTGGATGCGGCGCGGACCCGAAATGAAAAGGCAATGACCCAACAGGTAAGTCTTGACATGGAGTTTTAGCTTGTAAGAGGATTCAATTCAGCACTACAGCTAAGTCAACGCCTAGTCTAGAATACTGAATGAAAACCCTTATTGATATATCTTTAGGTCCAGTTCATGCGTTCTGGATGACTACCCCTATATAACACCCCTCTCTTGGAATCCCCCTGACCCCACTGAGCCAAGAAGTAGTTCTGTTTTGCAAGTTTAAAAGGTTTATTTGATAATTTAAAATATATATATATCACACTTTATAATAAGTTAATAATTGAATAGCACACTTAATCTGATATGATAAAGATCAACAACGGAGAATCTGGCACTAGCACACTTCTTTATAATTACTAAGGAGTTGAGATGAAATGGATAAGGTAGCACACTGGTAAATAGGTACAGAAGTATAATGTGGTAGAGAATGCTCTATAGGGTTCAAATGGATGCAATATTGAATAAATTAAATGCAGTATAGAAAATACTCAATATGATTTCAACAAAACAATGTAATCACTTTTCTCTGGCAATCGGCCTCCCACTTACCCCTCTCACCCTCCTCAAAACCCTTCTGTGCTTCCCTGTAGCGTCTCACCTTAGGGTCTGGAAGGACGAGCTCTCCATCCTGCTTCTGATGCAGGGGCGCGTTGGTATCCAATTACGTCACTGGATTTTCAGATGGGTGAGAACCAAACTTGCTTGGCTTCCAGGTAAGTTGTTCTATAAGTGGTTCCCCTTGTGTCCATGCATTAATGTTCTAATGCTAGTGTCTTTTTCCCCATAGGGGCCGGGGTACGGAATGCCAGGGAACAGGCACCGACCCGAGGTGAGCGGTGAAATCCTTGTGGAAATCAGGTAAGTCTTTAATGAGTGTTTTGGTAATGTCTTTTCATTAACGCTGATGTCTTTTTCCCCTTAGGGGCCGGGGTCAGAAAATGCCTGGATGCGGCGCGGACCCGAAATGAAAAGGCAATGACCCAACAGGTAAGTCTTGACATGGAGTTTTAGCTTGTAAGAGGATTCAATTCAGCACTACAGCTAAGTCAACGCCTAGTCTAGAATACTGAATGAAAACCCTTATTGATATATCTTTAGGTCCAGTTCATGCGTTCTGGATGACTACCCCTATATAACACCCCTCTCTTGGAATCCCCCTGACCCCACTGAGCCAAGAAGTAGTTCTGTTTTGCAAGTTTAAAAGGTTTATTTGATAATTTAAAATATATATATATCACACTTTATAATAAGTTAATAATTGAATAGCACACTTAATCTGATATGATAAAGATCAACAACGGAGAATCTGGCACTAGCACACTTCTTTATAATTACTAAGGAGTTGAGATGAAATGGATAAGGTAGCACACTGGTAAATAGGTACAGAAGTATAATGTGGTAGAGAATGCTCTATAGGGTTCAAATGGATGCAATATTGAATAAATTAAATGCAGTATAGAAAATACTCAATATGATTTCAATGTAATCACTTTTCTCTGGCAATCCCCTCCCCCCCTTGATGCAATGCAAGGAAATGGAAGGAAGCACACAGTTCTCAGAAATGCAATCAACTGTAATTCAGTTCACCCCAGCAAGCTTACACTACAGAAGTTTGAAAACACAGGCCCAAATTGCTTTGATATGTGCTGGCAATGAATTGAAAAATATGCTAAAATACTTTTAATTCCCTTTCAGAGGTTCAGGGTGAGTGGTATCTAGTTAATATTAGTCCAGGCTCACACTAGCAATGAGGCAGGGATAGTTAGCAGGTTAAACGAATTTCTGGCAAATGGAAGGCAAGCAGCAGCAGTTTTTACATGTGAAGAAATTTGCAAATCGCGGCAAAATTCGCGGATGCGCCGAGCGCTATTACAGAGGAACCACAAGGACTATCTCTATCGTTATGGGGTCCTAGGAAAGCCTAGGATCTCATCTTCCAAATGAAAGTTACTGCAAGTCTCTAGCACAAACGGTTGCGGAGATATGAGCGATTTTGTGAAGGTCGTTTTTCAGATTTGAAATTTTAAAGTTCAAAAAGACAAGTGCAGCTTGCGACTAGAAAATGACAAGTGACAGCTTTACAAATGACAGGTGACAGTTAGGAGGCAGTTCTACTTAGATTAAATAGATTGAATTATATTATTTTAACTAAGAGATTGGTTCTGCACAGTTTTCTAGGTACTCACACTATATTCTTGAGGTAAATGGGCCTCGTCACGGATCTGGTCAGGGTTTTAAACTGGACTCTGGTCTGGTCTGGCCTCTGCACTTCACAGTGATCTGGGTCAGCTCTCTCTGGTTCTCTGGTCTGGGTCTCTAGTTCTGGATAGATTGAAGTCTCTAGTTTGGCTCTCTGGAGGTTTGATGGAGGTAAAGTATGGATTTTTCCGGCAGAGCGTCCCGCTGCAGATGGAATTGAAAAGTCCCTATCTGTCCTGTCTGTCTGCTTTTATGTGTTTAGAATGTGGGTGTGTTCTAGCATCACTGACCCTACCTCTCTCTCAGCTTCTAATTGGTCAAACTTCCATTTATCATTTGATTGGGGAATGAACTGTGAGTCAGAGTGATGTCATTTTACAGCCTGCAGAAAGTCCACTCCTCCTGTCAACTTACACACAAATCTAGATTTGAAACAAATACATATTTGCAGAGGTACATATTGTTTTAAAATCATATGCACCCATCATGCATTACCGGAGGTATCCCCTGTTCAAACTCTGCTCTTCCTGGGAGCTTGCATTCAGAAATGGCACATATTTCACTTTTTAACTGATTTTGCAATTTCTGACATTGACCCAACTTTACATACATGTGTGCAGGAAGTATGGACATTAACTGATGAAGTTTCAGATTTTTAACATGCATACATTTAGAGTAATATCCACTTTTCCGCTGACACCCCCCTGAACATGCCACCGGGTCGAAAAACCTCTTAAAATGTGGGCAGAAAAATCACAAGAATTATGGTATCATTTATAAAATTTTCACATGTCCGCTCTATGAGTTATTCATCTTTTTAAAGTTATGTTCTGGCTCCAAAGGGGTGTGGTTTACCCTCAGCACAAGGTTGAATTTCTGGTTTTTCCAGTTCTGCCAAGCCAGCTTGCTCTCACAGGCAGTGCCCCTCCCCTTTCCTCAGGAGGAAGCCACTTTTTACGACCATTTACGACTCCTGCCAATAAAACCTTTGCCTGAGCCAGGACAGGGCTTTGTTCACTCTCCTGCAGAGCACAGGTAATTTAATTATCAGATAGATGGCATATCTATCTGATAATTGACTAAAATAACTTGCCGGTCAAGTGGCACAGCGAGTAGAGCGCCCGCTTTGACACCCGTGCAGAGCCTGTTAAAGCAGGTTCGAATCCCGGCAGGGCCAAACTCAGCCTTTCATCCTTCCGAGGTCGATAAATGAGCACCACACACCGTGGGTAATAATAAGCAGCGCTCAGATACCTGAGGGTTTGTAGCGCTATATAAAAGCCTAAAAGCCTAATTATTATATCCTTAGTGTGGGCAGCAAAAGGAAGGTTGGCCTGGGAACACAGTGGTGACTCAAGTTTCACTCCTGATGGGGGTAGTTGCCAGGCAGAATTCAGTTCCTTAAGCCAGGTTTCAGATAAAATGTCACTTTTTGTTCCCCAGTTTCTGCATTCAAATAAAACTAAACATTTTCACATATGCAGCTAGAAGGCTGATTCTAAGTTTAAAACTATGACATTTAAACAATTTCAACTTATGTGACACTCAAAAGTAGGTCACTCAGTCAATTTGAACATTTAGATTTGTAGTGTCTTTCAGTCCAATGCAACTTAAACTGCTGAAATCCACAGCGCAGCCAGTCTTGTTATAAGCATTTTTCTGGGCTCTTCATTTCCCAGATTTTGTAGGCACACAACACTCCATTCTACCAAATGTCTGCTGGTGTCCAGTGAGTATTTTGCACATATTGCAATGTTTGAAATAGGCACTTTGGCTTGCCTTCAGAGAAACACAGGGTGGTTTTAAACTGCCGGCTTTTGGATAGTGGTGAGTACTGGTACTGCACCCATTTTTGGGATTTAAGAAAATGAATTCCCCACAATTCTAGGTTTGCTTTTGGCAATCAGCATTGCCATTCCCAATGGTTTCAGACTACTGTGCGGGTAGTCCAATGGTGGTTTTAGGCAGTGTCCTTCTGTGCCCATAACATCGGCAACAATGGGTGGCAGCCTATTCTTCATGCATTTCCCTGTGCATTTTCTGGGAAGCTCTGGCCATCATGATGTTTTCCATGTCAGTACTGCACAGTTTTGAGGTAGAGCTCGGATGCATGGGTAAATACATCCCACAAGCTTCCCTTTTCCCTTCTTTCTCTCACCTTGGTTCTTGTCTTTTTCTCCCTAGGCGCGGGGGCGCGACTGCGAATCCGGATGGTCGCTGCTGAACATGGAGGCGCCCTGTAAAGGTGAGTAGAATGCGGCGCTGCAGCGAACGATGCGATGTGCTTTTAAAAATAAATGTCTTCCTTTTCAGGATTGTTGGCGAAATGTCTCTGGGATGCAGATTTAGCAGGTGAGGCCTTTTCCTTCTTCTGTTCTCTTGTTCCCTTCCTTTGCAGGTGATTCAGGATGCTGCCAGGTGTGGCAGAAGTCAAGATGCAGGAGCAGACACTTTGAGCGTCCAGCTGCTAGATGCAGAACAACGCGAAGCAGGTGTGGCTGATCGGGTGTGGTTTAAATAGCCTTGGAAGAAGTTCCTAGAATGTGTCCTTCCTCCAATCAGGTATGTATCCTTCCCCGATCACGCCCGGGTGGTAAATGAGTCCCACAGGTAAAGTAGTTCCTTTCAGGCCTCAAGGAGGCCGGGGTTCTGCAGCGTGGTCTGCATCAGGTAAGTGCACCCAAACACTTTCATAATGAGCCTGGCGCCTATGGCGCCAGGACTGACGTTTTCTATGAGCCTGGCGCCATAGGCGCCAGGACGCTGTCCAAAGGGCCCCTATAAGGGGTTGCTGGGACATTCCCCGGGGACTTGATGTCCGCTTTCGGGGACGCAGGGCCTGAGCCGGCTCCCCGGGAGCGGGCATCGTGACAGAAGCATTCAGAAGCATGATGGGTGGCTTTTAAAGGAGCCAGTAGGGCGTTGATGCTGTCTAAGTGGGAGGTGACAATGGCCCATAAAACTGTTCTGAAACATGGGCACTTAAATCCTTGAGTTAAAATAAAGTCTTCCCCACGCATGCAATCATTCATGAAATCTCATGTGCCACCTACAACAGCACCATGAGTGATTACAACTGGTTTTGTATATTTTACACATTGACCTCAGGTATGGGATTGTCATCAGAATTGATACAATTCATTTCATTAGGCACCTCACCATGTGTGCTACAATGAACTCTAAATCTCTCCACAGCTATGCTATTATTTAGGAGTCATAGTGTGATGTAGGATTTCTTCAAGCCAATCAGAATCCAAGACTTGTGAACAATATTCACTGGCAACATCAACATTCCTAATTGCCATCAGAAATCCAATTGCCTTCCTTATGCATGCAGTTTAAACCCACACTTATACACACATGCCTGGCTACTGCAAAATGCCCTCTCACTGCCTCTTCCACACCATGTCTAATGGATTCTCCTCCACCTTGCCAGAAACAACCAGGGTCTACAGTTTTAGTCGCCTGAGCCTCGTTTGCTTGGCAGACATGTATAGTGTTATTTACCACATGTTTGAGACATTGCAAACAATGCTTAGCAATCAGCCCCAGGAAAGGGAGTACATTATGTGTTAGGCTCTCCCTGGTGCCTACATGGGTAGTTATATGTTCTGTTACATCTGTAGGCACAGTTGCCTTCGGCACAGGACTATATTTCAGGCTTCATGGCGCGCAGCTGTTTGTATTGCCCATGGAGCCTAAATGCATCATATTAAATTACAGCTAGAATATTATTTTTCATTTGAACATGAACACCTACATGTTTTGCAAATGTATAATCAAAATTGATAATGAACCTCAGCGCAAATATAAAATTCACTTAGAGCACAGTTCCTCTTCAAAGTATAAACCTATTGATAGACAAATGCCAATACTGAATACAAATACAAATAATACAGTTTAACTAATTGTCCAAATGCCATTTAACCAGTGTGACACTCTTGTAGTTATTGAAAATAAAGAGCTTGACATAAAACAGAACACAGACTAAACAAGTTAAGAAAGAAAAGAAGAAAGGGGCAATTCATGTTTTAGTAGTAGGATATGAAGCAATGCGAGTGATAAATAAATCGTATACAGTAGATATCTTGTGAAGATAATGTAGAGGGGAAAGGGGCCAGACATAAAATGCAGCTATGGTGGAGGGAGGGGAGTTGACTTTAGATCATGCAACAGGCCTTAAAGCTCGAGTTGTTTACACACAACAAAAAATACATGGATGAAATTCTTCCACCTTTATCAGATAATGGATTTAGAGTATAAATGATATCAAACAAAATGAGGAATATATGAAAAATGTTGATGAATGTAGCATATAGGTAACATCCTCAATGTTTTATTATAGCTCCAGGTATTAATTCTCATGAATATATATTCCTCAAGTGGGAACTACTCTAAAGTTTCTTGAAGGCAGTTGTCTTTGCTCAGGCAAGATGAATCTACAGTGCAGAAGTATATAATAATTGCACGTGAGTCCAAAGGAGAGTCCAGTTGTAGCCCAGTCCTCTTGGGGAACGCTGCTTTTGCTACGATACTGCCCGGGAGTTGAAAACAAACACTGTCACTTTAAGTGCAAGGACAGCCCTTAAAAACTGTCTGCCGGTGCGTTGCGCCCACACGTGAATCCGAGGGAGAGTCCAGTCGTAGCCCAGGAAAGAGCATGGATGCTCGGGCTATGGCAAAGGGATCTGCACAGGGGTCTGAAATGGCTGTAATGGCTGTAGATCCATCTACCGCGCTGGACAAACCTAATACGAGAGCAAAGCTGCGTCCACCATATCCCCATGAAACACCGCTACATTCGTTGAAGAAAAAAGGTAAGACATGTGTGCGGTGGCGTGTGGTGAGCAGTAATGATAAGGAGTTAAAGTTGGCTGCAAATGTGAATAATGTGAACAATGGCGAAGTCAACAGCACTGCGCATTTCCCCTGGTCATTCCACTATCTAAGAACATTCATTAAGAAGTGAAAACCATTGCCCGAGTGTGTTAATTGTGACCCCTTTACTAGCATCGGATCAAAACATCTTAGTGGGTGGCTTGGGGTACTTGCATGCTGACGGGGCTGTCGATGAGTCCATTGGAAGGACCACGGCACTCACAATAAATGTGACCACGCAGAACTTAACTAAGTCGGTACCCTTCTGGAACAACAGCAAAACACATCCTTACCCTATGAATACGGAGGAGTCAAAGCTGGCCGAACAGCGCCTAGAGAAGCGGCTACTGCAGTCAGACTTGGGCGGGCGGAGGCTGAAATGAGCATGCAGACTCAAGACGTGCCACATGTCCGGAAGTCCGACGAACCAAGTTTGCACGTTCAGTCGCGAGTTCAGTCTCATACGGATGACATGGACAACACAGTTTTCATCGATGGTGACGATCAATTTACTCGGATGCGTCAGAGTCAATTGAAGACATAGAAAGATCAAAAGGGGAGTGGATTGTGCCAATGACCATGATGACAAATCTCCTATGGTATACAAACCACTTGGATCAGTTCAACAGGTGTTCAGGAGGAGAGGAATTCACTGACAGGCCCATAGGTCAGCGCTCATCCTCTAGAATTTATAAGACAAGATAGCTGCACCATGTGAGGACAGGGGGTTCAGGATTCACTTACTCCAACACGACTCAATAATGATGACTCAGTAAGTTGGCAAAGGAAAGTCTGTTTAATGACAAGTACATCAAACAGAGAAAAAAATGGAAATCAGCAGCATTGCAATCACCTGTCTTGCTCCGACTTCCTCGAACTTCAGTCGAACATTCATTGTTATAGGCAAAACTCGTCATCACTGACGTCTAATTCTATAAAAAATCATCATGCAATATAATTGGTTAGGAAAGGTAACTTAAGTATAGGTGTTATATCTGTATATGATGATAGGACATGTGGATTGGATAACTCTTATCGGGTGGTCGTCTACGCCCCTCCCTCTACTTCACACGTTATTGACGTCACTACAAGTACGACATCATATTGTTTACAGTATCTATAGGACCCTAGATTACATGGTCCATTGTGATTTTGCAGGTTACACCCCTAGACATAAATCCCCATTTTAATTAGCGGCATGCAGAATGGACACCCATGTGCCTGGTGTCCCAAGTTTCACCCTGCCTCGCTTCCATCAATCAGTGTTTTAGGGCGATGTGTCAATTAGTTGGCTGAGGATGGCCTCGAAAATGTAGTCTCTTATCGGGAAAAGTTATGGCATCCTCGGGTCCTGGATGACATCAGGCGGTGGTACTTCTTCGCGCCTGGCTGGTCACGTGTTAGTTCACCATGAATCTGCTTCAGTTTCCAGCTTTTAGTGCATTTAATTCTGTTTCAGCCTCGCCACCTGCATGGGCCCCCCCTATCTTGACCTTCATGAGGCAGGCTGGTACGCTCTGAAGTTTGAGTCTTGTTAGCTGACACTCTCCTCCCTTTCTCTGGTTGACCTCGATTTCCTAGGCCAGAGCCGCTCTTTGTTGAGATTCGATTCCGCTCCTTCTCTTGCCTGGGTTACGAAACTTGGCCTGTCAGGCCTCTGGCAGCCTGGGTACATTTCTGCTTTTACAAAATGGAGTCGCACTTGTATAATGTGCCTTATTGAGGTAGATATATGGTTGGCGCTTGCCGCGCTAATCATCTACTAAGCATTGCAAGCAGTATTGTTTCTTTTGCCTCTTGCGTTCTAAGCCTATTTACACACGTTTGACAGGTCGGTTGCTCCCGTCTTGTCTCGTAGCAACGTTGCCTCACATTTTAACATCGTCTCTTCTCTGTGTCCATTACATTTATTTTCGTAGTTACTCGCTCTGGCGTGCTATCTTCTATGGCTGCTTTTGTTCATTAACGAGTCTGTTCAGGCCATTAGGGCTCTTTGGGTCTCTTCATGGACCGTCTGTAGGTACTCTTTGTTTCGTATCAGTGGCTGGTACAGCTATCTGATAGGGTACCGTGCTCCCCAGGGTTGTCTGGTTATGGGTGCTTCAACAGGTATGGATCTTCTGATGTATACTGGGCAGAGTCCCAGTGCAGCTCTTTGTTGGTTCATTCGCTCCTCATACATCACATACCTTGGCGAGTATGCTCCTGGTACCTCGAAATGAGGGGAAGGGATGCAGGCCATGTCTGGGACCTCCTCTACATTCTCCCATCTGGTCAGTTCATCGACCACTTCTGCAACCTCTTTTGCATTTATATCTTTTGATTCTTCGGTGTCATATTCATCGTCTTCAGGGTTTGTACATGATGGTGTGAATGTTTGAGCCTTTGGAGTTCATATCTTTATCATTCCCTTCAAACTCCCTGCTGTTTTCACATGTTCGTCTTTGTTCCATGTCATTAGCAGACATTGTCCATTTGGGCTGCAATAGATCCATTTTCCTTCTTCGTTTCTTAGGGTATGTGAACCTTGTTCCTTCTGGCGCAAATTTGCTGGATTTCACAAAGTCTCTTATTTCTTCATCAGTCAGGTCTCTGGGCTTCCACCCTGGGTCAACATCAACCATTATTTTCATCCCTATTGCTTTCTTCGCAGTTTTCTGGCACTGTGCAATTATTATCTTGATAACACAGAATCCTAGCAATACCATTGCTAGTAGAGCTCCCAGAAACTAGAATATACTTGCCATCCAATGTGGAATCCACAAGAATAGGTCTCCAAACCAGCTGTCATTGTCCACTTCATCACTTTCATCGATCATCTGGTTTATCAGGTTTGACAACATGCTAATGGCCTCTGTTAAGGTTCCGTTTTCTTCATCATGTGATGGTACAAATGTTTAACATGATTTTCCGATTTTTGCACAAACACCTCCATCCATTGCAGTGATCATGTCAAGCACATATCTGTTTTGGAGGGTCATCAGTCTGATTGCTCTCAGCTCTTCTTTGAACGCATTGAATCCTTTTATAGTGGTATTGATGGTCTGAAATAACTCCCATCTGGTTATCTGCAACCATTTAGCATTCACTCCAACTTGGATATGGGGCAGGAGTAGTGTTGTGAATACTGTTGAGGTGAGGCTGAACAGCCTGTGTTCGTACGGGATTGCATGGAATGCCTCTTCTGATTTGGGAGAAAAGTAATTTTCCCTCTTCATCCGGGATACCAGTTCCACAGATCTCCTTCTTCTTAGATGAGCCTCTGCTTTCGGGAAACTTCAGGTAATTCTTAGGGATCAATAGCGCGGGAACGTGGACGTTCACTAGTGTGCATATGCCTCGCCAGTTTTTTGGCAGCCTTATGTATGCCTTGGATCCACACGCCTAGTAATGGTCCACAATAACTGTGGTTCCTTGTGTCATTCCTGGAGCTTCAAAGATTTGTCCACAGTTTTGATTCTCTCCCATCTTCCTTGTGCTGTTGTTTCTGAAACATAGTTTCGGGCTCTCCAGGGGCACTATCTGCAGGGGTCCCCCTCTATCTTCGACCCATGTTAGTAACTTTACTAGCTTTGGCCATAGGGGTTTGCACAGTTTTTGAGAGTTTTCTATTGCTTCTTTGCAGGATCCAAGGACCATCCAAGCTCGGCAGATCACTACTCCTTCTTCCCATCCATTTGGGGAAACCACTGTTCCCCAGATCTGCATTTGGCCTCTGTTCTTCCAGATTTGTGCCTCTTCTGCAGTTTTTTCGTGAATGTTCATTCTCAGGTTTGTCACCCATCGTGTCCCTGATCCTTTGACGTCAGGATTCTCGTATCGGATCACGTGATTCCTGGTGTGCGCCCTGTTTCTTGTTCTAATGTCCTGGACGTAGCCATCTTCGTCTGGGTAGTCCTTTTCAGTGGCCCATATCAGTGAAGCGTCTCTTCCCATAAATTTGTCCTCTGGTGTTGCACATTGTTACATGTGACATACAGTGTGCTGTAGGGACATCAATTTCTACATCCACGAAGATCTTGGATTTTCCCATGCTGTATGGTAGGAGAGCACAGACAAGGCATTCTCCTTCTAACTACTTCGCCCTACTTCCTTCATGTGCTGTTACCATATGTTGTTTCCGAGATGGGCTGTGCTGTCCAGGTAATCATTATGTTCATTGTTATCTTCATGTAGGTTTCTGTTGATTCTCAGCATTCTTCTGTAGTTTGCTATGACTATGTCTCTAAATGCGTCTGTGCTTCTTTTCCTCCCTTGGTGTCTCAGTGGAACAGGCTGCTTCGACTGCATCACTGTGGTAGGAGAAGGTTTTGTGTTTCCTTTCCTTCCCTTTTGTATTTTGTTATAGACTTCCTCTAACCGCCATTGGCTCCCCAATCTCCCAACGCGTGGTCGTGTTGTAGGCCTGAGGCTTATTCCTTGCGTTGGAGCAGGTGTGCTTGCTGTTATAGTCTCTATAGTCCTGTCTTTCAGCTCCTCGTGCAGTTTCTTTGCTCTGACTATGAAGGGGAGCAAATAGTATATCAGCATTTGTGTTTTCTCTGTGAATTCCTTTGTGGCTACTTCTGTTCTTTTGAGGGATTTTGCTATGCCCTCTCTATCTAGTATTTCACTCGGCTCCTCTCGGGTACTTACACTGTTTTCTGGAACTGATTGTTCGGCAGGCAGTCTCCCCCTCTCTTCTGCCTTCGTTGGAGGCCCTGTAGCCATTGACACTTGCCCTTGTCTGTGTGCATCCTGTGTGTGTGTGTGTGCAGTGGTCAGTGCAGTGTTTTCATTCATTCCGTGCTGACCTTGTCTCCAGCTTTTCTCTTCATTTGTGACCTCAAATGTGTCTAAATTACTGCTAATTACATTTAAATTTAGTTTGTTACTTTTATTATCAGGTTTTCTTGCGACTTGAATTACTATCTAGGGTCTGGGTGCTTTCGTAGGCCCCAGACATTCATAATCTGGGGGGTGCACTGACATTGGGACACTTCGTGCACCAATAAAGAAAGCAGTTCTGATTGTTAATGACAGAAAAACAATAATAATAACTATACATATACACATAATCGTTCGGAACAACAATTTGCAGCATTTTCTTCCAGGGAAGTGGGGGCGTCCTTCTGTTGGGGGTTAAACCAAGTTACTGTTCTGGGCCCCCATTTCAAATGAGTTCATAGTCTGTTATTTATTCCTTCTCTTGCACTGGTTTCGTAGTTTGAGAGTTCATTACTATTAAAGTGACGAGTGCTTCCCCAAATGTCCCCCCTCATGTGAGCGATGACGGTAGTCTCTGGGTACTCAGTACAGTTCCTGTGCTAGACTATGGAAAAGGGTTAGGCTAGCAACTTTGGTACATTACATTCATTATGCATATCTATAATAGGTAAGGTGCCAGTGCACTCCTCAAATTTGCTTTGGTCCTGAGGACATGCTGGAACTTGCTCAATGCGAAGGAATTCAGAGATGGAACTGCTAAAAATCACACAAAAATAAAATGTTGTAAAAATAAAATTAAAAATAAAAATAAAAGTGAACATATGAAAAAATAGGAAAAAATGAGAAAAACGAAGAAAAAGAAAAATAAGATGGTGAAGTTCTTGGGTCTGCTCCTTTCTCTCGGTCTCTCGGCGACAAGTTGAAGAACAGTGTCTGTCTGATAGGGGCCCGTGCTGCCCAGGGTTGTCTGGTTATGGGTGCTACAACAGGTATGGATCTTCTGATGTATACTGGGCAGAGTCCCAGTGCAGCTCTTTGTTGGTTCATTTGCTCCTCATACGTCACATACCTTGGCGAATACGCTCCTGGTACCTCGAAATGAGGGGAAGGGATGCAGGCCATTTCTGGGACCTCCTCTACACAGGAAGAGGCTGTCTGAACATCAATCTCAAACTATATGGAAATAAAGACAAAAGTGTTTTGGAAACTTGTACAGATATGAACATTGGCAGTAATAAAGACAGTGGGAAATTCCTGCCATTGAGTGAAAATGGAGACAGTAGGTTTAACAGCGTCAAAGGACCTAAAGGTCTTCCTAAAGGCTCTAAATCCAGCCCAGAACTGATTTTGACAAATATGGATCATGAAAACTACCTACAAAGATTCGGTTTGGAGGATCAATCGTCCTTTAAACTTCCATACACCAATGACCTCACTGGAAATGGTACTGGAACTGGCACTATTCAGGTGGAAGTACACAAAAACAGACAATGTAACGCCGCTTGTGCTCCTCTCCATGTAAGGGAAAAAAGTAAAAGAAACCTAAGAGATGGAAAGCTGCCGCATGCACAAGTGAAGAGATTGTAATTTTAGGCCAATGTGAAAATGTCAACTCCTTTAATTGGGAAAAAAATAAGAAGTCGGATTTTAAGCATTCACTAAACCTCAATAGCGGATGAGATTGGGGAACAAGAATGGAGAGAGCATTTCATTAAGACAATGAACATCAAAACAAGGAGTCACACTAGATGCACAGATCCTATTAATCAACAACCTGACCAAGATAACGAAGACTCCACTGATGTAGCAGAACAAAACACTATAATCACAAATAATTGCACGTATTAGATAACATTCATAACAATGAAATGACGAACCAGATGCAAATGCCAGATGAGATATGTGTAAAACAAGATGAATTCCATCAGCGACAAGCATGATGAATAAGGACCCTAAAACAGTAGAAGAAAGTGAGAACAATTGCATCTCAAGCAATCAGCATAGGTATAAAGGCTATTCACTGGGAAAACGAATTTTGACAGCCTCACAAACAAAAGAATCAATGTCCTATGATACAATGAAGAGACCGCCAAACAGGAATGACCAGGATCCTGAGTTTAGAAAATGAGAATGCGCTTCTCACATAGGACGAAAGGAAAAGAAAAGTGGTGGAGAAAAGGAATCAAGTGACGAAGCATGTGGTCATTTTCCAGATAGGAATCATCTCTCCATTGCTGCTGGCATGAAAATTCATAACAATATAATGGCAGCACTTTCCATCTCGTTTGCACCATATACAAAGTTATATGAAACTATAAGTGTCAATCTGAAGGATAATAATACTCTGCTAGCACTGATTCATTCAAACCTAGTTGCACAGGAATTAACATCACAAAAGGTGGAAGCACGACTTAACTATGAAGCAGAAACATCAGCAGCCTGGCAACGGAGGCTATATGACCTAGCAAGTGGAGAGCAAGATGAAAAGACTTCTTTGATTCATGCCCTTTTAGACTCTTCAAAATGGATGAGGAAAATAATGGAAGCAAAAGAGTGTGAGACACATATTCAATCATTAAATGAGAAACAGAAACAAATAGGACACAGAGATCCTCAAACAGTACCATAAAAAATGTCATCATAAACTCTAATACAAAGAGAGAGTCAAGTAAACAATTGAAGCAAGTGAAGGTCACTGAAATACCGGATGCTAAAATTAGCAGGAAAGCCTCCAATGTCGAAAACAGGAAAGGGAAGACACCAACTGATGTGACAAATGAGAACAATGTTCATAGTACGCTCTAAACACAAGACCGTGACTATCAACGGAATATACCAGCAAAGGATAAGACTACTGTGATTAAAGACCTGTCAAAAAGTAAAACACAAGTAGAAGAAATAGATCAAATCGGACATACAAACTTAACAAAGAATGAATCAAAAAAACACACTACTTGAGAGAATGATGGAGTGTACCCTGTTCTCGCTCCGCTCCAAGGTCGGAGGAAGGACGACGGAAATTTAACAGATACCAAAACAAGGTCAACAGAAGGTGGATTGTTAACGTTTGAAAAGAAAAAAAAGGAAGTCCAAAAAAAAACAAAGAACATGAAATGTACCTCACATAATAGAGGAACGGGTGCAAGGGCTTTTATGAGAAACATACACATTTCTAAGCACCAAAACACCCCAGAGGAAAAAAAAAATAATAATCAAGAATGAACTGAAGAAGTGGAACACATACAAAGGAAATGGGACTGCTCCCCTTACTGAAAGAATAGGAACACTTGATGACAGTGCCGTCTGAGTCCGTCTGATGGCATCAATTCCTCACATGACTTAATAGACGATGCTTCCTTTTATATCAAATAAATAGGGAAACACACTCAAGGTAGTGTAGCTGGCGCAATAGAACAGAAGCTAAGTAACGGGCACGATTCAGAGACCTCATTGGCCGAGACAGGAGAAAACATACCAAATGATGATGTCTCATTTGGGAACTCAGAAGGTGAAGATGTCGATTTGTTTATGTTAGATGAGAGGAGGAAAAAGCAACATCCCGTGGTCCAACAATTGGAAGTGAGAAGAGTAATACCGATCTCAAAGAAGACAAATTGGAACCCAAAAAAAGCCAAGCATTGAAGTCAGGGCACTAAAATCAAGCCAGTCTTAGACGGGCATAGATAAATATGATGGAAAGAACAAGCCCAAAATATGACTAGAAAACATTCTTCCAGGGAATGACAATCTAAATCTCAATCAACAGAATGTGATACAGTTATTGCATTGTGTGCCTCAGTTGAGAAATATAAAAACTCAAGACATCGCAATCGTGGAATATGAAGAATGAGTTGATGGAGTAATACTTCATCTAAATTCTGCAAGAGTTAAAGAAAGCATGCTGAAGGAAGATCCAAAATTGTTTAAAAGAGGATATGAAATACATGATCATGATGAACGGAATCGTAATGCCAAGGTCAAACATAATCAAAAACCACGTATCAGAGACAAAGTTACTGAAGATAAAACCCTTTAAACAGCAAGATTCCATATAGAGAGTTTCAAAATAACGATTAAAAATCAATATCAGCGCCTTGACTCAAGTGATTCAGAGAGGACATTTGGCAACTAATAGAGGCCAAGAGATGATTGGTCATGGATAGCCAAATCACTATCAACCAAAGTAATAAAGAATTAGCAAAATTTGCATAAGGATGTGCAATCGGAGATGATAATGTCATGGAATACGAGGGGATTCAATGACCTGGTAAATAAAATGAATCCCCACTTGAAACAGGCAGTGTTTATCTGTCTACTTGGATACACGAACTACCAACCTGTGAAAATTACGACATCCTTATAAATCCAGCAATTAAAAGAACTAATGGAAGAACCTCAGCAGGCCTTTTGACACTGATCCATAAAGAGAGAGACACAAAAATAATCAAATCAGATAATCCAACCACTATTTCTAGAAATTGGACAATTAATGAACGAACATTACTGATGAATATCTATCGGAACTCTGTTGGCATAAAAATTGAGATCATATTATCTAAGCTGATGGAAGTAATCAATAATCTAGCAGGATCAAACCCACATTTAAGCATTGTCCTATGAGTGATCTAAATGTCAAATGCTTAAATAAACAAGGATCACCAATTCTAGACTATTTAAGATCAGGGTCTACTGATGCTGCAAAATGGGTCCAGATGGCTTTGGGTACTAACGTGCATATGTTGAATGGCCAAGAAAACAGTGACATATTCGGAGAAATTAACCTAGTCCAACAGGTCTTCAAGTTCCACAATGGACTATATATGGGTCTCTAAACATGACCTACACAGGATAATAAGTCTGGAAGTGGTAAAACAAACAGACAGCGATCATAACATCCTAAAATGTACCCTTAATAAGTTAATTGGAACACAAAGTGTAAACAATAACATGATAAAAAGCAGTTTGTAATTAAATCCTGCAGGGAATCGACTACGACTAACCAAAAGGGATATTATGAGGATAACTGAACAATATAAAGAGCAAGTGAAGAATGGCAAATCACAACTTGACTATGAATCACTCCTAAAAATATTTGTTTCAAAGAAATCAAGAACAAAACTAGATTTGTACATAGCGAAACATCAATATAGTGCCAAATTGGTCAAGAAGCGAAAATATGTACGACGAGAGATTTGACAGATTAGGAAACGTTGTAAAGCTTGCCTAAAGGAAATAAAGAACACCAGGAACTGAATCTGCAGACGAAACTCAGATATCACAATGTCATGTTGGCCTACTTTTGTGCACTTTTAAAATAATCCACTAAATTGATTTTCACCAAATTTGGAAACAGGTTGTATGCAAAAATGTCTAGAGGTTTGGGTTTATGATGTGACAGGAAATTTGTATGTTGTGAATAAATGGCAAACCCGTTGATGAAAGTTGGAACTATATGTTTAGGGAACGTGTTGTGTGGATTCTTTGATTGGCACCAATGTTATAAGCCACCAGAAAAATGTTCCCATGATGAGTGAAATCTAACTATAACTACAGTGATCTCATTGCTGACCCTGTAATATATTAAGCAAAGGTAGAATTCCTGAATCTAACCGACCAACCTAAATTAATTAACTTATCAACTGTATTCTAGCACAAAGCTGATGGAAAGCATCACCAGGCGCAACCCGTGTGTTACCAAATACATTTTCTTCAGGCAATGTCATCTTGAATTAGCCATCTAAATTTCAGAGCAGGCTGTCTTTTGAATGCCTACTAAATGTATTGTTGTGCAAGCTCACTCAGAGGATCACCAGGCACAACTAATCCAACATCTGTCCTCATAGGCAGCATTGGCTACTCTGCTCTGCACTTGCACAATGTGCCATTAATAATACACTTACCAACCTAAGGGTTGTTGGCTCTACTTCACCCACAAAATTAATTCTAGTGCAAAACTGAGTACTGAGTACTAAGTAATCACCAGGCAGAGCCATTCAGAACTTCGGAAACTCTGCACTGTACCTTTACAAAGTGCGTTTGATATTTCATCTACCTATGTAAGTAAAGCAGTGTTGCCTTTCCTACATGGCTTTTGTTAATACTATGAAAGCTCTCTCAAAATTGTGTGCTCCATTCTGTCCTCATATGGGACATGGCATCCATTCTATTCTTACACTCAAAGGTGCTTAAACCCGGTATGACCAGTCAATTAAAATACCATTCTCCCTCACAGCAACTCGCTCCATGCTCTTATTTCTTCCTCCTAAGCTTTCACAATCAATTTTCCACCATAAAGCATGACCCCTATATATATTACATGGACGCGGTAGCGTCCATGTAGTTATGGTTAAGTTGGAGTTTCCATATGAAGAGCATTTTTTGGGTGGCTTATAACTTCGCTCCCTCTGGACGAATCCTCACCAAACTTTGCAAAAAAAGTATATGGCCCACTCTGAATTTTTGCAAAGTTTGGAGAGGTTTGGTCCAGGGGGGGTAAAGTTATAGGGGGGTCCCAAAACATTTGTTTTTTCCCATAGACATAATAGGAAAAAACTTTGCGCACGCCTACAGCCCAAACCGCTGGACGGATTCACACCAAATTTGCAGCACAAAAATGTGTGATATCTCCGTTCGCTTCGCGGGCGGACTTCCCGGTTCGCTCCGCGGACAGTGCCCTGATTGGCCGGGCGGCTTGTGTGATGTCCGCGAACATGCGACGTGTTCGCTAATTGGACGGCGTGGAGCACGTCAGATTTTATGAGGCGCCCGCCATCTTGCATTCGCCGACGACCGCAGACAGCGCAGTGAAACTTGGATTAAAAATTGTATTTAGTGGAGTGTGTTGGTGTGTAAGAGTGTTTGGGGAGGGTGGGGGAGTATGAGATAGGTTCAATGTTCTGTTTTTTTTTATATGCTAGACACTTTTGTTGTGTTCGATTTGTCTGCGGACAACACGGCTGTTCTGAAATGTTCTATATAAACTAAATGGTGGGGTGTTCTGAGGACGGAGTTTGTGTCCGTTTTGTTAGCAAGCAAGCTAAAATTGAGCTAAGAACCCTTGCAGTGTCCTTAAATGTTCGTACATAAACAAAATGGGGGTGTTCTGAGGACGCTGTCCGTATTGTACTCTGGCAAGTTGAATGTGTTCTAAGAACACTTGTGGTGTCCTGAAATGCTCTGATTACTTACCGGTAACCCTCATTACTCCTAGTCATACTCTTCCTCGCCACAGTACTGGCGACCTTCCTCACCCTCCCTGCAGGGAAGGTCCCATGCTCCGGCTTGGTAATATGAAACTGAGTGATGTGGATGTGGGGGAGGAGTTATAGTAATTTAAAGAAATAGAAGAAGGTCCTGTGTCGGAGGCAGGGGCCTCATGAAGTAAGTACTGGGACGAGTGGACGTGGAGGTAATGCTTGCAATTAAACAAAATGGGGGTGTTCTGAGAATGCTGTTCGTATTGTTCATTGTCAGGTTGAAAGTGTTCTAAGAACCCTCCTTATGTCCGTTGACATTACAATTTCCTATGGGCCTTACCCGACTTTTTGTCCACTAAACAAATCAGGCTGCTGTGCGCCGACATTATGTGATAATCCTATCACTTGCCCCATCGACCTGGCTGACCTGCTTTTGCGGCACTAAATCATATCTCCCGCCCCTAAACCTGCACACAATGCCTATATTTCTACATGAGTACCTTAGTATACTGGATTGAAGTTAATAATAGAATGCTATTTATATCAATGCATAGCTTAATGCACTGATTAGCACTTGATATTTATTCCAATAATCTTTCACACTTTTTTTATTAACATTACACTAAGAATCCCTTGTACAGACTTTTCATGAAAGGTAAATGCACATGTGATGTCATCAGTGATGTCATCAATGACATTTGTGATGTCATCTTTGATGTCCTGGGTGTTAGGCTTAGCAGTGCACGGTGGTGGTGCGAGTTATGGTTGCTAGCTTACCATAACTGGCGAATTTCAGGGGGTTTTCGGTTTTACTTGGAACCATAACGTCCCTTTAACAAACTTTTTTCACTGAATTTCATAGGTTTTTAGTTGCGCAACTTAACCATAACGTCCCGTTAACAAAGTTTTTTTACTGAATTATATATATATATATATACATATATCATATTCATTGGGCTTACCCTTATTCTTCAGCACTCCAACAATACCTTCTTAGCCCTTGAACCCGCACTCCAAAATCATTTGAACTACATTTTTCTTAAATGCCCATCAGCAGTCAAACATACCATCAAGAGCAATATTGAGCAGATGTTCTATTTTATGAAGTTCTTAATTTAGGCCTAGATGTAGTCAACACACACTGAATACTGAAAGTAGCTGGGGGTAGTTGTGCTACCAAAAATCAATGTGGCTTTAACATTGAAGAGATATTACATTGGTTCAGTTGCATAGCTGAAGATTTCAAAGTTTAAAAATGTAGATGTTTGGAGGTGATTCACAAGGGTGCTAAAATCAGTCACTCTCAACTACACTTCGCATTCTCCTGGAGAGAGACTATTCAATTCACCAAGAGGTTCATAGGAATACATCTAATGTACTCATGAAATAGTCATGGAGAGACAATACTAAATCAGGAATCTGTCATATTTAATGCAGGGAACTTATTTGTGAATCAGCCTTTATAGTGTATGAACCCAATATACTTAGAAATAGTCCATTAAATATATATATGCACCCACCCTCGTGTTTGTCAATTACTCTGATTATGTTCTTAAACAAATGTAAGTCAAAGGTGGCTAATTCAGATAAAAAGCTACTATGAGAATAGCAAACGTTTCCTTGAACCTGGTGAAGTCTATTCAATTCTTGAAGAAGCTGCAAAGGGTGTATCTGGCTTACACCTGACTTGCTAGGTATACGTTAATATTAAGTCAAAGTTACTTATAGTAATTTATGTGCAAATCAAATGGTCCTCTCCAGGTTTACATAAAGGGAACGTTAAAGTGAATTCTTAGTGAACCTGCCCCATTGCTCTAGAAGCAATAAGTTTCAATATTTAAAGATGCATTTATGAAAATATATAATGATGTGTTGAAATACATGCAGGACTTTCAGGAGATTTGATGGTAATCCAAATTTCAAATTTCCTGTATTGGATTGTCTGAAGTTGTTGTTGACCTGGTAATGAACGTTTTTATTATTTGATTGACATATGATCATATTGATTTATTGATGAGTTGTATAGTGCCAGTTGCAAAACAAGTTCCTATCTAGAGCCCAAGAGTGGAGGCCAGAGGACAAGTAGAAAAGAGACAAGGGGAGAAGAAGAAATTTTTAACGGCAATACAAGTTAAGTAGACCAAGTGCAACAAGAAGATAAGAGCTTGATTTTGACAAATGCAAACATCACAGCATTGCACAAAACATACAGTTATGAGACATAGGAGCCAGGTGACAGCATAAGATCATGGGGATTTGACACATAAAAGGCATGTGTTGCCGGCACAACTGTGGAAGGGGACTAGGATGCCCCAGGGGGAGAAAGTGTCAGAAATTAGAAAACACTTGATTAGACAAGTATTTTTTTAGATTTTTCCTAAAGACCACAAGGCTGTTGTTATGCCCTAATTCATGTGGAGGGAGCTCCATAGGCAGACGCCTATAGCTCTTATGGAGATTTTCACAGGAAATGTGTCCTGATGGAAGCTGAAGATAGCTTTTTGGCAGAAGGTGATCTTAACTTTCTTGAAGAGTTATATCTTATGAAAAGAATGGGTGGATATTTATTGGCCTTGCCTGGGAGAGCCATGTGAATGAGGCATGGAGTCTTGAACAAAATGTGTTTAACAATTGGGAGACAGAGAAGGGCCATCATAGTGGGGTTGATATGACTGTGCATCATTAAGTTGGGGATGAGTCTGGCTGCTATATTTTGCATTAGTTGCAAGATGTGAGGAGATGTTTTGGGATGCCCCAGAACAAGGTATTGTAATAGTCAAGTTCAACTAGTACCATGGCCATAGTGACCTCTATTTTGAGGTACATGTTTAGGAACAGCAGAATCCCCTTCAGCTAGATCTTTCCCCATGATTACTTGATGTATGGGTGGATAAAGTTCACTGCAAAACATGATTTCAGTGTTTGCTTAGGAAAATGTTTAGCACAAGCCAGGCATGTACCACTGACCTTTTTCATAAGTTATTTTACTGCAAGCTCTGAATCTGTACCAGCAGCATATACCTTTACTTTCCTTTCCTGTAGAACAATCAGTTTACTGTATTTGTACATGCAATACTGAAACTCAAATGCTGACAGTTGAATATATAATACAAAGCGAATAATAGAGGGAACTCCTCTTCGGTGTCCAGCTATGTAGCAAACTGATCTGGCAGCGTTTCACTACAATGCATGAGGCAAGGGATACAACATGCGCAAGCATAACAAAAAAAACGTTTGCCACGCAATGAAGCGTCAAATGTATCCACATGAAGCCCTTTTTCCTGATGCCGTAAAAGGCCACCCCCACAAAATACACTGTGACTCATGGCTCTGCCTCACTCTGTGATTCTGTATACACGCAGCTTCCATGGCTCATAAAACCTGTGTGGGATCCACAGACACAAAATGTGTTGGCCTATAGTCATGCTCACAGCAGGACTTGTGTCTGTATAGAGTGTGCCTTTTGCCTCCTGATGGCCTGTTTCTGCTGCCTGGACTGTACAGGAGGTGCCCTAACGTACCAACCAGAAAAGATGGGGGAAATTGTGCTGGTGTGTGCCATGCTGCACCATATTTGCCTCCAAAGGAATGGTCCTCTACCCCCTGATGTGTATTTGCCAACCTCAGAGGATGAGGACGCAGTGCATGTGGCAGAGGCATCTGAATGCATTGCAGAGACGATGTCAGGGATGGACAAGTGGCTCACCAGGAACTGATGGACAATTTATTCTAAGACTTGCCCATTGTACATACTATGCACCACATTGTCCCACACACATTTATGAATAAACACAATATGACACAATGAGGAATGTCCTTGATGAAGTTTAACTATGTTTATTTATTTAAGTGGAGAAACTATATCCCCACCCCCAGCACACTATCACACCTTACACCACCCCAACACACTATCCTCCTCCCTCCACCTCCAACACCACCCCAACACGCTATCACCAAACCCACAAACCCCAACACCACCCCAACACACTATTTCTGCCGGGATACTGCCAAACTCCTGTTGAGGCCCTTAGTGTGTTGGATTGAGTCAGATTACACATTTGCTTTGGTAGGGGTATGTGTGTGTGTTGTATTTGGTAGTTGAGGGGTCATTCTGTAGGAAAGTTGAAAGTTTTAGTAGGGTTTGTGGTCAGGGAGTTATGTACGTTCTTGTTGCATTGTGTTGATTAGACTGAATTCCATATTGTGTGGTTTGTCGATATTATGCTTTCCTTTCATTGGGCCAGTCCTGTTCATTTTGGTTTTACAATGATTTGCGGTGCCTTTCATAAAAAGACACGTTTTTATCAGTTTTCTGAATTTCTTCGTTCTCTTCTGTTGTTTATCGTTCCTTGGGGAGTGAGATCCATAGTGTTGCTGGGATGCAAGTGAATGCGGATGCACCATATTTCGATTTCAAGTATTGCTTTGATTTGAGGCATATGTCATAGTTGAATATGAGTGTTCATTTTGGTCTGTAGATATAGTTGTTTTCCTGTATAAATTTCACTGCTTGGCCATGTATTGCTCTGTGTGCTATTCAAAGGGGTTTAAAGTAAATGTGTTATTTACTGTAGCCAGTGTAGGGTTCACAATGCTCATGTGATGTGTTCTCTCTTGTTGAGTTTGAGTAGTCTTGCCACTGAGTTCTGTATTGGATGTAGTTTTTTGGTGAGGTAAACCAGCTTTCCAAAGTAAATGCTGCTGGTGCAGTCTATTCTTGACATGATGAGGGAGAATGTTCTGTTTGGTAAAGCGAGAAAAGGTAGCATGTGTTTGATTGTGCATAGGTGGACAAAGCTATTTATTTATGACTGATCTGACATGTGGTCCCAGTGTTTGGTTGTTGACCATTAATATTCCAAGTTATTTGACGGTTTATGAAGATTCATATTGGTTTAACTTTTAGCTAGGCCGTGGAATGTGATTTTGTTCCAAAGGATTGTTGGGCATGATCATGATTTTTGTTTTTTTGTTTGGGTTGATTTTACAGCTCTTGGGGCTCTTGCATTTCTTTATTTGTATGAGGCAGTCGATAATGATTGGCCTTTTTCTCCAGCAATGTTGATTTTACAGATGATCTGTGTGTCACCTGCATAGTTGTAGTAGGTCCATTCAGGTCTTTTTTTAAGGTTGATGAGTGTGGTCATGAGGATGTAGAAGAGTAGTGTCACAGGTGATGAGCCTTGTGGGTCCCCACCGGATGGTGGTGTGTGTGGTGCTGACTTGAAGGCACTTAGCTAGGTTGTTTCCATTCTTTCTGTTTGGAAGGAGTTTACCAATAGGTAGCATGTGTCATTAATCCCAATTTCTTGGACTCTTTTACTGCGAATGTAATGGTGGACTGTATAGAAGGCTGCAGAAAGGTTTAGTAAGTTTAGAGCTGACGTTGGAGTTGTAGAGAAGGAGCCAAGTACCCCCACCTCAAGCTTGGGAACCAGAGTGCGAAGTCTTTGCAGCACCAGTGAAAATTCCTATTTTTAGTGACATTTTCGAACGTTAGATTTTCGAAATGCCATTTCTTCGACACCAAAATGCTGGGAATAAAACGTTTCAAATTTTTTTTTTATTTAATTTTTTTAATGGGGGGGTTCCACCCAACCCCCATTTTTTTTAATTGTCATTTTTGTTCTAACGATACAAAAATAAAACATCAAATAAAAAAAAACATTCAGATTTTTTTGTTTGTTTTTTGTATCGACAAAATGGCATTTCGAAAAAATTTGTTTTTGAAAATTTAACTGGATACCGAAAATTCCAATACCAAGGAGAATCCTGGAAATAAGATTCCCATTAAGAAAGCCATACCTACATACAAGACAGTCTGATGGTCATTTGAATGAAATCCCAGAAGAAGTGTGAGAAATGAGCGAAAGAGCAGATTGGTGATGTCACACCAAGTAAAGCTGATGCACCCACAAGAGATGCAGAGACAAGAAAACGTAGATAACATTTTGGCATCGAGATGAAGATATTTATGTTACAAACATGATGAAGAAATCAAGTTATTTTACACGTGTACAGATGCAAAGAAACGCAAGCAGATGAAGTATTCTTGAGGCTAGTTAGACTGCGGCAAGCGCCAACGTATAAATAAATATATATATATATATATATATATATATTCAGTGAAAAAACTTTGTCAAAGGGACGTTATGGTTCCAAGTAAAAAAAAAAGTAAAGCTAAGCAACCATAACTCGCGCCACCACCGTGCACTGCTAAGACTAACACCCAGGACATCAAAGATGACATCACAAATGTCATTGATGACATCACTGATGACATCACATGCGTATGGACTTTTCATGAAATATGTGTACAGGGGATTCTTATTATAATGTGGCGAAAAAAGTGTCAAGGATCATTGCAATAAATATCATACCCTAATTAGTGCATTAAACGATGCATTGATATAAATAGCATTCTATTATGGGGTTCTATCTAGTATACTAAGCTACTCATACAGAAACATAACATTGTGTGCAGCGTACAAGATATAATATTTGTTATGTTAATATGTTGAATAATGAAATGATAATTGTTTTCTTAATAGATTTTTGTGTACTGTGAAATATGTAATAAGTAGCTAATAAAACACATGTATTACATAATTGCATTACTATAGACAAAACACAAAGACACAAGAACACATACCAATACGGGTATATACAGGGAAAGTGAAGTTACCAAAAAAGCACAAGTAGTAGCAGAAACAATTCATAACTTAACTGATTATTGCAAATAAATGATTGCTCTGTTTCAAAGCTGCTATTTACCCTATGTATATGTATCACTTGATGTGATTGGACCCTAAGGAAAGTAGTGTGAGTACAATGTATACAAATATGACCATATACAGGGAAAGTACAGGCATAAAAAAAAACAACAGAACTATCATATGATGTGACTGGACTCTAAGGGAATTACTGTAAGAACCTACTTGAAGGATACGTCTACAAATAAAATAAATGTTTTAGTTTCTGACTGTTACTGAAGAAAACCATGTGGCCTAGATATGTCAGCAAAAGAAAAAAGAGTGAGCCAGACATGTGATGTCATCAGATATGTCATCAATGACATTTGTGAGGTCATCTTTGATGTCCTGGGGGTTAGTTTTAGCAGTGCACGGTAGTGGCGCGAGTTATGGTTGCTGGCGAATTTCAAGGGTTTTTCGTTTTTTCTTGGAACCATAACATCCCTTTGACAACGTTTTTTCAATGAATTTCATAGGTTTTTAATAGCGCAACTTAACCGTAATGTCCCTTTAACAAAGATTTTTCACTGAATTTCATAGGTTTTTAGTAGCGCAACTTAACCATAACGTCCCTTTAACAAAGTTTTTTCATTGAATTTCATAGGTTTTTATTAGTGCAACTTAACCATAACGAATTTTATAGGTTTTTATTAGTGCAACGTCACCATAACATCCTTTTCAATAGATGAAGACCACTAGCATCTTAGGTCCTCAAAGTGGGAACCCCGGTGGTAAAAAAAAAGATTTTCCTTCCTACACCGGGACGCCTGCGGTGTCCCGGTGAAGGAAGGAAAATCTTTTACCAAGATGGCCACCATGGAAAGGGAAGGCGGGGTGTATAAAGGGAACACAACAGGGCATGAGCAGTGGGTGGAGGGGAAAAGGAAGAAAACACGGGGCATGAGCGGGGGTGGGTGGAACAGGGGAGACACGAGGCATGAGCGGGGGGTAGGGAGGAAAACACGAGGGAGACACGGGGCATGAGCGGGGAGTGGGGGGCAACAGGAGGGAGACACGGGGCATGAGCAGGGGTGGGGGGAACAGGGGAGACACGGGGCATGAGCGGGGGGTGGGGGAAACAGGGCACACACGGGGCACGAGTGGGGGGTGGGGGAACAGGGCACACATGGGGCATGAGCGGGGGGTTGGGGGAATAGGGCACACACCGGGCATGAGCAGGGGTGAGGGGGTACACAAGGGAGACACAGGGCATGAGTGGGGGGTGGGGGGAACACGAGGGAGACACGGGGCATGAGCGGGGGGTGGCGGCAACAGGAGACACACGGGGCATGAGCAGGGGGTGGGGGCTAACACGAGGGAAACACGGGGCATGAGCCGGGTGGTGGCGGGAACACTAGGGAGACACGGGGCATGAGCGGGGGTGGGGGCAACAGGAGACACACGTGGCATGAGCGGGGTGAGGGGGTACACGTGGGAGACACAGGGCATGAGTGGGGGGTGGGGGGAACACGAGGGAGACATAGGGCATGAGTGGGGGGTGGGGGCAACAGGAGACACACGGGGCATGAGCGAGGGGTGTGGGCAACAGGAGACACACGGGGCATGAGCGGGGGGTGAGGGGGTACACGAGGGAGACATGGGGCATGAGCGGGGGTGGGGGGAACAGGGCACACGGGGCATGAGCGGGGATGGGGGGAACAGGGCGCACACGGGGCTTGAGCGGGGGTGGGGGGAACAGGCGCACACGGGGCATAAGCGGGGGTGGGGGAACAGGGCACACACACGGGGCATGAGCGGGGGATGGGGAAAGTGGAGAGACACAGGGCATGAGCAGGGGTGGGGGAAAGGAGAGAGACACGGGGCATGAGCGGGTGGTGGGGGAACACGAGGGGGACACGGGGCATGAGCGGGAGGGGGTGGGGTAACACGAGGGAAACACGAGGCATGAGCAGGGGTGGGGGAACACGAGGGAGACAAAGGGCATGAGCAGGGGGTGGGGGCAACAGGAGACACGGGGCATGAGCGGGGTGTGGGGGGAACACGAGGGAGACACGGGGCATGAGCAGGGTTGGTGGGTAACACGAGGGAGACACGGGGCATGAGTGGGGGGTGCAGGGAACACAAGGGAAACACGGGGCATGAGTGGGGGGTGGGGGTACAGGAGGGAAACACGGGGCATGAGAGGGGGGTGGGGGTACAGGAGGGAGACACGGGACATGACCGAGGGTGAGGGGGCAACAGGAGGGAAACACGGGGCATGAACGGGGGGTGCAGGGAACACAAGGGAAACACGGGGCATGAGTGAGGGGTGGGGGTACAGGAGGGAAACACGGGGCATGAGAGGGGGGTGGGGGTACAGGAGGGAAACACGGGGCATGAACGGGGGTGGGGGGTACACGAGGGAAACACAGGGATTGAGCGGGGGTGGGGGGGAACAGGGGAGACATGGGGCATGAGCGAGGGGTGGGGGGGACAGGGGAGACACGGGGCATGAGCCGGGGTGGGGGGAATAGGAGAGAGATATGGGGCATGAGCGGGGGTGGGGGGAACAGGGGAGGCACAGGGCATGAGCAGGGGGGTGGGGGGTAACACAAGGGAGACACGGGGCATGAGCAGGGGGTGGGGGAAAGGAGGGAGAAACGGGGCATGAGCGGGGGTGGAGGGAACAGGGGAGACACGGGGCATGAGCAGGGGGTGGGGGGTTACACAAGGGAGACACAGGGCATGAGCAGGGGGTGGGGGGTAACATGGGAGACAGGGCATGAGCAGGGGGTGGGGGTAACACAAGGGAGACACGGGGCATGAGCGGGGGGTGGGCGGTAACACGAGGGAGACACGGGGAATGAGCGGGGGGTGGGGGGAACAGCAGGGAGACATGGGGCATGAGCGGGGGGTGGGTGGAGGGGGAGAGACACACGGGGCATGAGCGGGGGGTGGGGGGAATAGTAGGGAGACACGGGGCACGAGCAGGGAGGTAGGGGGAAGGGGAGAGACACACGGGTCATGAACGGGGGATGGAGGGAAGGGGAGAGACACACGGGGCATGAGCGGGGGGTGGGGGGGAATGGGAGAGACACACTGGGCATGAGCGGGGGGTGGGGGGAAGGGGAGAGACACACGGGGCATGAGCGGGGGGTGGGGTGGAAGGGGAGAGACACGGGGCATGATTGGGGGTGGGGGGGTGAAAGACACATGGGGCATGAGCGGGGGGTGGGGGGAAAGGAGGGAGACATGGGGCATGAGCGGGGGGTGGAGGGGGAAGGGGAGAGAGACACGGGGCATGAGCGGGGTGTGGGGGGAACAGTAGGGGGACACGGGTTATGAGCGGGGGGTTGGGGGAAGGGGACAGACACACGGGGCATGAGTGGGGGTGGGGGTGAAGGGGTGAGACACACGGGGCATGAGCGGGGGGTGGGGCGGAAGGGGAGAGACACACAGGGCATGAGCGGGGGTGGGGGGAAAGGAGGGAGACACAAAGGGCATGAGCGGGGGGTGGGGGGAAAGGGAGAGAGACACGGGGCATGGGTGGGGGGAAGGGGGAGACACACGGGGCATGAGCGGGGGGTGGGGGGGACAGTAGGGAGACACGGGGCATGAGTGGGGGGTGGGAGGGGAAGGAGGGAGACACGGGACATGAGCGGGGTGAACAGGAAAGAGAAACGGAGCATGAGCGGGGGGTGGGAGGAACACACAGAGAATCAGCGAGGGGTGGAACATGGGAGACACGGGCCATAAGCGGGGGGTGCGGGGAACATGAGAGAGACACGAGGGCCTGTGCCTCACCGCCTTTTTGTGGCCGATGCAGGGCCGATGCAGAGCCGACGCAGCCCACATCTACATTGTGCAGGCAGCAGATCCCGCTCCGATAAACAAAGATGGCGGGCGTCTCTGAAAATAGACGCACTGCACGCTTCACGGCAGCCAATAGAAAACCACGTCAGATGTCCGCAGACATCACGCAAGCTGCTTGCCCAATCACCGTCCTGTTCGCAGAGCGAACAGAGAAGTGTGTCCGCGAAGCGAGCACATATATCACTAATTTTTTCTGACCTACTTTTTGGTCATTTAAAAAAAAAATACTGGACGGATTTTCACATTTGCAAAAGCACGCTTTCGGGACCAAGCCGCTGCTCCTGGTCCAAATTTGGTGAAAATCCATCCAGCGGTTTGAGCTGTAGGTGCGAGCAAAGTTTTTTTCCCATTCTATGAGGGGGGGCAAAGTTGTAAGGGGGGTTCCAAAACTTGTTTTTTTCCCATAGACTGAATGGGGAAAACACTTTGCTCGTGCCAACAGCCCAAACCGATGGACGGATTTTCACCAATTTTGGACCAGGAGTAGCGGCTTGGTCCCAAAAGCGTGCTTTTGCAGATTTGGTGAAAATCTGCCCAGTAGTTTTTTTTTTTAAATGACCAAAAATTAGGTCACAAAAAATTAGTGATATCTGTGTTCGGTGCGTGGACACACTTCCCTGTTCGCTCCGCGGACAGTGTTCTGATTGGCCAATCGGCTTGCGTGATGTCCGCGGACATGCAATGTGTTCGCTGATTCGACTGCGTAGAGCGTGAAGCACGTCAGGATTTCGGTAGCGCCCACCATTTTGGATTTGCGGACGTCCGCGGCAGCGTGGACAGCGCAGTGAAACTTGGTTTAAAAATTGTATTTAGTAGAGTGTGTTCGTGTGTAAGAGTTTTTGGGGAGGGTGGGAGAGTATGAGATAGGTTAAATGTTGTATTTTTGGATGTGGTAGACCCTCTTGTTGTGTTTGATTTGTCTGCGGACAACACGGCTGTTCTGATATGTTCTAAATAAACTAAATGGGGGGGTGTTCTGAGGACGCAATATGTGTCTGTTTTGTTGGCAAGCAAGCTGAAACTGTTCTAAAAACACGTGCGGTGTCCTGAAATGTTCGCAAATAAACAAAATGGGGGTATCCTGAGGACGCTGTCCGTATTGTTTGCTGGCATGTTGAATGTGTTCTAAAACACTTGCGGTGTCCTGAAATGTTCGCAAATAAACAAAATTGGGGTGTCCTGAGGACGCTGTCCGTATTGTTCGCTGGCAAGTTGAAAGTGTTCTAAAAACACTTGCGGTGTCCTGAAATATTCGTAAATAAACAAAATGGGGGTGTTCTGAGGACGCTATCCGTATTGTTCGCTGGCAAGTTGAATGTGTTCCAAGAACACTTGCGGTGTCCTGAAATGTTCCCAAATAAACAAAATAGGGATGTCCTGAGGACGCTGCCCGCATTGTTCTCTGGCTAGTTGAATGTGTTATAAGAAGACTCTTGGTGTCCTAAAATGTTCGCAAATTAACAAAATGGCGGTGTCCTGAGGACGCTGTCCATATTGTTCTGTGGCAAGTTGAATGTGTTCTAAGAACACTCGCCGTGTCCTGAAATATTCGTAAATTAACAAAATGCGGGTGACCTGAGGACGCTATCTGTATTATTCTCTTGCAAGTTGAATGTGTTCTAAGAACACTTGCGGTGTCCTGAAATGTTCGCAAATAAACAAAATCGGGGTGCCCTGAGGACACTGTCCGTACTGTTTGGTGGCAAGTTGAATGTGGTCTAAGAACACTCGCCGTGTCCTGAAATGTTCATAAATTAACACAATGGGGGTGTCCTGAGGACGCTGTCCGTATTGTTCGCTTGCAAGTTGAATGTGTTCTAAGAACACTCGCGGTGTCCTGAAATGTTCGCAAATAAACAAAATGGGGGTGTCGTGAGGATGCTGTCCGTATTTTTCTCTGGCAAGTTGAATGTGTTCTAAGAACACTCGCGGTGTCTGAAATGTTCGCAAATAAACAAAATGGGGGTGTCCTTAGGACGCTGTCCGTATTGTTTGGTGGCAAGTTGAATGTGTTCTAAGAACACTCGCAGTGTCCTGAAATGTTCGTAAATTAACAAAATGGGGGTGTCCTGAGGACGCTGTCCGTATTGTTCTCTGGGAAGTTGAATGTGTTCTAAGAACACTCGCACTGTCCTGAAATGTTCGCAAATAATCAAAATGGGGGTGTTCTGAGGACGCTGTCCGTATTGTTTGCTGGCAAGTTGAATGTGTTCTAAGAACACTCGCCGTGTCCTGAAATGTTTGCAAATTAACACAATGGGGGTGTCCTGAGGATGCTGTCCGTATTGTTCGGTGGCAAGTTGAATGTGTTCTAAGAACACTCGCGGTGTCCTGAAATGTTCGTAAATTAACAAAATGGGGGTGTCCTGAGGACGCTGTCCGTATTGTTCGCTGGCAAGTTGAACGTGTTCTAAGAACACTCGCGGTGTCCTGAAATGTTCGTAAATAAACAAAATGGGGGTGCCCTGAGGATGGTGTCCGTATTGTTCGCTGGCAAGTTGAAAGTGTTCTAAGAACACTTGCGGTGTCCTGAAATGTTGTAAATAAACAAAATGGTGGTGTCCTGAGGATGGTGTCCGTATTGTTCGCTGGCAAGTTGAAAGTGTTCTAAGAACAGTCGCATTGTTCTGAAATGTTCGTAAATAAATAAAATGGTGGTGTCCTGAGGACGCTGTCTGTATTGTTCGCTGGCAAGTTGAAAGTGTTCTAAGAACACTCATTATGTCCGCGGACATTATAAGTTCCCATAAGCCATAGTTAAAATGTTTGACTCTATGGGTGTGATATGCTGCGGTGGTTGTGGCCAGGGTATAGAGTCTTGGGTGCATGGCCATATGGGCATGCACCCAAGACTCTATACCCTGGCCACACTCACCACAGCATATCACACTCATAGTGGCTTAACATTTTGGGAACCAAAAACAAATTTATAAGGAACAAAGTTATAAGCCTCTATGGGTGTGATATGCTGTGATGGTTGTACTTATTATAATATCCTTATAATATACTTACTGTTTGGTTTAGTAACTGGAGTTACTGGTCTCTTCCCTGACTGCTACAAATCTGCACCTGACTTATCCTTTTTGAATAAATCCTCAGCTGACCCAACTTTCCTGTCAAATTATTGTCAATGTCCTGCTCCTTAGCCAATATTCAAAGGTACTTGAGTGGGTGGTATTCAATCAGATCACTAAGTACATTGAAGATAACGGCTCTGGAGATGCACTTTATCTCTCTTGTAAAGTGAAGACTTCACTAACACTGCACTCATGCATATCTACAAAATTCTCACTGATGCTCACCACTCTAAACTCTCCTCTATTCTCATCCCTTTGGACCACACTGTCATTTTACGCTTTGTTAATCATGCCTTTATCATCCTCACTCTACATGACATTGGGATTTGAAAATCGTCTCTCTCCTAGATTGCATCCTACCTGGAATGTTGCTCCTTTGAAATATTCTGGAACTCACAAACCTCTGACCCCATCACTCTCCCTGTTGACATCCACAAAGAATGAACGCTCACATATCTGCTCTTCACCTTTTAGAGTTATGCCCTAGATAGACGCATCTCACTCTTTGGATTTCACATGCACCTCTTTCATGATGACACACAAACATTGTTCTCCTCTCCCTCCTTAACCCCAGCCATCTCAGAATGTATTACTACCTGTCTCATTACATTCCAAAACCAGATGGATCTCTGCTGCCTACTGCTGAATTATTTAAAAATGGAATTCATGTTTCCCCCAGTTTCCAATGTCATCCCTTCCCTCCTCTCTCCTATTTCCTTCCCATGATACATGCTGGTTACCCTTTATACCACTGCCCCATGTAGACTTAACTCATCCCTGACTTTCACTGTCCCCTATTTGCTGATGTCAGTTTTTTCTCCTTTTTCTCCTTCACCCCAGCTTTCTAGGAATGGATTCCCAACTGTCTCATTGCATGCACTTTGTCAATGGATTTTGCTGCCTCATGATGTTCTCTTTAAGGAATTGAAGTATTTTTCCTGGATTCCAATGTCATCCCTCCCCTTCCCTGTCCTATCTCGTACCCGTTCATCCGCAACCCACACTCTCTACATCCTATCAAGACCCTCCACCTCTTCTACCCACCAAAATCATCTTGTGTGGCTCAGCATACTCAACCAAGACCTTTTCAAGTGCCTTGTCTTAGTTTACAAAGCTATCAATGGTCTTTCTCTTCAGTAACTGGCTCTCTGTCTACCCATATGATGAGATAGTTCACTGTTCTCCACCTCTGCACTCATCCTGCCCAATGCCCCTCTGCCTCCTCCTCTCACTTCCTCCCTGTTTTCTTAATCATGCAGCCTCCTCCTCTCACTTCCTCCCTTTTTTCTTAATCATGCAGCTCCATTGAAACCCCACTGCCCATCACAATCAAAGCCAGCCCGATTGTGGATATCTTCAAATCTTGGCTTAAATATTTATTTATTTTCAATGTCATGTTTTTTTTTTATATAACACGCCTAATACTGTACCTGAGTTTGGTTTATAAGCGTGGATCTGGGATTCGAACCTCTGTTGCTCTGCATGGTGTTGCTTTCAAGACCAGCGAGCTGCCCCTGTGCTATCCTCCATATGAGCTACTGGCCAAGAGGATTCTCCCACACTGCTCTCCACCTTCTCTACATGTCACCAACACTCCCTCAAATTCTGCATAACAAAGTAAATTTGAATCTTTCAACAGTACTCCTCATTAATATGTCATTAATATGTCACACTTGCCCTTTAAGTTAATTTTGTGTTTGTTTTATTTTTGTCCTTGTGATGTATTTCTGGCCACAATGTGTTGTGCCACCTTCGCCTAAAAGGCGGCATCACCTATGGCCTCGCGCTCCACTTCAGCAGCATGGCAAAGGAAGAGGAGCTCTGCGTGGAGGTATGGGCACCATTTTTGTGGTGTTCTCTTGGTTTTATTGTTATTTTTAGGGTGCAGCAAGGGGGCAGGTACAGGTTTGTAACACTCTAACCACTTGATCGTAGCACTGTAGATGTTACTTTGTGTGCTAACGACAAAAACCCTCACTGGTGGGCTTTGCTAGCTGGTAAATGCCTGCCACACTTGGTAACGGCAGTGGCTTCATTCAGGACCATCCCTGTGGGGTTATGGGGCATCAGTTGTTGGTTGGCACAGCCTACCAACCCGTTTGTTATCACCATATTAACATTAAATCTCCAAAGCAGGTTATGATGTGAGCCATAAATATGAGCATTGCCCCGAAAAGCGCAAACGTATACATTGATAAAGTCGCCAGTAGGTGTGAATGTTCCTGAAAGCAGATCGGACACAAACATTGTCTGTCAGTAAAAGAGCACAGCACAGCTGAAAAAATAGCTCACAAAAAATGCGTGTTTTTGTATATATGTCTGTTTTTATGTAAATGAGAGTGTTGGTATATGTTTTCCAAATAGACTGTTAATGCAGGTGTGACAGATGGCAGCAGTTTTTTGTGTGATTTTTTCTTTACATTTCTGCTTTTCAGTATGCCCCTGAGTTTCACCCCATCATCCTCCCCTAAACAATGTTCGATCTAGTTTCTCTTGTCAATATGCCACTGTTTAAATGATTTGCTTTAATGTATCCCCTTGATAGTAATACCCCCCGTACAATTTTCTAGCTTAGTGGAGGAATACATTGATGGCCCATCAAGGAGAAAAGAGTGTAAACAACTGGCTACTAAGAGAAAATGGCATTCTATTCGATAGCAAAATCGACACCCTTTAAAAAGTGAGGCGTTTGACATTTCATAGAATTTGAACCAAACAATTAAAAGTAAAGCTGAGCACTGCTGTGATGTTACAGCACCATGATCAAGATACATAATACTGGAGAATGTTGCATAGATATGGTTCCATAGTGATGTTTTCTACGCGCATTGACAACTCAGCAAATGAACATATGCTTTAACATTGAACCCATATGAAACTTATGGTAAACACATGTGAAACATACACAATGAGATAACTATCCCGACCTGCTGTCATGCCCAACAAACCATGAATACATAAACTCCACTAACATAACATATCGTCTCCCAGCAAATCCCCAGTGAGATGCTGTTAAATACATATTCAGTACTAAAGCACGCATAAAGTAATGCCCACGTCTCCCTATGCAAAAGCACTGACTGAATAAGGCATTCACATGTCGGTGCATCGTTGCTATTTATTCTTAAAAGTGCTTCCACCTGGATGTTGCAAACATGTCACCTTCTTGCTTGTATTCATTTTGAACAATATGTTGTTAAACTCCCAATGCAGCCCTTACGGGGATATGGGCCATAGCGTGAAATTCTAATTGCGGAAAATAGCAAGAGGGCTGTTTGCACCTGAGATGCAGGTGCAGACAAAGATGGCTGAGTATTTCCGTAAATACATGCGGTGAAATCCGATACGACGTTGCAGCCATCTGGAGCATTACAGCCTCTTGTGGGAACGAGGAGGCGATCAGCAGACATTACGCTAATGCAAAGATCCATGCATTCACTGCTGCAATTTACTTCAGAAATGGTAATTGACCTTAGCAGCAACGTGCACATTACACGCTATGCGTTCAACCCAATACAAATTGATCTAGTCAAAAAGATATGCTTTGCACATGCAAGCAAAACACAGATTTTGGTTCATCATCACAAAATATACCAGGCAATTTCCATTTATTGTGTTTAATGACTAGTAAATAAGAGCTGCTAAGTGTTCAATAAAAACACATGTGCTGCCTTTGCAGAAACGCAGATTCTTGCTGGGTGCGCTTTTTGAGGAGGAAATACATAATGTTGACCTACACTCTGGGTGTGCCGAGTTTGCTTGGCAGATGATATTGACATTTTGAGTAATGTAGACTCTCTAACGACAAAAAAGTAAAGTTAAGCCCGTTGGAGTGAAGGGCATACAAGAACGCTGTTTTATGCTGCCTGGTGCCTTTGCAGCTCCCCCTGAGCACGTTTGAAATTGGCCTGAACTACCATATTTTCTTTGCGGAGACGCGCCGACTCGCGTAAGGCTACAGCCGGAGCTGTAGCAGCTGAGGAGAGCGTCCCTAACACCCTACGTCATCAAGCCACGACCATCCGGAAGTAGGCTAAAAGGCAGACCAGAGCGCCCTTGCGGCGTTAAGCCCGTTGGAGTGAAGGGCATACAAGAACGCTGTTTTATGCTGCCTGGTGCCTTTGCAGCTCCCCCTGAGCACGTTTGAAATTGGCCTGAACTACCATATTTTCTTTGCGGAGACGCGCCGACTCGCGTAAGGCTAGAGCCGGAGCTGTAGCAGCTGAGGAGAGCGTCCCTAACACCCTACGTCATCAAGCCACGACCATCCGGAAGTAGGCTAAAAGGCAGACCAGAGCGCCCTTGCGGCGTTAAGCCCGTTGGAGTGAAGGACATACAAGAACGCTGTTTTATGCTGCCTGGTGCCTTTGCATCTCCCCCTGAGCACGTTTGAAATTGGCCTGAACTACCATATTTTCTTTGCGGAGACGCGCCGACTCGCGTAAGGCTACAGCCGGAGCTGTAGCAGCTGAGGAGAGCGTCCCTAACACCCTACGTCATCAAGCCACGACCATCCGGAAGTAGGCTAAAAGGCAGACCAGAGCGCCCTTGCGGCTTTAAGCCCGTTGGAGTGAAGGGCATACAAGAACGCTGTTTTATGCTGCCTGGTGCCTTTACAGCTCCCCCTGAGCACGTTTGAAATTGGCCTGAACTACCATATTTTCTTTGCGGAGACGTGCCGACTCGCGTAAGGCTACAGCCGGAGCTGTAGCAGCTGAGGAGAGCGTCCCTAACACCCTATGTCATCAAGCCACGACCATCCGGAAGTAGGCTAAAAGGCAGACCAGAGCGCCCTTGCGGCGTTAAGCCCGTTGGAGTGAAGGGCATACAAGAACGCTGTTTTATGCTGCCTGGTGCCTTTGCAGCTCCCCCTGAGCACGTTTGGAATTGGCCTGAACTACCATATTTTCTTTGCAGAGACGCGCCGACTCACGTAAGGCTACAGCCGGAGCTGTAGCAGCTGAGGAGAGCGTCCCTAACACCCTACGTCATCAAGCCACGACCATCCGGAAGTAGGCTAAAAGGCAGACCAGAGCGCCCTTGCGGCGTTAAGCCCGTTGGAGTGAAGGGCATACAAGAACGCTGTTTTATGTTGCCTGGTGCCTTTGCAGCTCCCCCTGAGCACGTTTGAAATTGGCCTGAACTACCATATTTTCTTTGCGGAGACGCGCCGACTCGCGTAAGGCTACAGCCGGAGCTGTAGCAGCTGAGGAGAGCGTCCCTAACACCCTATGTCATCAAGCCACGACCATCCGGAAGTAGGCTAAAAGGCAGACCAGAGCGCCCTTGCGGTGTTAAGCCCGTTGGAGTGAAGGGCATACAAGAACCCTGTTTTATGCTGTTTGATTGCTGGAATGCGGTAAGCCACTTGAACTAACATTGGAGACTGCCTCGGTAGGAGGAAGACTGTCACTGGCCGGACTGCTATTACCCCTGATCAAACAGTGAGTTAGCTTAACTAAGGGTCCCTTATGAGATAACGCAGGGCTGCAAAAATAACTCCCCGTGTTATTCTCTAGACAACTGTGTAAACGGATATTTTCATATGTGCCTTGAAAATCCATATTACAGATTGTTATTATTATTGTTAAGACGATTGTGATTGGACGAGAGCTGCCGAGCTAGATCAAATATTAAGCGGCTTTGCTCATTTGCCAACTACCAATAATTTGATAACTGTGTGGAATGAAAGGAATCACATACACACTGACGTCCGGGATGCCAGCTAACATTGTCGTCACAAGAGCCTCTGTAAACCTTAAGGCCGTAACCCCCAAATCCTCGCCGACTATCGCCCTAAAAAAAAAACTAGGAGGCATGCCTATCACGATACCAGAGCAAAGGAACCTCAGTGGTGACATAAGAGGGTTCTGCTCACTCAGAGATGACTTGGAGCCACCTTCCCAGATGTGTATTGACACTCGAATTGAGCGGACTACTAATACGGGAAGTGAAGCTCCGGTACTTCACCTGAAACTTACAAATCTCAATGCTTCTATTTCAGATACTATTATTGCAAATGAGATATGTATAACCCAACACGAGTCTAAAGGGATAGAGGAATGTCCCCTGATTGATCTAACTACACAAAACCCCAGTGTTCTGTGCCATTTGGAGTCGCAGCTCCATACAACGGGGGTAGGCCGTGGTAACGCGAACGAAGAGATGCCGGAAGTTACTGAAAGTCCCACTGGGTCAAATAGACCTAATATAGATGATTCCACTAGCAATGAAGTGGGAATTTGTATGGAGATTTCTGAATCCCCCATTGTTAATGATAGATCTAAAGGAAATGATGGTAGTCTCTATGGTTCGCCGAGCCTTTTCGATCAACATACACAGTGTCCAAGAAACCTAACATCATCCTTTGTGTACCCAACCCCACGTGCCCCTTACAAGAAAGTAAGTATGATCTCGGGGAAAATAGAAGACTTTAAAGGCAGACAAAACAACAATGTCTCGTTGGTCGAAATAACACTGAATGCCATAAATACATCGATTATGTCTCTATTCAAAATATTTGAGACTCTAGACACAAAAATAAATCGGCAGGCTGAACAACTAGAAGTCATCACTAAGAAATTAATCAAAATGTCTAGCTACATAGATATGGGTGCTCAGGAATTATGCAAGATTTCGAAAGATGAGAGAACGTGTGAATGTATGTCAGTGATACCTGAGATAACTGGGAAAGATAAATCCGCTAATGTAATAATGGCTTTGCCCTTATTTGATGCTATCATACGCCCAGTTACAATCGAAGATGTAGAAGTTCCCAGTGGTTCTGCTAATTGTGCTCCAACATTAGTAGAACACACTGCACTTGTCACTAAAGAACGGGTATCAACAGAAAATCCCTCACATGTTAACAGCAAATTGGTCTCAGTAGATTACCCTTCATCTGCTAAAACGAATGAAGACAAAATTGCCATGAGCCTTATTGATAATGGGAACGGCGTTTATAACATATTTGATTCTAGATCTAAGCAAAATGAGAAATCTGTCCCTAAAATTAATAATAACAAAAAAAAAACTAAGAATCAATATAACACCTCACGACCTACGAAAGCCACCACTAACCAATTTCTGAAGCGACTCCAAATTGCCAATCAAACCAGAGTTGTGGGTACAAAAGGGTCAAATGTTAATCATACTAACCTAAAACAGGCTAGAGAACCGGTATCCAGTCAACTTCCCAATGCCGTACCCTCCAATGATTATGCACCATTGGATCACTTAGTGTCGTTGTTAGCTAAAAAAGGGATTGAGGAACAACTCCAAGCACAACGAATTGTGAGTAACCCGACAACTAATGCCATACCTACAGCAGCTCTGGTGGGAGCTGTTCAAGAAATTTCCCAAAAAAGCGGTGATATAACAATGACTGAAAACCCAAGCATTATATTAACGAAAGAACTGCCTGTTGATATTATGAAAGATATTAGAGAGACGATCCAAAGATCGATCGATGAATACCTAAGATGGAAACAAGAACAAGCCCCTTTAATAAACACCAGAGTGGAGAAGGGTCAAGTGCAATTTACTAACAACATCCCAACATTCCAACCAAACGTAACACAAATTAGTGAGAGGAAAGTTGAATCCAACTCACGATCTGAGATAGAACGTGGGAATGGAGATGTAGGAAAGAAACTAAAACACGCACTTGATCCTAAACTATTTCATAGATTCATCTTTAAATGTCGCCCTGCGCCATATATATCGTACGACCTAAATAGAACAAGTGTGTTAACAATATTTGAAGACATTGAAGAGCTAAGAGACATCTCATCAACTGATATACAACAAGTTGAATTCTTAAATGAGGAGAAGTTAGATGCTGTACGTTTATGGATTTCCTCCAACCTTCTAAGAAATACCATATGGCAAGCAAGGATGGAACTGTTTACCATGGGATTTCTGTTAGCAGTTGACCCTACAACTCTATCAACTAAAATGAACTTTGAACAAATACAAGCCCCAAATGATACTGTAACAACTAGAACTCTAAACATTTACAATAAGCAAAGTATAGGAGATCCAAATAGGATGATAAAAGCACCAGAGAATAAGGGATATAGAACTGATCATCAAAGATCATAATGTAAGGAGCGACAAGTTGTTATGTTGACATTAGCTAGCTGGAATTCCTGTGGTCATACCCATCTCCTCGTGGAAGATGGTAATACACTGAATGATTACGATATAGTGGCTCTACAAGAGACTTGGCTGGTGGAATGTCCAGTATGGAACAATCATGAAATAGCCTTTGTGGCTGCCAAATCAAATAAAAAAGGACGACCATCGGCTGGGCTGTTGATTGCCACTAAAATGGGAAGAGGACTTTCTATCACCCCATGGGCGGCCCCTAATATATTTATGCAACTAGCTAAAATCTCATATGCTTAGCTATCATTAATATTTACCGGAATCCGGTTGCAATAACTGATAAGACGTTTATTAAAGAGCTGGAGAATCTCTTTAATCTAATCTCCATAGCCCCAGAAATAACGAATGTTATTCTCGTAGGTGACCTAAATATGCAATGTCTGGAAGTACCCAATAGGAAAAAAGGACCAATGTATGAAACATGGGCGAATGTGATGTGCAACCGAAATATGATGATGCTTAACGGCGCTATATCTGATGATATACCCCCCTTGGCGTAGGGGGTCTAGTGGCTCTACTATTGACTATATCTATACCGATAAAATCATGTTCCAAAATATTGTTACATTTAAAGTGATACCACAGAAAGCGAGTGATCATCTCATGCTAATTGCTCAATGGAATTGTATAAAAGAGCCTTCAATTACAGAAACAGAACGCTGTAACCCATCTAACAGCAAACAATTCTAGAACGCGATTTAAGTGGAATGACCTCTCGCTGACTGAATTGAACAAAGAGCTATTGGGAAATCAGGTGGGTAACATGTGGACTAAAGAACCATATAATGTTACTCTCCAAATGTTTAGAGTGCACTCCACGACACGTACGCATACGTATTTTGCGCCTAGACACTGTCCAAATGAACAGGTGCAAAAACGGAAAGCAACCTTGAGACGAGATAAGAAATTAGCACTATTACTGCCAATGAGTATGAGGTTCGATACAATTCGTAAGCTTCAACGTGCATATACAGCATGGGTACGCATACATAGATGCATTTTATACCAGACTGATGGGGAAGAAATTCTTAAAGAAATCATGACTAAAAATATAGGCCAAATCTGGGCCCTTCTTAATGCGGCTACACATCTGAAACAGGGCCCGGTACAGATTAATGGGGTACCTAAAATAGTCTGGGTCCATTATTACACAGAGCTTTATGCTGATCCAAAGGTCAAGCAAAATAGCCCTGTGTTAGCAAACGATAATATGAAGTTATTACAAATAACTAGAGAAGATATATTGATGTATATCTTAAAAGCCACCAACTCAAGAGCTCCGGGCCCTGATGGCCTAACCAATTGTATGATGAAACAGCACCCTGAGACCTGGGCCATGATCCTATATAATATCTTTACACATGTACAACAAACCAACTGTATTCCAAAATCCTGGAAATCGTCTGTGGTGGTTCCTATTTTCAAAAAAGGCGATAGATCCAAACCAGCTAACTATAGACCTATAGCATTATTGGACATTCCGGGTAAAATCTTTTGGAGGTTTATCCTGAGAGACTTTAACAATTGGGTTATAATATGCGAGAAACAAGATCCGCATCAAACAGGATTTGTATCAGGCATGGGGACGTCAATAAATCTGATGACAATAACTGCTCTAATTCAACATCACAGTTTGCAAAAACAACCGCTTTATTTTGTGTTTGTCGATTTTAGAGCGGCATTTGATTCAGTGATAAAATCCATATTAATGGATAAATTAGACCGTGAAGAGTGTCCGTTGTACCTAATCAATCTGATTAATATGCTACACTCTGAAACCACCATAAGAGTGAGACTGAATTTACAAGGCCTTCTTACCTCGGACATTACAACTTATAGAGGGCTAAGACAAGGCTGCATATTGGCAGCTACCCTGTTTAATTTTTTCATCTCGGATATATGCAAAGCCTTTAAGGAAGTCATGTCTGATGCTCCAAAATTGGCAGGGAAACCAATTGCTGCCTTGCTCTACGCAGATGATTTGGTACTAATATCAAAGACACCCCGTGGCCTACAAAACCTGCTTGATGCACTTGCAAGATATGTTACTAAGAACATGCTAACTGTAAACATGAATAAAAGTAATGATTTGTAATCCAACTGTAAGAGGACCTAGAAATAAGAAACAAAAAGCACTTAAGTGGAGCTTACAAGATCAGGCTCTAGAAAGAGTAATGCAATATACATATCTAGGAGTTGTTATTGATGGTCCAAGTAATAAAATATTCCTGCAGAACCTTAATATGAAGTTGGATATGATGATCTCACAGGCCTTAATTATTCAGGGTAAATATGGTAAATTCACTATTACCCCGGCGCTAACATATTTTAAGCAGAAAGTAACCCCAGTATTACTCTACGGATCAGAAACAAAGCCTTATATAGTAAGAAATATATGGCAGCGCTATGAGAGTAAATTCTGGAAACGAATTCTAGGTCTACCAAAATGTGTGCCCATAGCTTGGATTAGGACTGATTTAGGGTTGATATCTTTATATGCGCGCTACACCTGGCAAATGATATCACTATTCAGGAAATGTATTTTAGCCTCTGGCAGACATAAACTGATAAACACGCTTGCTGATTACGTGTTCACATCCAACGATCAGTTTATGATGAAATGGCGCCATATTACAATTGAAGCTCTTGCAGAAGCTGAACTCTCTCTAGATGATCTTATCATGAACCCAGGCAGAGTAAAAACTAAGATATTTATTCAAGATTGGTCTCGCACTCGAGAGACATGTATGAGTTATCTCGACTTCCAAAAAAATGCTTTTTTACATAAAAGGTGTGCTGTAGTGGAACCTTACCTACTCAGATCTCCGTCAAATGAACACAGAAAGCAATTTATGAGATTGAGGTTTAACTTATATGAGACAAGAGAATTGGAAGCTAAACGCAAAATGATAACTAATGAGAGAAATGTATGCCGGTTCTGTAAGATTAATGATATATCGGAAACTCTACGCTATCTTCTCACAGAATGTGTAGCTCTTAAACAAAAACAGGAGCTGTATTTCAAACCATTGTTGTATGAACACACACAAATTACAACAGAGTCCCTTTGGTGGCTAATTTACTGTGGGCGTACAACTACTTTAAGGCTTGCTACTATTGCTTTCTTAAATGATTTAAGATTAGACGGCAAGTAATCATGAAGAAAGAGAAAATGAGGGAGAAAATCCCGAATGAAGAGAATAAGGAGGAAATAGTTAGATAAGTATACCCTGGTAAAGATGATGTTTATTAAGAAACTGATTAAAAGATGACCTATTGTCCGCATAACTGAAATGTTAAGTACATATACACCAACAGATGTTGAACCTGCAGAGATGGGCATGAACTGACCAATCTGAACCTAGGAATCGAAGGGATATTGTAAAGAATTAAATTGCATAGGCAGCTCGGAGCAATTTTATTGATCTATAAAGTGAAGTGTTGAGCTAAAGGGGCATGAGGTGCCTCTGACCTCTATCTCAGGTGATTTATATTTTTTTTTTCCTTTTTTTTTTTTTTTTTTGATTGCGTGCTTAAGTGTAATTATTTTAATCGTTTTAAAATGTAAAGACTATGCCATCTCCTCTTTCCTTATTTTATTCTGCAAAATCCTTTCGGCAGTGTTTGCAATGTTTGCAATGTCTGATTAGATGACCCCTTGTAATGTATGGTCCAACGGTGATATTCAATTTAATTCCATTGAATGGATGTATGTCTATGTGTATTTTTTTATACTTTTTATACTTTTTCCTTCTGTTTAGAAATATGGAAATGTAAAACTGATAATGTTGAAGTATTGTAAAACTGATTCAGTTCAGTTATAACAATAAAAAAAAAAAAAGTAAACCAATTGGGGTATTCCTAAAACATGTAAGACCATCTCATTTCGTCACTCAAGTGGTCATTAATAGCCATATGAGGAGAGCGGCGCCAATGGTAAAATGTGGTACTTTAAATATCTAGTTTAAAAAAAAATACGTTATACATGAGTTGGAACTGTACACAATATGCACTGCCATATAAACATATTTACTACATGGAATGCTTTTTCTGTACCCAGTGACGTATATAACCCATTTGATCCAAAGTTATAATTAAATGGTATTTTACAGCTTTGAGGAATATAAAGTACTACATTTGATGTATTCATGTATTGTTAATTCATAAGGCACCTTCTGCAATGCAATCACTTTGCAATGTATTTGTATTTTAATGTAGGGTGTTATGTAGCGCAAACCTAGCTGGGAAGCAATGGAGCGTGCTGCATGGCATGGTGGGTAACATATGAAATAAGGAGGGGAAGATTATACAATGTAGCATGGGATGTTCTGGGGGGGGGCGCGGCTCGGGTGGGATGTGAGGCAGGAATTACGGGACCCCAGAAGGAATATACCTATACCCTGAAGTGTAGGGCGTGAGTTATTTCCTAAATCGAAGGGCAATGGCGTGGTCCTGATTGGCAGGGAGGTAGCAACAGAAAGCCTTCTCAGTGTTTCCTCTTCAATCTAATGATAGCCTCGTTCTTGGACGATTGGGACCCAACTGAGCAGCATTGTTTGCAGCTAGGCAGGCAAGTGTGTATGCAGTGGTTTCCTTATAGGAAATGTAGGCAGTCATAAATAGTGTTATACTTGGGTTGTGAAGCCAGCGCAGCTCCCTTGAGATGACTTTCATGTTTTGACCGTTCCCACCATACACTAAATATTTATGTATATGGCCTTCGGCAACACATACCAAGAGACAATAGAGAGCCAAGGGAAACCTAAATGGCATGGGAAATGTATTAGGTAGACTTTTTAAGGTGATTTCTCTGTGTTCAAGGTTTTAAGATGGCATACCAAACTAAGCAAACATGATCTTTCCTAAGCATTCCCTGGATCACTTAATAGCAGTTCTATTCAAGCAGTTAATGTCAACTCATAGGATACTGGCACGAGAAATCGTTCACACTATTAATTAGAATAATGGATGGGACTCACAAAGATATTATTTGCATATACAGTTTCTCTATCTGCGTGTTGCAGGGAAAGGGTGACATTGCCACATAAAGGGAAGAATACAAATATGTTAATGTTTGCAGTGTCTTTTGCAGACTATTTGTTTACAGCATGGATGACTTGCTGTGACCCAAATATGTCCTTAATGAGGTAACAGGAGCAGGGTGATTGAGCAGTGCAGCCGCTTGGGGGTGCAAGACACAAAGGGCGCACGGCAGCCACAGTGCTTAATTTGTAAAAAAATAAGTGCCAGTGCCCAAAAATGATTGGCCCCATAATGCCGGGTGAGGCGCCGCCCCATAATGCCGGGCACGCCGCCGCCCGCAGTGTGGACCAGTTCAGTGCTAGACCTACCTAGGTCGGCCTACCACCAGCCATCACACTGTTGCTGCTCCATGTCACATCTTTGGCGCTGCAGCAACAGCTGGCACAGGCTAGTAGTGGGAAGGGCACACATGGGTTGAAAGTATAATGCTTTAAAGTTGGAAAAAACTTACTTGTTATGGTAGGTCTAGTGGGTCCAGCATTCGGCAACCTCAGAGGCAAAAGAGCACATTTGAACACACTTCTAAGTTCTAGTCCACACTCGTTAGACAACTGGACCATATTTGCTGTCCTCGAAGTGATAATGCATTTGAAAATTGTTGCAAACCTGTGGATGTTATCTTATTTGTCAATTTTGTAGAATGACCACCCAATGCCCACCCCCTCCCACCGCCCTGTTTCCCAAATGGCTCTGAGTGGAGCTGGGGTCCCTTGTGAGACTCACAGTGAGAGTATCTTTCTGTTTTGACGTACACTAGGAAAAATAATAGACTGTATTTAAAACATTAGATTTGATTGAATGAAAGTTAACAGATGTTGCAGTAATTGCAAATCTGGGACATGATCCTAAAAAAAACACTTTTTATATTTAACCTCACACCGAATAAATAATAAATAAACACACTAAGAACAAATAAACACATTGGATATAGAACAGAACCAAACAAGAAAGTACAAGGTGCCATGTTTGGCTTTCATTTTAAACTTAGAAAAGGAGGCAGAGAAGGCATTGAATATATATCAATTAAATAGACTGGCAGACGCTATTTAAATGTTGTGTTTGTTTGAAGTAATTAACATTCTGACAGCCACAGTATTTAGCCTAACATGGCAAAATATTCTGTATAACATTTCACAAAATGTCATGGTAACTCCAGATTCTATTACAACTTTGCCAAAAGCTGGTAGGGATCACCATGGCTAAGCTGCTATAGTAAAGTGCAAATTGCAATAGATGAACAAAACAAATAAATGCAAATTGCAGTTACTAAATAAAGTACAAATAAATAATATATTAAATAATTACATTAGTGTGCATAGTTGTCGATATTCGCTCATAAAAACCCATAAAAGGTCTAAATCTGACCTGGCCATGTCCTCTTTTCGTTCCTTACTCCTAGGGTCATCAGAAGCTCTTCATCCTTTTGCAATCAATGAATTGACTTAGGGGAAGGGGTTGAACTTCTTCAATGGTGGGCCAACGAGATTAATAAATAATAAGGATGAAATGGTGTCAGTATGCAGGGATGCTCTTGTTGATGTGCAGACAATATTCATTTGTGAAAACCCTCGTTCACACTCAGCAGTGGAGATGGAAATAGTGTTCACAGCTGTCAAAAGTTCCTTGTAGTGTCTATTAGCTTCTTTTCCACCTGTCTCCCTATGTTTCCTGTAAACCTGAATGGTTTGAGGAGTGTCACCAACATCAAATCTTTCACACAGGGACTCTATCTCACTTTCTCCATATGTAGGTGTTAACTCATCTGGTCAGTACTGCTTGTACACAACTTTGAGTTTGCTTATTAGTTTCTCGTATGCAACTTTGTTGTCAGCAGCAGCAGAACCTCCTGTAGACAACAAACGACTCCGTAAATGTTCTGCAAGACTGTGAAAAAACTGTCCATGTTAAATTCTTTTGTCGCACACCTTTCCTTCATGCAGGGTCACTCCTTGGAAACTATTTTATTCTATGGCCTTCTGGCACTGGGAAGAGTGTTTTCTTCGCCTTTCTACCATTGCCTCAAACACTGATATTTGTCAGCAAATAGCATGATGTGCATCAATGATCGTGTAATCATGCTTTTTTAAGTCAAGAGACAATTCTGATAACTCTTGAAGTGCATCGAACATAATGCCAAGATTACCAACAAACTGCACAGACGAAAGATGCCTACATAGTCCAGTGTACATGTTTCGTGTTGTGCCATCACGAGAGCCATCACTAGATGCCAATGTAAAGTGTTTGTAAAGCGCAGGATAAGCATTCCAGACAGCCTCTACTGTTCTGTAGCTTGAGGCAACCCAGCGAGTATCTAACACTCTTCCTATTTTACAAAGCTGAATGTCAAGAGCATCTGCACATTCTTTTAGCTGCAAACGATTTTTCACAGATGTGCTAAAAAGAGAATACAGTTTTTCTAGCAATGCTTTGAAATCATTTGTAGCTCCAATGTCTTTCATGACTGCAAGTTCTAAGCAGTGTGCTGAGCAGTGCCAGGCTACAATATTGGGAGAAATTCTTTCTTGTAACATTTTCACAACCCCGCTATTGCGGCCATATATTACTAATGCTCCATCACAAGCGACTGACACCAGACATTTGGTGAGAAAGTCCTCACTCATTTTAATTGGGTCCTCTTGGAGCGAAGACAGCAAACTGTTCACTATACCTTCAGCAGACACATCCCTGAGCTCGATAAGGTCAACAAAAATATTAGCTGGAGACTCCATATCCTGTAGCTGAGTATGTAGGTACACAATTAAAGCACTTTTTTTTTATTTAAGGCAGTTGCCTCATCCAGCAAAAGGCTCACCTTAGGAGAAGAGGCATCTATTTTGGCAAAGGTCTTTCGTTTCATTTCCGATGAAATGTGCTGCTGTATACTTGAGCAAGCCACATTGAAATGTAAAATGCGTCCCATATCTAGCCCATTCAATTGCTGGCAGTCTATCTCAGATTCAAAACCATAGGCTGGCCTGTTCCGCTTTGCTTCTTTATAAGCCGTTCAGAATATACTGGCAGTTGTTGCTATTTTCCCTGCCTTGGCTCTAGAAGTTATTTTAAGCAATGTATCTTTTTTTGCCTGCTCTAATATTTTTAATGCTCTGACGTGTGCCTTTGTTCGGTAATCTTCTTTCGTAAGGACCTTTGTTGCTTGTCTTTGTTGGTACCATATGAGCTAACAGTGCACTCAGACCATTCTTTAGACAGTTTCATGCCATGACTTTTCTCTGCACGAAAGCTATTGACTTGACTGCAAATGGTGCATCCAAGAGTGTGTCCTCTAACAATCAACCATGGGTACTTGGTTTGAAAATATTGTTTCTGGTCCAGCTTCCGGGTTTAGGGAGCGGGCCTTTCGTTAAGGGAGCTGAACGTTGCAGAAGTGATAATTGACCAGATTCCGGCATGCTAGTACTTGGCATTTCTGTGTCACTGTCGTTCGGTAGTTCATGATCTTCATAAGTACCAGTGCCACCCAGTTCCTCTCCGAGTAGAATGCTTGTTGTCTGGATTTCTGTTTGGATGTTGACAGTAGTAGTGCTGGTGGTCTCATCTAGTGTTTTTTCTAGTTCTTCACAAACACTATCTGACTTGGAACCAGATTCCTGTTTACTTCGCTTGCTTGTAGGCTCATCTATGCTGCATTTTTTACCAGGTTTTGAAAAGTATGAAGACATTTTCTTCTGGGCTCCAGACATTCTAGGGAAGGAAATGAGAAGTAGGGATAATCGATATCATGGGATTCCTTCCAAGTTTCACTACACAGAATTATCAGGCCAGGGGTCACGACTTGCATCACAACAAGCAGCAAAGGAAAAGGAATTGAGGATGTGCAACTGTAGATTCCAAAGTTACGTCTACAACATCATGGGCACCAGGTTCTTTCATTGGTTTGTTGAGTCTCTGACCATTGCTGCATTAGGTTTGTAGTTTTCTTCAGATACCCATTAATGATCACTTTTGAATATTTTCTTTGCTGTTGTGATATTTTAGTAAAGAAAAGTAAATATATTGGGAGCCACCATTTTGCGAATGGATTTAAAATCTGAGAAATGTGCTTTTGGACCAATTTTTATTTATTTATTTTTTTTTTTTAATCTGATCGATTTGAATCATTTTGTGCAAAATTCACAATTTGTAAACAAATACGTTTCGTAATGTACCTTCATTAAAATAAATACATGTTTCCATCAAAGTGTTTTGGTGTTTAAATACTTGTCTATTTTAAAATACAATTGCTTCACTTTGTTTTTAAAAAAAAACAATGGTTGTGTGTGTCAATATTTCTATATTTTCTACTGAGTGTGATTTATAGAGGAAAATAAGGCCAACGTCTGTGCAATTGCTTTAGTGAAGACCATTTCATCATCACTATGGTTGGCAAAATAGCTTCCAAAATCCATGAGCTCCACTGGACTTCTATAGCCGTGCAGGTTTTACCTTTGTGAATAGGCTCAATGGCAGAAGTGACAAGCCATCTTTCTAGGATGTGCCAGTATTTTTGGGACAGAATGGGCTACGTGTCTGGACAGAGTGGGCTACTTTCCTGAGTTACTACACTAGTTTTAATCAGTGTTGCTAATCAAATATGTTTCCAAATGCTTTGTGTGCAACATATTATACCAAAACCACCCCTCTGGATAGTACTCTAACAGTATATTCTGGATAGTAATGAATTGTAATGTGTGATTGTGGGACACATTTTCATTGGTTCCTGGACCGAATTTAGGCACCAGTTCAACCCTGGCTGCTCCATAGATGCATACTCATCGATTTCTTTCTTTGCCAGCTATGAAATAATTCAAAACATCTCACTGCTGAATGCCAGCCAGAAGCTTGGGCGTTAAAGCATGGGTTGCAGGTTCAAGTACCCTCAATGGCATACAAATCCTCTAACTGGTAGGTTGAGCTGTGCATTGAGAGGAACTAGGAAAACAAAAAACAATGTTTATCTTTATTTCAACTGCAAAAGGCTCAGCGAGAGAGACCAGTTCCTTTGTTTATCCCAACTGACATTGCTGATGGCCACATGGATCATCATCAATTGCACCTTTGACCGCCATGTCATAATAGATAAAACAATGCTTTCTTTGAGGACCGAGTGGCTCAGAGTTTAGAACATGCAGGTTTGGACTGACCCTTTGGGCAATAGTGCCATGTCTGAAGTGCCAGCCCATGATTCTAGCATATGTCTGTTCTTTGAGACAGAATAGACCACTTTTTGGCCAGAGTGGGACAGTTTCATAAGTCACAACACTTTGTTTAATCATTGTTACTAAGTAAAAAGGTTTTTTTCAAATGCACATTTGCAACATATTTTTTTTTACCAAAAACACCCCCTGTGTAGTACTCCAAAAAAGTTGTTCTGTATACTAATGAATTGAAATGCGTGGGCCCAATTTTCATTGGTGCCTGGAATGATTTTAGTTTCCATTCTGACACTGGCTAATCCACAGATGCATCTTCATTGAGTAGACCTTAGACAATTATTTTATACTGCAACACGCTATGTTTACTCAAGGCATAGCTAGTAGCTCACAGGTTATATTGTGCATTTACCAGAGGCAAGGTGGCAGGTGTGACACCCGTCAAATGCATTAAAATACTCTAACAGGTAGGTTGACCTGTTTATTGGAAAAATAGGTAACATTTCTATTTTTAATGTGTTTTACTCTTATACAAGTATTTTTTAATCAATATTTCCATTTAAAAAGGCTCACAGAGAGAGACCATTAGCTTTGTTTTTCCCAGCCGGCATTTCAAGTTCCCAGAAGCACCTTGATCTATAACACATTTGACCGCCATGTCAAAGGCAAAACACTACAAATGTTCAAGTATACCCAGTGGCTCAGATGCTGGAGCATGGGTATATCAAAGGCAAGGTAGCAGGTTCATGCTCACTCAATGTCATGAAAATAACCACACTGTCAAAGTCGCTAATATATAATGTTTGTTTACAAACATTCGTTTATGTTTCTCAGAGAGAGATCCCAACACCTTTGTTTATAATTCCCAGATGCCTATTCGTCCATTCTAAATTTAACCACCATGCCATAATGAAACACTCTTTGCTTACTAAAGGAAGACCCATTGGCTCAGCAGTTGGAGAATAGATTTTAAAGAAGCAATGTTACATGTTCTAATCCCCTTGTTGGCATGCAAATACTCAAACTGGAAGCTTGGTATTTGCATTGGAAGAAAGTAGAACACTTTCTTACAGTTATAAATATATTGTTGTACCTTTATTTCCATTAAAAATGTTTCAGAGAGAAAGACTAGCATGTGTGTTAATCCCAAACAGCATTTCTAATTCCCACATGCATCTTCACCCATTACACCTTTGACAGCTATGTGATGCTGCAACAAGCGATGCTTTCTGAAAGGGCCCAGTGGTTCAGAGTTTAGAAATGGAGAACATATCCATGTTCAATGGTGAAATGTCATAGCAGTTTAAGAGGATCCCTGGGCTCTCTTAATGTAGCTAGTAGCAAATAGGTGTAATTCTTCATCAGTCTGAGGGCTAAGAAAAGGGCCATGCATAGTTATCAAACAACCAGCAGTACTGGTAGATGGCAGAAACAAGGTTGGTCAGCTTCAACAATACTGATGAGTATTACATCAGCTACTGCCATTGTGGGAATCACGAAAACAGATGTTCTCCTTTTTGTCAAAATATGCAAGGTCAATGGAAAAAATGCTATCATCACAAAAAAGTAATAAAAAAAAAAATATTTCCAAAAAAACAAGTCATTGCCATGTCAATCCTATTCAGACAGAACATACATATGAGGCACAGAGATTTAAACGAGTTGTACAAATCAGAAGTTGAAATCTTTTAGTACAACATATCAGACTTCCTAATTGTTCATCACAGAATGAAGTGTAAATAACATGCACATGTCAATAAAATAGGCGCATTGATCACAATAATATCAGTCAAACAACGGTTCATCATTACTCCAAAAAAATCTACAATACGTCAAATACAATGCAATATTCTAATAAGTATTTTTTGCCTATTCATTAGTAGAATGAACAGTGCAGCACTACAAATGGAGTCTGCTTGCAGTTACACATAAGATGGAATGTATGAAACATACAGAACATTAATTGTTTGCATTTTCACATGTTCTGATACACAATCAGCTCATAGTGAGTGTGCTGCCATGTTTCCCTTCTTCCTCAATTTGAATGGATCAGACAGACAGATTAACAACTAGTGCATTGTAAGCAGAGACCGTTGGGATGGAAAAGAGATAGTTGGTGGGCAATTAACACAAATATCATCTTGAATGGTGGCCAGGCTGCATTAACCACAATCACTGCCCACAAACCATAAAACCAGGAACTATGCTTCATGTCACAAAGCAGGTACTTGAATGGAGAGGGGATCTCTAACAGTAAATAAAGACAAGACTTATTATTATTCATTAATAGTCTACTTTTAGGAGGCATGGGGTTAAAACACATATTAGAAGAGCAGTGTTAATGTATATAGAACTGATGTTCTTGTGATTTATTTGTGTGTCAGTATGAGCTACTCCACTAGCCAAGTGGTGGGAAGTATGCAGGTCCCAGCATTTGTTCTGCAATCAATTTCATCAAACGTTTAGTACACTGCATTGAAAAATCCACCATCTTCAGAGCCAGGACCTAGTAATATTCTAGTTTAAAATACCCATCATTGTCAAGTGATATGTTGCACATTAAGAATGTAATAGTATCAGCAGGATGTCCTGGCAGTTTATGTATGCAACAATGAGAAGGATGTGTTTTATCAACAGTTGTATAACAATTCTGAAGACTCTTCATGTGAATCCCTCAGCAAGGACATTTGTAAACTGTAACTAAAATAAGCCTTTTCAAATAACGAGGACAAATGAGGGATGCCTACTGTACGCCTGCTTTATTCTTTGTACATTGAACCCCTTGCACAAAACAAGAAAAAGGCAATGTAAGGATTTGGCTTTCTTCTTATACCCTAGATAAGATTTTCTGTGAATACTCATTGATTTCTTGGTACTCAATGCATGGAGAAAATCATGGGTGTACAAAGAAATTTGGGGGAAGAAGAGAAGCAGATATATCAAACAAGAGATATCTGGGCCTCCAAATTATGTAAGATCTGAAAGATATGTTTAGGAATAAGTATGGCTCTAGATTTGAGCACACTAGTAAACAAATTTAAAGAACATCTAATCCTTAAATTATCCATTTTAGGTAGGATACTGTTAGATACATGGTTACAGTTCAAAAATTGTTATTTCTGCCCCACATTCAACCACTTTGCATCCCTCAGATACTCCTTAGACGTTTGTGAAGATTAACTAACAATTCCATTTTGGATATGTGAGGAATTGACATTTGGTAAGGGTGTAAAAGAGCTTGTGTTTTATTCTTATCAGATAGTAATATGTTATGAGAAATTCTATCTAAGTATGGGTGGTCTGCTAATTATACACCTTTTTCATTAAACCTATTACCAAAAGTATACTGTATAATGGTGTCTTGCTGCTTCAGCCTCCCTGATTTGCAACTTCTGCTCTCCAGTGGTACAACGCAAGCTCAGAGGTCTCAGGTTCCATGTTTTAACAGCCATAGCTGTCAGCAACGTAAATGCATACAGAGGTTGCATTTAAGTTTGCACCTCTGATCGAAAGCCATAATAATTATGTTAAACTAATGCCTGGTGTTTTAATATGGTGGCTAGTAGTTCCCATAATTATTAAAGATATTTCTGATTTGTATCATACCAGTGTCACCCCTGTGAGTTGAGACAAAGTATGAGCGGTATGTGTGGATTCCAGGTAGCCTGACTGTCTGCATTCCAATGAATCTGAAAAAAACAGGATGTCTGCCTTGGTTGACTCTCTGGGAGGATTGGCAGCTGCTCACTGCTGGGACCAGTGGATCCCACCAGGAGGCCCCATGAGAGCCTTCCTTCAAAGAGGCAACTCCATATTTGTATTTGTAGTATTACTTATTTGAAAAACAGTGATGTCAGTTTCGATCAGAAATTACTTACAATAACACAATAACACATTTACATATGACAAGTGCTTGTACAAGAGCATAAATATGAGAACAAGTAGTGAGTCTGTTTGTGAGGATGCAAAACAAAGGACATATACCACAGACATAACAAAACAATGAAAAGCACAATGTACATAACCAGGTAACTTACAAGGTAACCTTAAAATAAGGGGGCTTATCAATGACCTGCCTCACACTAGGAGGCGGCTCAGCAGATAGCCTTTGATGCTGCAGGCCAAGAGCGGGTTAAGGTTAGGGCAAACTGGCTTGAGTAAGGGCCCCTCCATTTTACTTTTCTGTGGGTTTTTCTCTCAATCATGTCCCTCCCCACTTCCTATGGAACAAGGCACTCTCATGAGATCAGGAGGCAAGAGTAACTTGTCCTAAAGACAGGGATTGGATTCTGAAAAGCAGGTTTGCTTTCATCCAATACCCTGTGTCCTGTTACCTATAAAAAGGTGGGGTCTCCCACTCCTTCTTTGATTCGTGGTTGGACCTTCAAGGACATCAGGGAGAATTCATGTGAACCCTACTGGAAAACAGCTCTTTCTAAAGCATTCTGACGGAGGGGATGGCATGTGCTCCAAGGCTGAGGAAAGTTATTCTCCCTAAAGTTCCCTAGGGCATATTGGAGTGACTTTGTTAAGGTCCAAGGCCTACCAATCTGCTATCAGAACTCCTTTTGCTGGGAGTGCAGGGACTGAAAAGTATTAACCTTGTCATAGAGTTCACTTCGGTGTGACTCACAGCATACAGTAGGCCAAAGCAACTAGGTCTCTTGCTGTCATTGCTCCAACCACTTTGAGCCACAATCAAACTGTGTTTGCAAGTTTGGAACCAGCCTGTGGCACTCACCTTCAAACTTTGAATGACCAGTTGCATCAACTAAACTGGTTAGATGCTGCATTGCCTGGCAGAGCCTCATCACCTGCTTGTCTCCAGAACCATTGTATCAAGCAGATTACTTCGAACTTCCAGGCATTCATATTGCAGCTTGACTCCAACCGCTTGAGCTTCTTATCACTCATTGACCTGATCCAACAGTACTCATGGTTTCGAAAAAAAATGCTTGATCATTGAACCACTCCTGGTTGCATCAACATGAATCATTTGAAGCTGACTTTGAAGTGCATGGAGCACCACTAGACTGTGCCTGTTTCTCTTTATGATATGGATTACTCATGGTTTTTAAAAGTGTGATGCTTGAGTAGATGGTTTAGGTCGTATATGCTTGTCTTAAAGATCTAAAGGCCCAATTAATGGAATATCCTGCTCTGCCAAAACAGGACTTGTGAGAGAAATCACAGAAAAAGTCCATGTTCATCAATTCATGGAACACAATGCACAGGACTTATCTGGGACTTGTGAGCAATCTGCACCGGTCCAACATGTCACTGGGCCTCATTACGACCCTGGCGGTAAGGGGTTAACGCCAGCGTTAGCTGCGCCGACCCCTTACCGCCAATTACGAGGTCCCCTAGCGCCATGGTGCTTTTAACACCTGCTTTTAGCGGGTGTTAAAATCCATGGCGCTAAGGGACCATGGAGTTAATTACGCCACCGTAATTTACGGTGGCGTAATTAACGCCTTCCCCACTCCCATTATGCCCTATGGGGCAAAAATGGGAATGGGGAAGGGTAAATGGGGATTGGGGACTTACCGCCCCGCCAAGGTCGGAATGGGGCGGTAAGTCCACCAACCACCATGGCGTAAACGTAGTTTACGCCATGGTGGTAAAGTCACGGCCCAGGCGGTAACTTACCGCCTGGGTCGTAATGAGGCCCACTGTAACCCCACAAAGGCGTTGCACCATACTCCGAGGGAAGGGCCGGCCGGTCTAGCACAGTCATTTAAAATTGGGGCGGAACACGTGGAATGAGGAAGAACAAGCATCAATGTGGGTGTTATGAGGGACGTTCAACCGTCAAATGATCGCACCACCCACATGTGCGCAAAACACCCGTATTCATGGAATTGAACAGTGATTGTCGGAGTGCAAAAAACCATGCACAAATCCCGAAATACCTACGCCACACGATAATAGGCATAAATGTCAATGCGCACACAAACAAATACATTAAAAGCATGGATGATCAGCAAACACACATACACAGCCACTATAAATGCACCATTTGTTGCAGCAGTCATCCTGGGACACTGCAGGAGGAGGGGGATGGCCAGTGCCTGGATCTTCCACCCATGGAACAGCCATTTTGGGATGCCTGATGACCAGGTCTATGCCAGGTATAGGTTCCCTCCCATATCATCCTTGACCTGGTCACAGAGTGGGAAGATGACCTCACATCACCCACCACATGCTCCCACCCTCTGAGCCCCTTGCACAAGGTGCTCACTGTACTGCATCATTTGGCCACTGGCTCATTCCAGCGGGCCGCCACCACAGTCAGCAGCATCTCACAGGCCACGCAGTCACACTGCCTACACCAGGTGTTGGCAATAATGACTGCATGTCCTTCTGTCCGCCAGCATGTATATATATATATATATATATATATATATATATATATATATATATATATATATATATATATATATATATATATATATATATATTATATATATATATATATATATATATATATATATTACATGGCCACGGTAGTGGCCATGTAGTTATGGTTAAGTTGCTGTTTCCATAGGAAGTGCACTTTTTGGGTGGCTTATAACTTCGCTCTCCCTGGACGGATCCTCACCAAACTCTGAAAATAAAGTATTTGGGTCACCCTGAATGTTTTTGCAAAGTCTGGTGAGGATTTGTCCAGGCGGGGCAAAGTTATAGGGGGGGTCCCAAAACTTTTTTTTTCCCATAGACTGAATGGGAAAAATGTTTTGCTCGCGCCTACAGCACAAACCGCAGGACGGATTTCCACCAAATTTGGACCAGGAGCAGCGGCTTGGTCCCGAAAGCGTGCTTTTACAAATTTGGTGAAAATCCGTCCAGTAGTTTTTTTGAAAATGACCAAAAAGTAGGTCAAAAAAAATTAGTGATATCTGTGTTTGGTTCGCGGACACACTTCCCTGTTCGCTCCGCGGACAGTGTCCTGATTGGCCAATCGTCTTGCGTGATGTTCGCGGACATGCAACGTGTTCGCTGTTTGGACGGCGTGGAGCGTGAAGCGCGTCAGATTTTTCGGTAGCGCCCGCCATCTTGGATTCGCGGACGTAAGCGGACAGCGCGGTGAAACTTTGTTCAAAATGTGTATTTTGTAGAGTGTGTTGGTGTGTAGGAGTGTTTGGGGAGGGTTGGAGTGTATGAGAAGGGATGAAAGTTGTGTTTTTTATGTGTTAGACGTTCTTTTTGTGTTCAATTTGTTTGCGGGCATCACGGGTGTTCTGAAATGTTCTAAATAAACTGACTAGGGGGTTTTCTAAGGACTCAATATGTGTCCGTTTTGTTCGCAAGCAAAGTGAAACTGTTCTAAGAACACTCGCGGTGTCCGGGGAGTGTTCGTAGGGGGTGTCCTGAGGACGCTGTCCGTATTGTTCTCTGTCAAGTTGAATGTGTTCTAAGAACACCCGCGGTGTCCTGAAATGTTCGCAAATAAACAAAATGGGGGTGTTCTGAAGACGTTTTTGAGAACACTCCCGGTGTCCTGAAATGTTCATAGGGGGTGTCCTGAGGACGCTGTCCGTATTGTTCTCTGTCAAGTTGAATGTGTTCTAAGAACACCCGCGGTGTCCTGAAATGTTCGCAAATAAACAAAATGGGGGTGTTCTGAAGACGCTTCTAAGAACACTTGCGGTGTCCGGGGAGTGTTCGTAGGGGGTGTCCTGAGGACGCTGTCCGTATTGTTCTCTGTCAAGTTGAATGTGTCCCAAGAACACTCGCTGTGTCCTGAAATGTTCACAAATAAACAAAATGGGGGTGTTCTGAAGACGCTTCTAAGAACACTTGCGGTGTCCGGGGAGTGTTCGTAGGGGGTGTCCTGAGGACGCTGTCCGTATTGTTCTCTGTCAAGTTGAATGTGTCCTAAGAACACTCGCGATGTCCTGAAATGTTCGCAAATGAACAAGATGGTGGTGTTCTGAAGACGCTTCTAAGAACACTCGCGGTGTCCGGGGAGTGTTCGTAGGGGGTGTCCTGAGGACGCTGTCCGTATTGTTCTCTGTCAAGTTGAATGTGTCCTAAGAACACTCGCGGTGTCCTGAAATGTTCGCAAATAAACAAGATGGTGGTTTTCTGAAGACGCTTCTAAGAACACTCGCAGTGTCCGTGGAGTGTTCGTAGGGGGTGTCCTGAGGACGCTGTCCGTATTGTTCTCTGTCAAGTTGAATGTGTTCTAAGAACACCCGCGGTGTCCTGAAATGTTCGCAAATAAACAAAATGGGGGTGTTCTGAAGACGCTTCTAAGAACACTCGCGGTGTCCGGGGAGTGTTCGTAGGGGGTGTCCTGAGAAGGCTGTCCGTATTGTTCTCTGTCAAGTTGAATGTGTCCTAAGAACACTTGCGGTGTCCTGAAATGTTCGCAAATAAACAAAATGGGGGTGTTCTGAAGACGCTTCTAAGAACACTTGCGGTGTCCGGGGAGTGTTCGTAGGGGGTGTCCTGAGGACGCTGTCCGTATTGTTCTCTGTCAAGTTGAATGTGTCCCAAGAACACTCGCTGTGCCCTGAAATGTTTACAAATAAACAAAATGGGGGTGTTCTGAAGACGCTTCTAAGAACACTTGCGGTGTCCGGGGAGTGTTCGTAGGGGGTGTCCTGAGAAGGCTGTCCGTATTGTTCTCTGTCAAGTTGAATGTGTCCTAAGAACACTTGCGGTGTCCTGAAATGTTCGCAAATAAACAAGATGGTGGTGTTCTGAAGACGCTTCTAAGAACACTCGCATTGTCCGGGGAGTGTTCGTAGGCGGTGTCCTGAGGACGCTGTCCGTATTGTTCTCTGTCAAGTTGAATGTGTCCTAAGAACACTCGCGGTGTCCTGAAATGTTCGCAAATAAACAAGATGGTGGTGTTCTGAAGACGCTTCTAAGAACACTCACAGTGTCCGGGGAGTGTTCGTAGGGGGTGTCCTGAGGATGCTGTCCATATTGTTCTCTGTCAAGTTGAATGTGTTCTAAGAACACCTGTGGTGTCCTGAAATGTTCGCAAATAAACAAAACGGGGGTGTTCTGAAGACGCTTCTAAGAACACTTGCGGTGTCCGGGGAGTGTTCGTAGGGGGTGTCCTGAGGACGCTGTCCGTATTGTTCTCTGTCAAGTTGAATGTGTCCCAAGAACACTCGCTGTGTCCTGAAATGTTCACAAATAAACAAAATGGGGGTGTTCTGAAGACGCTTCTAAGAACACATGCGGTGTCCGGGGAGTGTTCGTAGGGGGTGTCCTGAGGACGCTGTCCGTATTGTTCTCTGTCAAGTTGAATGTGTCCTAAGAACACTCGCGGTGTCCTGAAATGTTCGCAAATAAACAAGATGGTGGTGTTCTGAAGACGCTTCTAAGAACACTCGCGGTGTCCGGGGAGTGTTCGTAGGGGGTGTCCTGAGGAAGCTGTCCGTATTGTTCTCTGTCAAGTTGAATGTGTCCTAAGAACACTCGCGGTGTCCTGAAATGTGCGCAAATAAACAAAATGGGGGTGTTCTGAAGACGCTTCTAAGAACACTCGCGGTATCCGGGGAGTGTTCATAGGGGGTGTCCTGAGGACGCTGTCCGTATTGTTCTCTGTCAAGTTGAATGTGTCCTAAGAACACTCACAGTGTCCTGAAATGTTCGCAAATAAACAAGATGGTGGTGTTCTGAAGACGCTTCTAAGAACACTCCCGGTGTCCTGGAATGTTCGTAGGGGGTGTCCTTAGGACGCTGTCCGTATTGTTCGTTGTTAAGTTGAACGTGTTCTAAGAACTATCGCGTTGTTCTGAAATGTTCGTAGGGGGTGTCCTGAAAACGGTGTCCGTATTGTTCGCTAGCAAGTTCAAAGTGTTCTAAGAACACTCACATTGTTAGCAGACATTAAAAGTTTCCCATAGATCATAGGTGAAATGTTTGACTCTATGGATGTGATATGCTGCAGTGGTTGTTGCCAGGGCATAGAGTCTTGGGTGCATGGCCATTTGGCCATGCCCCCAAGACTCTATGCCCTGGCAACAACCACCGCAGCATATCACATTCATATTTGCTTATACCTTTGGGTGAAAAACAAATGTATAAGGAACAAAGGTATTAGATACTATGGATGTGATATGCTGCTATGGTTGTCATTATTGTATACTTACTGTTTGGTCTAGTAATGGGAGTCCATGTTTTTCTTCTTCATTTCTGTGATAAAAGAAAATAGCATGTTAGTATTAGTATTTTGTAATGACTTATTACATTGTATAAGCAATATACTTTTATTTTTTTTCGACCCTCATATTTAGTAGAGTACAAATCAGAGTACTGTGCAATTTGCTCAGTTTCTGTATTTGTTGCTAAAATCATTGGGTCTGTGGGAGAAAAAAAAATCCATGTTGGATTAAAAAAAAACCTTTTTCTGTGATGCTACAGTTTATTTGTTTGTTTGTTTTCAGTGTTCACTTATTGTTTCTGGCTAATGCTTTATACTTTGCTTTGTTGTATTTTTTTGGAGCAGTAACAGATTCTTCATTTGTTTTGATATTATAAAATTCTGGAGCAGTTAGATACCAATTGGCGTATTCTAACTGTCTATTTTTTAAATATATTTTAGTGGTTTTGATTTATCTATTTGGATATTGTTAAATTTTGGGACAGTTAGATACCAATTGGCGTATTCTAACTGTGTATTTTTTGGCCTAATTTAGTGGTATTCATTTATCTGATTAGTTGTTGTAGAATCTTTGAGCTGTTAGATAGCTTTTGGAGTATTCTAACAGTTTATATTATTTTAACACAAATTTATAATTTTGGGACAGTTAGATACCAATTGGCGTATTCTAATTGTGTATTTTTTGGTCTAATTTAGTGGTATTCATTTATCTGATTAGTTGTTGTAGAATCTTTGAGCAGTTAGATATCTTTTGGAGTATTCTAACAGTTTATATTTTTTTTAACACAAATTTACTTAAAGGTTTAAATACAGTTTATTTATCCCATTTTGGTTTTAAGAACATCAAATAAGCGTTTGTAAGATTTGCTGGTAATCTCTGCTTTAGAGTAATGGTACTATCATTACATTCAAACCATCCACATTTCTTTTTTATATATGCAGTGTAGTGCCCTGAATTGGTTGTGGCTCCTGCGTGGTAGATTATACCTATTGTTGTGAAGGTTTTCTTACCAAGTGATATTTGACCATGTGTGAATCCAGTCAGCTTGCAGTTGTTTTTGGTACCATCTGCATTGTAACGTAGAAGCATTAGTATTACGTATTTACTATGTGTTTGTATTACTAACGTGGAGCGATTATCTGAATTGCAGGTAGAGCATAATCTACCATGGTTTGCATTTTGTACAAGTTGCTGAAATGGAATGGATTCACAATTTGGTATTGATATATATATGAAGCGTTCATTGGGGATTTCTTCTTGTGTCACATTGTTGCAGAGAGTGCATGTATGTTTCCACATGTATGAAATCTGAAAGATTTCATTTTATAGGTATGTTTTTGTTTTCCAGTACTTGTAGGAAGTATATTAGAAATTCTTGGGGATCTTCCTGTGCGTTTATAGTGAATTTCACCATTCCAGCACAGTAGTCCAATTGTCGTCTTATTCCAAAAACACTAAATGTGTTGTCAGGATTGTTTGCTGCATTTCTGTGAAGTACTAACATTTGCAAACACAATGGGTCTGTACTGTGTAAGTAAATGTTGTCAACAATTGGTGGTAATTGAAATAGAATATTCATTGCTACATTTGCATAGCAACTTCCACCAACTATATTTGAGAATTTAAATGGTCCAGGTAGTTCTGTATCTAACTGCTTTTTTTGGAGTTTGTCTTCCTTCTTTAAAGAAGTACCTGGTTTACTTTCTCTAATTGATTCTTTTTTGTTTGTGGTACTTGATGAAGTATTAGTTTCTTTTAGTCTCTTTGGAGGATTCGCAGTGACGTCCTGTTGCATTTATGTTTGATTTAGTTTTCTTTTACAACGTTTTAGTTTTTGTGGAACAGAATATGTGTTTAGATGGGGAGTGTATAGTGAGCGAAGTCTATTATATTCTAAAATGCAAGGAATATCAGCGTTTACTTTACTTGCATCAAAGTTGATTAGAAATAGACCGTCAAGTGTACGTAAGCGTGATAGTGCTACGTAGCTCATGCCTTCTTTAAAGACTGTGTTACCAATATCTATCATTGCTTTGTCTAGGGGAAGGCCTTGTGATTTATGAATCATAACTGCGTATGCAAGAGTTAGAGAAAATTGTTCTCTGCGTACAAACATCTCTTTGAAGAGAAGGAATCTAGTTGTTGAGCGTCCTATCTGTTTTACTTCTGAAAGTTTGTCAAAGAGTATATTGACAAACTGAATTTTGTTGTCACGTGGGTATGTTTGAAAGCCAACAACTGTACCCAGTGCTCCATTAACTAGTCCTTGGTCCACGTCAAGGCTACGTTTAAGCATTACTGTGCAATTTAAGGATAATTTTAACATCTTTTCTAAGCCTGCTGTGTTTGAGATTGATTTTTCTAAATTATTTAGTCTTGTTGTGGCTTGGTCACACATGGGTAGTTTCATACCATATACATCTAGTTTGTCTGTGGCGCTAATTTCCATTATTGGTTGCATTTCTTTACTTAACATTATTTCATTGAATTTGAGACAGCTTGCAAGAGTTGGCATTAAGGCCATACAATTGACATTTTTGTGGGCTAATTGTTCCATAACATCTGTAGCACATGCATTATCGCCATAAAGTGCATTAATGTGCCGGGTTTTCAATGTTGCTTCTGCTTCTTTAGAAAGTATACCAACTCTCAAACTTTTTAAAATGTTGGCATAAATTAGATCTGCAGATTGGTGCATGTTTTCTGTTAATTCTCTGTATTGGACATGTTGCCAAAGGTTGACATTTCCAATGCTGCCAACAGTTTTACGGCAGAGGTTGTGCCCTAATGTTTTAAAAATAGGTTCACCTTTTACTGGTGTTAATTGAAGCAGATCTCCAAAAACAATAATGTGTTTTCCTGCAAAGAGCTCTTCATAGTCTGTTTTGAGTACTTCTTGTAATCTGAGGTGAATCAAAGCTAACATCAGGTTGGAGACCATGCACACTTCATCTATTCTTAGCATTTTCATTTGTTTCAATACTCTGCGTAATTCCATTGCAGCTTCTGCGGAAAGTTTGTAATAGTCTAATTTGTTCTGGTGTTCTACTGGTAATAGTAGTAATCGGTGTAATGTAACACCACCTATGTTGTAGGCAGCTAAACCTGTGGGGGCAGTGACAACAGCTGACAGTTTGTTGTTTGTCAATTGTTGAAGGAACTTACTAATGATTTTGATTAGGAATGTTTTGCCAGAACCAGCTTCACCACTGACGTACAGTAGTATAGGTTTATAATTATGGCAGGAACATTCTTTATTTTCATGTTTTACACCATGTGCAATTTGTTTTGTTATTTCTTGAAAAATGCTACTTTGCTCATTGTTTAGTTTTGATTGTAGTATAGTTAAGTCTTCCTTATCTTCATAATGACGCATGGTGTTTTCTACTTCTATCATAGCTAATTCTGCCTCATTTGTTATTAGTGGTTCTCCCAGTGGTTCTTGGCTTCCTGTTACTGAAGATTAACTACTGTCAGGAGTATCCTTATCTAGTTGGGCTTTGAGTTCTTCTTCATGTTGCTGTTCATTGTGCAACATTGTTTTGTACTGTGTAAAGTTTACATCAGTTATAGTGCTTTCATTTGCTTTGGAAGCATCCTCATATGCGTCATAGTTATCTAGTAATTGTTTTTCTTTTCTCCATGGTTTGAAGAGTTGTAGCAGGGACATGTAATATACTTCTTTATGTTGAGGATTCTTCAATGACAATTTGATATGATTAATTAAATTTGGTTTAGTGAGTTTAACTAAGCTGCCTTCACACTCTGTCAATCTATATTTACCTTTTTTTTCATATTATTTTTGTATGTGTAGTTTTGGGCTATTTGGTATAGACACATATTTTCCAAAGTATTACTTCTGTTTGGGTAGTATGGGTAGTATGTGTCCAATAAATTGTTTTTTTAAAATGTCTTGGCTGTTGGGATCATGTTTGGCTATTGTTTCTATATCTTCATATGATTTTAGAATTCTTTTTCTAGATTTAGCTGGACCAAGACTTAGCCATACTATATTTTCAGATTTACCATACAATGAAGTACCAGTTAAACGATCAGCTGCTTCATAAGATCCACATTCTCTATGGGTGAGCATTTATATGCCCAAGCTTTATAATTTCTGAGATACTGTTTTATCTGATGACAGGTCATTCCAGAGGTTTTGGAGCTTTGTCTTTTCTGCTTTAGTTAAGTATGCTGTGACATATCGTGCAACTGTAGTAGAATTGTCTGCAATGTACTGCACATCTATGTTTGCATTCCATAAGTGGGCAATGATTGCATTATAATCATTGATATATTTTTCTTCTTCTTTTCTTGTTATGTAATATCTATTTTTAGGTGATTTACCTTTAACACTATGCCTAACTGAAGACATGAGGTTGTTTACTTGACCTGTATTTGTAACTGGTCTAGGGAAACCAAATCGGCATTTGGTGTAGTATTTGCCTTTGTTTTTGTATTTGCGACGACAATATTTTCCACATTTATGTCTTTGAAATTGTAAAATTTCTGCACGAAGATCACTATTTGTGGCTTCTGATGGAATTTCACAAGTGGCATATTTTTCAATAAACTGTAAAACAGTGGCATCACTGTCTTGACCAAATTTAGGAGCATCTTTAATCCATAAAAGCATGTGGATATGTGGTGCTCCTCTGGCTTTGTATTCTTTTCTCCAAAAGAAGTGTTGCACTTCTCCAAGGGGAGGAACAGTTTTATTACAAATAAAATGTAGCATAGCAATGAAGCGATGGTGAAAATATCTTGAAACATTAACATGATCCAAAGAACAAAGTTCTCCAGGTGTTAGAATATCTATGTTTGTTTTGTTTTTATTTGATATGCGGAGGAAATCATGTAAATCTTCCCATGCATATTCTGCACAACTTAATGTAACAAACCAAGTGGGTGGGCCAAGGTTTCTGATCATACAACGTACATCTCCATGACGTCGAAACCAGTACTCTTTAGTACCACATATATTTGCTAATAGATTTGTAATATTTGATTGTAAAACCTCATCCTTTTGTTGCACTTTCTCTAATAATTGTGTAGCTGTCATATTTTGAAAGTGTGATCCTATCATCATACCTTCCTCCTTTGCCAGTAGGAAAGAGTAGAGGAAAAGCACGTGCTTCTATACTTTTTTCCCATATACTGATTGGCAATCCTTTTGTTTGATGCATTTGGTAAGTTTCCAGTACATCTTGTACGGTGTCATTACAGTGCAAAGGATGAATTGTATAATGGTCTAAAGTATTTGATATTGTAGCAGGATCGAGTAGCTCAAATTGACCAGCTTCTTATGTTTCTTGAATTATTTCAGTTGTATCTTTCATGTTTTCTTCAATATTAATTTCTTTGTAATATTCATTATTCTCTTTAAGTTATTGGAAGGCTTGTCTAAATTTATATAAATCTACCAGCTGTTGCCATATTTTTTTGTCTTTTGTAGGTACTCCATTTACTAATATAATTAAAGATTGCTGCATTGGACGTTGCACTCCTAGAGTATGCACATTTTCTTTTAGATTTAATGGTAAATAAACTACTTTTCCACGAATGCCTTTTACCAATTCAGAGGGAGGTAATTTTGCTATTTTTGGTTGAAGGCGTTTATTGCTTGAAATGGGTGTACTGTTTGAATTATGATGCTCTCATATAAATTAAGTTGTTGTAGAGGTTTTGGTACTGGGTATAATCCCAAATTATTTGTGATAGAACGTGAAGGAGTTTGGTTGTTGTCAAGTTTTGTAGTGCAATAACTGCAAAGTATTAAGGGCTCAGTTATTTCATATTTGTTTTCTGCTACAAGGTATAGAGCTAATTCAAACCATTTAGAATCTTCATTGTCTTCTATTTTGTATGATAGGTCCACAGTTTTTGTGTTATTTTATAAACAATTCTACGGCAACCTACACATACATGGTTTGGTACTTCAGCTGATGTAGTTTTAAATTTTAGTATTTCTTTTTTGTATGTGTTTAGCAAAAGGTTTCCATGTGTAGAATTGTTGCTTAATTGGTTTAAAGCTATTTCATTCTGTAAATGGCTTTCACTTCCAAAATATTTTTTCTGGTTATAGTGAATTTCTTCAAGTAGGTCTTTTGCTGTACCATGTAGAAGGATGTTATTTAACTTTGCTAGTGCTAAAGCAGGACTTTTAGCATAGTGCAGTTTATAGACTAGATTTCTAATAGTTGAATGATGTGTTGATATCCTTTTGATAACATGGAAAGTGGTTTTACAAGTAGGTCCTGTAATGCAGGCCAATGAATGTCTTTGTAGTCCTGTGTACTTGCGCACTGTACAGGTATCTATATTTTGCAGTAATTTAATTTTGATTTTGTCTTTGCTTTTTACATATTTATTGAGGAATTGGCGTAAAGATTTGAAACATTGTTTGGGAATGTTACACATTGAAATGGCCATTTGTACACTAGATGTTCTGATTCAGTTGAATGGAGGGGTAATTCTAAGTTTTCAGGGCATATTTTTGTAAGAAGTACTTCTTGTTCCATTATGGTATTATTCACTTTTTCATAACCTCGACCACTGCTATGTATGGCAATTGTATTAGTTTGCTTTTGTTTGTACGCTTCTTCATTAAAATATGGTTCTGTGCTTGTAGTGTGATTCCATTCACCTCCGCTGATACTTAATAAGTTCTTTCTGTTGATATTTCGCTTATTGAGAAGTCTTTTTTGTAATTTAGTTATTAGTTTTGTTAGTGGTTTCATTTTGTTTAACAGTAAAATAAATACATTTCTTTTGAGAAGAATTGCACTGTCCATCAATGCTTCTAAGATTAATTTCCTACGATAGGTTTTAAGCTTTGAACCTGATTTCTCTCCTGTTTTTATAAGATTTTGAAGGATTTTGTGACGGTATATTTTGGCTAAAATACTTTTCTTGGTATGCTTACTTTGCACTATATTAAAATTTGAAGAAGTAGTTTTATCTGTACTGATAGCTGATTTTCTGTTAATTGTTTTTTGGTTTGTTTTACATTTTGATAGAGGAAGCGAAGCTGTTGTACTTGAAACCTCTTGTGTTTCACTAAATGATTGTATTAGCTGTTTAGTTTCAACTTTTTTTACAAATTCTGTTAGAGATGGATGCTTATGTTGGACACCTTTATTTTCATTTGCTCTACTTTTGCGTTGCTTTCTACGGACTTGACTTTTGGTCGGCATTCTTTAGGGTCTGTTGAAATAAATAAAGAAGATAGGGGTTGGGGTATTTTGGAATGTTTGTGTGCTGTGTGCATGAGTGTTTGAGTAAGATGATAAAGATGTATGTAATGGTGTGTGATTGTGCACTGGGAACTAAAACTAGTAGGGATAGGTATTCTTGAATGTATGTGTTACTAAACTGGGGTTCAGATGACAAAAAAAAGTAAGCTATTGGTGTGGAAAAGTACAAATAGTAAAACTAATGTATACAATTAAAACAGTTGTTTGTTCCATAATATGAAAATTGTAGTGGTTCATTTGGCAATTTGTGTGTCCAAAAATAGAAATTTGTGGGCCATTCTGGCTGTAAATCGCTGTTTAAGACATGGAAATTTTTGGACAAAATGGTACAAAATCTCGATTTTTAGAAACCGAAATAGCTTGTATTAATGTTATAGTATATTTGATTAATAATACAAATATTATGGTGATATTTTACTTACTTTTTTTTAAATTAACAGGTAACTTCTTAGTTTTTCTTTCTTCTTCGAATTCGGCTGCTTCTTTTCAGGAAACTGGTCTTCACTGCAATTGTAAAAGCTTAAAATTAGTAACTTTGTTTGTATATAGCACTGTTTTTAATTTAGATATTGATTTTTTTAATTGAAATCCTCAGTGCCTTCTTTAAAACCATTAAACTAATTTATTTACATAAGATACATTGCATCAGTTCAGTACATATGATATGTTCTTAATGAACAAATTGTATTGAATGACTAACTGTAGCAAAAAAAAATATCTTTACTATGTCTTGTGAAATTTATAATATATTAGTGAATACTACTATTTCTGTAAGTAAACTGTTCTAGGTAATAGTGCCTCAATGTCATGTCTAATTTAAAGTAATTAAGTAAATAAATAAATACAAAAAATATGAAATTGTATAAGTATTTTATAAAGGTTTAAACATAGATTGTGTTTGCATGCAATTTTGTTTGAATATATGTAGTTTATATATTTCATTTAAAAAATGTTAGTTTAACATGATTTGAGTGTGTGTGTATAAAGAAAGTAAAAAGTATAAAGGTTTATAAGTGATAGTTGATTTAAGTACAGTAAATTCATTTTACAGATTTTACAAGGTAAAAGTCTGTTTGAAAATGTGTTCATCTACTTTACAGAAAATATGCATACCTGAAGTTTGTGTTCATGCATATGGATATGCATGGAGCTGCAAGTAGAAATCTTGAAGACTTGTACAGTATTTGTGGTAGATGCTGCTTGCCAATGATATGACACTTGTACTCAGAGAGATTCAGAGTACATTTGCAGTGCTGATCTATGATGATGCAGTTAGATGTAGAGGTCTTGAATGTGATTGGTGCATGGTCATGTGATTTTTGAGGTACATCCAATGAGGGAATAGCAGAGAGAGTGTAGTGGAAATGGTAGAAGGGCTGTTCATGTTACGATATGTCCGCGGACATCGGGAGTTACATCCGGGGATTTTTGGGTTCAGAAGTCATGCAAATGAGAATAAGCACTGAAAGGGATTGGTCAGGAAAGTTTGGTGGGTGTGTTGTGCCAGGAGAGATGTTCTCAGATTCTCTTTTTGCTGAGAGAACAAACGATAGCTATGGCTGTGTGTTTCAGAAAACAGATTGTTTGGATTTTAGGAGATTCGTGGATACATTGGTTGAAGGTGCATGCAGAAAGCTGTGGAGTAGCTGTAGATCTTGGATTCCCACATGTGGAAATACACTGGCATGGAGTACGTGGAATGAAGTGGTTGGACTTGCTACCTCTCTGTGCTACTTTGGAGACAGAGCAACATCCAGACATAATTGTAATTCATTGTGGAGGGAACAGTTTAGGACATGTGACTGGAATTTTTTTGCAATTTGCTATGAAAGAAGGATTTAGGAAGGTTATGGACATGTTTCCTAATTCTCAAGTGATATTTTCACGGATTGCGCAGAGACAAATGTGGCTTCGTTCCTCTTCATTTGGTCCACAAATGGAAAAAGCAAGGCACAATGTTAATAAGGCTGTTTGTGGCTTTCTAAGAGATTTTGGCATGTCTTCTTTTCACAATGAAAATATATTGTTTTTCTAGTACATACATTTTTTGCAGAGATGGAGTCCATCTTACTTATGCTGGCAATCAGATTTTTCTGAGAAATGTACAAAATGCATTGCGACCTTTTTTGGAATTACAACAACGATTTTGAAGTAGATGTTAAGCATTTACAATTTTTGACTTACAAACACCACCCAAAGGCTCTTTTCAGAGCCACCACTTCTTTCCAGAGAAAATTACAATGTTTGTGATGGAGTAGCAACCCAATTTTTTTAATGTTCGGGAACTGTCCGCGGACTTCTAAAAAATACAAAGAGCCCTGCTTCATTTATTTTCACTTCTATTTTTTAACTGGAAAAGGCGGCTCTGAAAAGAGCCTTATTTTTTTTTTGATTTTTGTAATTTTGTATTTTTTTGGTTTTTCAGACACGACACACTAGGAGAGGAGGGTAAAGGAGGGTAAAGGGGGGGACACCAACCACAGGTTGCACACACACCAATAGAAATTGTCAACAAATGACAATGACAATGTAAGGATATTTGGCGTGTTACAGTACAGAGTACAGCACTACTGCACAGGTAGCAAACAGCACAGAGTACAGCACTACTGCACAGGTAGCAATTTTTTTCGCAGCACCACCACAAGGGTGCGGTGCATTGCTATATGGGTTACCAGATTAACAAGGAAAGACAGGCTATTCAGTCAAAAACGATTTTAACATATAAGATGCAAATCTATTTTTACAATTAAAAGCACGCGTGCTCATTTAAAAATGCACACTATTTTCACCTGAAATGCCTATGGTGCGAGAGACACATTTGAAAATTAACAGCTAACCTATTAACCATTAACCTGACTAATAAAACCTTATTTAACATAACCCACTAATAAAATGTGTTCTCCACTGCATAAGGGTCCAGCATATCAGTCACGCTACTGTATGATCAGCAGGGAAGAGAGGAGGAGAAGGAAGAAGAGAAGAGAAAGGACTTGAGGCTTAATGGGATCTTAAGGAGGTCCAGCTCAAGACGCAGAGGGAGAGCGAGGCTATTACACAGAAGGCCGCCTGCTGAGGAAACAGATCGACCAACACTCCATTCTAGTATCAAAGTGCTTCACATGCAGAGAGTTGTTGCCAGAGGAACGAATGAGTCTAGAAGGGGAGTATTTTATCAGGAAGCGTTGAAGATAAAGTGGTACCTGGACCCAGATAGCCTTGTGGATGATACTGAGGGATTACTCTTGAGTACACTGGACAGGAGTCAGTATGCCACAACACCCAGGGCACTCATTCAAATGCAGCCAGATGTGCAACACAATCATACATCTTGGTTATGCTTCACTACACATACTCAGGATGCACAATCTTGGTCACTCACTGGATGTGTCCTCATAATCTGGCTGGCCTCCCACGCCTTGCACCTGCTCCATTAGAATGGATTAACCTCCATAGCTTAGACTTGGTGTGACGGGTGAGGTCATTCCAGCTCTTCACTACCTGAGCAGCAGTGCGTTTCTCAAACCCTAAGGCATTGATCTCATCCGTGACATGCTGCCAATGCACCATACAATGAGCAGGTGGATGTGTGCTCCCCGGTTGAAGGCACATGTCATGGTGGTGCTCAGTCATGTAGTCCATGAGGATCTGGAGTTCTTCATTATGGAAGTTCCTCTTCCTCAATGTGCCAGTGTCCTGTGCTTTGCCATGGGGTAGAGCCTGTTCCTGCTGTGCAGGCTTTGCCTTCCTATCACGTAGTGCTGGTGTTGACCCTGTGTGGCTGGGAGAACTCTGGGCTCCAGATGAAGGATCACTAGTGGCCTGTGTCATGTCATTACCATTTGAGGCTGGGACAGCTGCTTCAGCTACACATCCCTTACCCTTCTGGTGTGGGACAGCTGCCTCAGCTGCACATCTCTTACCCTTTGGGGCTGGGACAGGTGCCTCAGCTGCACGTGCCTGGACCCTTGGGAATGGGACTGCTGCTTCTGAAGGAGGTCCATGGTCCCTTAGGCCTGGGACAGCTGCTTCAGCTGCACATTCCTAGACCCTTGGGACTGGGACAGCTGCTTCTGCAAGAGGTCCCTGGTCTATTGGGCCTGGGCCGGCTGCTTCAGCTGCACGTCCCTAGACCCGTGGAACTGGGACAGCTGCTTCCGCAGGAGGTCCTTGGTCCCTTGGGCCTGGGACAGCTGCTTCTGCAGGATGTCCCTGAGCCTGTCCACCTCTGCCCCCTTTCCCTCTTGGGGCCTTTCCACTCATGTTCCAGGTGTAAGTGAACAATGGAAGGCACACCAAGCAATTGTCCTGGGCAATTACAGTGAGGAGGGCAGTGTATGTGATGGAAGACATACTTCTGTGGTCCAGAAAGTCTCAAAAGTCCCCCAGGTGCCAAAAATACAGGATGTGTAATGCACAGGCACCCAAAAAATGAAAAATTGCATACACAAGACCAGGATATCTTCCATTTAAAAAAACAGCACTATGCGATATGCTGTGGCACCCAGCAACACAAAAATGCACACGCGAACCCCTGAAAGCTACACTAAAGGCAAGAATAGAGGTACGCGATACACAGGAGCACCCAGAGTAGGAAAAATGCAAATGTGTCTCACTGTTAACCTCTGAAAATACAAAAGTAGATGCGCCTATGCGCGGAAGCAAATTCCCCACCAAAATAAGAGGTTTGTACGGTCCCCGAAGTGAATGAATTGTGTAGCACCCCAAAAATCACCATATGCCACTCCTCTGTTTCCTCCCCTTTGGACGTACAGTCAGAGTTGCTTCTACACATGCATATGTAGCCTGGATACTGGCGTGCTCAACGCCAGCATGCAGCGCATATCACGGAAGTTATGCGCAGAAGGCCTTTCTTTGGATTTCACGTGTCCACGCTAATTTTTTTCGCATAAAGTCCTCTGTTTACTGCTGCTCTCCAATTAATACACAGACGACCCATGCTCCTGACTCTGTGACTCTTTTACCTGCCTCCTACTACCCTGAGATGCTTCCTACTTAGCCATCCGCTGATGCCTGTCCAGTGGGTGTGCTTGCTGCCCATTTGCACAGCATTTTCTGTGCCTGCTGTCAAGCCATTGCCAGTGTTCCTGTCCTTGGTCCTGGGACCACCTCAGCTGCTTCATCAGAATCCCACCGTGCAATACCACCACCATTGCTACACAGCCCAGTTCCAGGACCACCTTGCCCACCCATACCTGGCTCTAGGTTTGCCATGTCTGCACTGTCATCTTCAGACCAGAACGGCAACCCCATTGAAGCAAGGCACAGGGCTGTCAACTTCACTTCCAGGGAAAATGACATCCTGGTGGAAAAGGTCCTGGAAAATGATGATGCCCTCTTCAACCCAGTGATGGAACACGGCAAGGAAGGACATCAGCAGATCTGGGAGGGATAACGGATGCCATCAATGCAGAGGGGGTGTCATCCCGCTCCTTCAAGACCATGCACAAGCACTGGGAGGACCTGAAATCCAGACCCACATCAAGGCCCTGTGCTAAATCCAGGTTGGTGCCCCCGTGGTGGTGCACTGTGCCCGCAGGTGCTGCATGTCTAATACCAACATGCAGGTCATGGAGAAGATTTGTCTGGCGCTGCACACCCAGATCCGAGAGTTATGAGAACGTCTGGAGTCAAATGGTGAGTATGCATGTGTTGCTATGCTCTACGGTGCATGTGCATGTTGCTGCTTGTTGGCAGTGAGCCCCCTAGGCTTCCAGCAAGTATGCCTCTGAGAAGGATGCCTGCAAGCATGCCCCAGACATTGATCTCCATGTGTCCCGTCAGACGATGAATATTTGGAATGAGATATCACTTGGATTGTGTGTTGTGGTGCTGCCTTTCAGAGCATGCACATGTTTTGTTACTTGTGTCTGAGACGTGCCAGTTTGACAAGTGTGACAATTGAGATAGTGTTGCCAGCATCATATGCGTGCATGATGTTCATGTGTATGTGCCAAAGATGTGAATGTGTGAGTGCCTATCACTCACGTCTGGATGCAACACGTGCGTTTGGGTGTCTGATGTAGTCATGTAGAGGGATTACAGTTAACTTGACTCTGATGTGATTGCTCATCATACTGCTTGTAGCCTCTGAGTTGATATGTGTACATGGCATGTGCATGTGCTTGTTGCTGTGGCATGCTCACATGTGCATGTGCACATGATGCATGTGTGTGGAGCATACACAATTGATCGGTTGTGACAAGGGCAAGTAGCATAATGTGAATGTCTGGAGTGATGGTCAGGAATGTATCTGCATGGATGTAGATTGCATATCCATGTGTGTGGGAATGGATGTTGATGGTTGCTTCTTTGACTAGTCATGCACATGTGAATGTTGGACTTGCCACACACAAATTGGTGCAGCACACTGATGTTTCTGTTTTGTGTCTCCTTTTCCATAGTTGCATCACATGGTGGAACCAGTGCTGTGGAGCATGGCAGGATGGATGTCTCTACCAGGCAGAGGCACAAGGCCCAGCCACGCCACCCATGAAAGCACATCTTCGGGGAGCGATGTGGCTGTGGCTGCACCAGTAACATTGGGCATGTATGCATGTAGTACGTTCAAGAAGGTGAAGGTGGGAGTAGACTCCTCAGCAGTGATGGGGACAATTGATGCCACACAGGGGCCATCCATGGTGGAAGACACCCTGGTGTCATCCAGGTTGGCGGGGGGATGGAAGTTGCAGGCCAGGCCATGGGGTCAGATGGGGGTGTTGAGGTGGGCATGCCTTCTGCAGTACTGTCCCAGGGGCATGAGGCTGCGCAGAGCACAGTAGAGGTGCCCCTGCAAATTCCAATCCCTGGGACATCGGATGCAGCTGCATGCGCCTGCCGCTATGCCTCCAACCAGACTCACCACCCAGTGTCGGCTGATGTTTCAACGCAGACTGGCACCCCCTTACAATCTGGTGTTGCCATCCAGGATTATGCGATATCCCTGCAGGCCAGGTGGCGAGGCATACAGCCACCATCCGTGATGATGTGCAGGCTACAGGTATTCTGCTTGCACATCATCACAGTGAGGTATGCCGCCTCATCACCTGGCTTGCAACATGCCTGTTCCGTGTTGTGCTCCATGGGTTGTTCACTAATGCAACCCCCTCCTTGTCTTCCTCCTCTCTTTGCCAGTCATCCCTTGGGTTGCCTTCCAGCCCAGATACCACCAGGGCCCCCTGTGCACCAGTCCCACCCACATTGCCCAGCCTGGTGGAGCCACCATCCCTGCTTGAGGGACAGGGTGTCTTCTGTGTTCCGGAGATATGGGCAGCAGATCGGAGCAGAGAGGCAGCAGGCTCGGGAAGGAAGGATTGTGTTGACCAGGGCTAGGATTGTGCTGCATCAAGCGAGGAGGCGGGCTGCCATCCCAGAGGTCACTTGCAGGAAGCCGAGGTGATATACAAAGATGCTGGAGAGCCTGCAAGCCCTCCAAGCAAGAAAGGAGTCCCGCCTGAGGAGTGAGGAAGTGGTGCTGGACTCAGCCCTGGTACAGAGCCTAAGTGAGATTAGTGAGAAGGAGTTGGACTAGCCCGCTGCCTGTGTACATAGTTATTTAGGTGTATGTTTCCTTTCTTTATTTATTATTTTTACCCAGACTTTTCAGACATTCATTCCCCGTTTTATTTGTATACAGTTATGTAGGCTTAAGGAAATGATTTGTGTACATATTTTACATGGACTGGTTTTACCTTCATTCAAAGTTTATTTTTGTACATATTTCTTTAATATACATTGTTCTATTTGTTGCATTCCACGCTTTGTGCAGTTCATTTGTGTGTCGACCTGTTTGCTACTCTATTTTCAGCCAGTGCATCTGTCCGTGCATCTCTCCATTGCAAGTCATGTGTCCTGTTGTATACATGCTTGTGTATTGTTGCAGGTATGGTTGCGGATGGCAGGATGCACATGTGCCTGACATGTGGTGGTGGGTCCATCAGATGAATGGGTGTGCACTGTTTTTTTGGGATTTGCATGTAAATGTGCTACATCTATCTGTATTTGGCATCAGTGTGTTTGGGGTTGAGGGAGGTGGGCTCACTGTGCGAGTTCCATGGTCAAGTTCATAGCACATTACTTTGTCATTGCTGTGTAAAACACATGTCATGCATACACCTTTACCAGCATGTGCAGTCACACAATGCCTTCTCTCATGTGTCGCTGAACCTCTACCTCTGGAATGCAGTAGTGGCCCATATTTCATCTTCCTGAGTGGCTGCACAATTCACCAGTACCATCACACATGTCACTGTGTTTTGATGCCTTGAGAGTGTGCCATGGGCAGAATGCACATGCTTTTGCACTCACTTGTCACATGTGTGTGGTGGGGAATGATTAAGGCCTGGAAGGGTGGGTGAGCAGATACTTCACTCATGGATGGACCTCCGGTGATTCCAGATGTTTGAATTTGCTGAATACATGTTGGTGTTGCAATTCATGGTGCTGTCAGACTACCGAAGTTCAGGTGAGCAACAGACATGCATTGCACTGGTAATGCATCAGACTGTCAAGGTGCTGCTTGTGGGGTGTGCCACAGATGAGCGGTGCTGGGTGGTGGTTCCCAGTCTGGAGGGGGCTGCTTCTGGGGGGTGTCACATGTGAGGGGGAACAGAGGGTGTTGTCCAGTCTGGAGGGAGCAGCCTGTGGGGGGTGTCACATGTGAGGATGCTGGGGGTGTTGCCTGTGGATGGTGTCCAGTCTGGAGGAGGCTGCCTGTGGGAGGTGTCTTATCTTATCTTAATCACACCTATACATCGCAGCTTAAGCCCAAAGGCATCTTGGCGCTAGAGCTAAAGAGGTACGGTCAAACCAGAGCAACAGACAACTAAAAATGAAAATCTTCAATGCCAGGCGGAATGGCTGATGGGCCTTGATGTTACATAAAGAAAATGGAACAAGGTTCCAGGCCTTAGCTGCCGCCACCGAAAAGGTGCAACCAATAGAATGGATAGAGTGGATAGAATGGATACAGAGGAGAGAACGGACAGAGTAGATTGAACAGATAGAGTGGATGGAACAGTTAGAGTGGACAGAACAAATAGAGAGGATGGAACAGAGAGAATGGATGGAGCTGATGGAGTGGTTGGACATATAGAGTGGATGGAACAGAATGAGTGGATGAAACCGATAGAGTGGATGGAACAGACAGAGTGGATGGAACAGACACAGTAGATGGAACAGACAGAGTGGATGGAACGGACAGAGTGAATGGAATGGGCAGAGTGGATGGAACGGATAGAGTGATGGAAAGATAAAGGCGATGGAACAGATAGAGTAGATGGAAAGGATAGAGTGGATGAAATGAAGGAAGTGGACAAAACAGATGGTATGGATGAAACGGATGAAATGGATGGAATGGATGAAACGGATGGAAGGGATTAAACTGATGGAATGGATGAGACAGATGAAAAAGGATGGAGCGGATGAAACAGATGGAGCAGATGAAACGGATAGTGGGTAATAATAAGCAGCGCTCAGATACCTGAGGGTTTGTAGCGCTATAAAAATTCAAAATTAATATTATTATTACAAGTGCAAGACAAGGTGGTAAGTGTGGGGGGGTGAGGGAGAAGTGCAGGAGTAGGGAACTCAATGAAGATGAAGGGGTGGGCAAGTGCTGGGGGGCCAAGATGGCAAGTCCATGGGAAATAGAGGAGGAAGGGAGGAAGAGTGTGGTGGACATGGTGGACAAGGTGTTAGGGCTAGTCTGAGGAAAGGAGCCCAAGGGCGAATTCTGGCAAGGGATCCTGGGGGGACTGGTAGTGGGGTGGTCTGGCCCCTTTATGACTCTGAAAGGACCAGGCCCCAGTCACAGCAGCAAAGGGAACGTTAGCAAGGCTGGGGGGCTGTGAAGGAAGATGAGAAAAGGAAAGTCTTGAGAAGTTTCTGCAATTTAAGAAGATCTGGCTCAAGTCTGAGGAGGGAAAGGAGGCTGTTCCAGAGGGAGGAGCTGGCCAAGGAAATGGATCTACCTCCCACTCTCTGCTTGGAGAAACGTTTAACCTGCAGAGAGTTGGAGGCAGATGACTTATGGACTCTGGGGGGGAGGTATCTAGGGAGCGAGAGCTGGAATTGGAGAGGTCCCAGGCCCCAGGCAGCCTTGTGAATGATGCAAAGGGTCTTGAATTTGATCCTTGCGGTCACTGGGAGCCAGTGGAGAGATTTTAGGGTTGGAGACATATGGTCCCTGGGCTAGAGGCCAAGCATAAGTCTCACAATTCTTTTCTGGATTAGTTGAAGGGGGCAAAGGGAGGAAAGAGGCAGATTGAGGAAGAGGCTGTTGCATTAGTCCAGCCTATAGAGAACCAGGGCGCTGGAAACATTGAGCTTCTGGAAGAAGGTGTGGAAAGGCAGAAGGAGAGCTGTGTGTCATCTGCATAACACAGGAAATGAGGGGAGAAGGTGGAGATCAAGTGGGCCAAGAAGGCTAGGTAGGTGTTAGAGAGTGAGGTGGAAGAGAGAAAACAACCCATTTGGGAGGGTCTATTTGAAAGGAAGGAGGTCAGCCATGCCAGTGCCCAGTCTGTGATACCTAGGGAATCATGGAGACGGTTTATGAGGATGGAGTGATTGACTGTGTCAAAGGCAGAAGAAGACCAAGGAGGATCAGAACAGAGAGCATGTTTGAGTTCAGGTTAGAGAGCAGGTCTTCAGAGGTGGTCAGGAGGGAGTATCTGTGCCTCTGGATGCCCTGAAACTGGATTGATGGTAATGGAGGCACCTAGCCATTTTGGTGTGGAGGGTCAGATGAGGAATGACCAGCTTCCCCTTGAGTTTGCCCAAAAAAGGGCGGTTCTTAGCCAGGCAAGAAGGGTCAGCAGATGGCTTTTGAAGGAGAGGGTGCAAAAGAAATTGTTTAAGGGGTTGTGGGAAGGAGACAGTGTCAAAGGATGGTTGCAGAGATCAGCCAAAACTGGGGCAACAGAGGCAATGTTGTCCTTGATGGTTCTGGAGGAGCAGGGGAGCACCTGTTTAGAGGAGACTTTCATAGAGTTGACAACTCTAGAGATCGTGTCTGGTGCAATGTGAGAGAAGGAGGAGAGTATGGGGGTGGGGGTCAAAGGGAGGCAAGAGAAGGGGGGAAAGTGGGCGGGTCCGATTACAGAGAGGACATTATGTCCAGAGTTTTGGAGATGAAGTGGGTGACCAGTACAGTGCAGAGGGGCGGGGAGGGAGGAGGAAAGGAGGAGACTGCAGTAAGATTGTCAAGTTCAACTGTGTTATTGGTGGCTCGAGAGATTCAGGCTTGGACATGAGCCCTCCTCTTGGAACAGATGGCGAGATGATATTGCCTTTGGAGTAGGCGGCAGGCCAGTATGTAAGAGCATGAGCTAGATGCCTGACACTTATGCTTTGCAGATTTGCACTTGCGTTTCAGAGCTGACACGTCATAGTCATACCAAGAGTTGTATTTGGAGACAGGCTTCAAACGGATCCTCATGACGGGGGAAACGATGTCCAGGGTGTTAAAGATAGAGACATGGAGGTTAAAAAGAACAGAGTCAGAAGGAGAGTCAAATGAAGGGGGCAAAGGAGAGATGAAGGAAGAAGCAAATACTGTGACTGACACATGTTTCATTGGTCGAATGATGGAGAAGGAGACTGGCAGTGCGGGCAGAGGCATCATCAGGGGACCAGGAAGGTCAAGGTGGAAAGTGAGGTGAGAGTGGTCAGACCAGGAGATAGGGGTATTAAGAAGGTTGGAGAGTGGGATGTCTGTTGAGATTTAAGCATACAAGGTGTGTCCAATAGAGTTTGTCGGGCCAGAGGGAAAGATACTGAGGGAAAGAGAGTAGCAGAGTTCCCAAAAGAGTACAGTAGCCACATCTGGAAAGTCGAGGTGGATGTTAAAATCCCAGAGGAAGATACGTTTGTGGGAAGTGGAAAGAAGAGAGTAGGACAGGTCCACACATTCGGAGAGGAAGAGGGAGGTTGGTCTGGCGGGCCTGCAGATGGTAGCGAAAGTAAGAGCGAAAGTGGGAGCAACTGATTGCGTGCAGACTAGGCTTTCAAAGGATGAGTCAGTTTGAGTGTGGATGATTGGGGCAGGAACCCACTCAGGAAACATAAGAGCCACTCCACCACCAGGCTTGGAGGGCCTGTGATTGGATGGGATCTTGTGGCCTTCTGGGACAAGAGTGTCGCAAGCAGTGATGGAGCTGACCTTCAACCACATCTCAGTGAGAGCAAGAACATCAATGTCAAGGTCTTCAAGGAGGAGACAGATGTCAGAGGAGTGTTTGATAGCAGAGCGAGAATTGAGGATAGCTAAGTGAATCTGGTTGTGTTCTTTAAATGATTTGTGAGGGGGCCACCACTGGGGCTGGGTGGGAGAGGGCATGATGGAAGGATGGGAGGCAGGAGAGGGGGAAGCTGAGGAGAGATGGAAGATGTCTGTCAAGAAGGAGGAGGTTGGGCTGGGAACCCTAGGCCATGATAGTGCCTTTTTGATAGTCATTAATGGTGCACTTGGACGATGCGAACTGAGCCAAGAGTACTTCCCATCTGGTGCCACCAGTAATAGTTGAGGAAGAAACAGGTTACACCTTTTTCCTCTATAATTGCCTTGTTTGTGATCAACAGCTCATCACTGATTCGTGTTCTTACCTCGCTGTGTGTGTATTGACTCAGCTGCTAACACTGATGGACTTTCATACCTCGCTGAATTGTGCATTTACTACCTGCTAATATTGTTGGACCTCCCACCTCACTGTGTTTAAATTGACTTGCCTGCTAATACTGATTGACCCAAATTCCTTCCTGTGTTGCATTTGACCTACCTGGTAACACTGATTGACTTTCCTACCTCGATCCAGCAACTCCACTACCCTTCCTTTCCTGAATAGCTGATGTAGCCCCTCTTTCCATGATGTGAGGCTTTTCCAGCCTTCATTCACGTTAACCTGATTGTCGTAACTGCCTGTTTGCATTCCTGATGTTGCCACTCTGTGTGAGGCATACCTTCTTGACATTATTGCATGTTTGGTTTTTCCTCAATTCAGTTTACCTACATGTTCCTGCACGTTTACCCTGATTTTTGCATTTTTCGCCCTTTCTCCTCCAGTACTTCCCTTCCTCCCCCTCTTTCCCTTTCTCCTTTCTAGCACTTGCACATTCCCAATTGTCGCACAACCTAGTCAGAATGTTTTGTTTTTATCCCTCCCTTCTAACCCCTTTCTTGCACTTCCTCTCCTCCCTCTCTTCCCTGCTCTCATGCTACATCACATGCACCTTCCGAATGTTTCAAGACCTTTTAAGAATGTTTTGCTTTTGTTTTTCCTCTCCCCCTTGTTTTAATGACCCTTGTAACACAATTCTTGCTGTATAGTGCGCATTACAAATGATCAATAAATAAATAAAATAAATTACCTCTTGTGCTCTTGTGAAGTAAGTTTGCCATTCAAAAATATTGAGGTTAAAGGTACACCAAATACTCACATTAATTTGAATAATGTTGACAGTTGTATGCAATTTTCCCTTCAAGAGGATGCCCTCTGAGAGCGTTGTGGGAATAATACAAAGACATTCCAGTGGAGAGTTTTACATTTTCATATGTGTTGGGTATTTTTAAAAAATATACATGATTTTACTGGTTATTGAGTCAAAATGCCCAGTTTACATTGAATATTTCCTAAGGTTTTGTATTCAAGATGTGTGTGTTCACACGCTCCTGCCAAGCGTTAGACGAGAAGAGGCACACCCCTCCCCTCAAATGTGGTCCCTGTAAACGTACATGCCTATTATTTTGCAGTCGTCCACCGGCTGCAGTTTGTCCCATTTATATTTATTGAGGGTTGCTTACAAGGTGAAAAATGTATTCTATGTATTTAAATAGCATCATATGTATATACAGTTAAAATATTCCAATGTTAAACTGCTGAAGTTTCCATCGTGTTTTCTTTGCTTCTTTTTTTTGTCTGTAGTCTTTCTCTTCTTGAATGTCACCAACGGGAGACTGCAAGGACATTTAGATCCAGTTTACAGTTGTCAATGTGAGGCACTACTAATGCATTGTACTTGTTATTCCAATGATTTAAATGTTTCTTTTACATTTTGCATGGCTGGCAGAAGAATACATTAGTGACACATCACTGGGAGAAGGATGTAAACACCGCATATTACTGCTTGCAAAAGGACACGCTGTGCATTTATCAGCAAATTCCAGATCTTTGAAAAAGTGTGAAGTGGAGCAGTGCACAGCTTTGAATGTATGGAATAAAAGTGAAGAGGAATACTGCTATCATGATAGGCAACACAATGATCAAGAAGATACTCAAGGAATTTGAATGAATGCATCTGAATAGTTAAGTGTGCTTTCCACGCAAACTGCTTCAAATATGAATATGTTTTTTTATAGTAATCATTTACAAAATACATAATACACGTGAATGAAACGGGTCATTAAAAAACAAATGTATACGTGCAAGCCTTCCGAGATCAAATGCTTCAGAAATAAAAATATAACATATATAGCATAACATGTTATAGACCAAAAAAATTCCCAGTGCACATGGGAAACAGTTAATGCCCAATAAAGGTTTACGGTAAATAGTATTTTAAATTATTATTTAAATAAAAATGGTTTTGAATGAAACAGGAAATTAAGAAACACACAAGGGGTTGCATTATAAGTTTGGCGGGCTGTAAACTATGGTGCCAGTAGCAACGAACCGACACCCTTTCTGGACCACCAAACGAAAAGTCTGCCAGTAGTGACACGGAAATCCCGGCAGGCCTGACCTGCCAGGAATTCAGGCCACTACCGGCAGTGTTTTCATTGAAGCACCGGAACCATTAGCAAAGGGACCAGTGCTTCAGTGACCTGATTCCCGTGAAGTCCACTGGGACTCCACGGGAATGGGGATTTACCATTCTGCCGCCGCTCATGATATCCCGGTGCCACCTGGATGTCAGGCTGCGGACACAATATTATAGAGTTGGCAGTAGACCTCCGCCTACTGGTGTGTTTTACCCCCAACCTCGTAAAGAGGCCCATTGTCTGAACTGGTGAGCATTATGTCCATTTTTAAATCCTGACATCAAATAAAGTCAAAAATATTTTACAAACATTTAGCAGGCATGTTGCATCAGAATCCATTGGCTTTGTGTTCAAATGTAGACTATGCAAAGAGGAAAAGGCGGTAGAAACGATTAGACATCTATTAACTTCCTGCATGTCGTTGAGAACCCTGAGAAAGGTTAATTTGTCAACTGTTCTGGAGGTCTCAATTTTGCGGGAAGAGGAGACTTGGTGGCAACGGCTAATTAGCGGACAAAAAACATCCTGGGCAATTGCCACGGCAAAGATTTTGCAACAGGCTTTCATCTTGATAGAAAAAAGTAAAGAAGAAGAAGTGAAAAGCTAAGCCATACAAGTGCTCCTCTCTACGGCTCTCTTGACGAAAACAGAAGAATTACACTTTGACAATTTTGTTAAAACCAATGCATTTTTTGGTAAATACAATAAAAAAATGTTTTTTATTTTTTTTTTAATTTCTACACTTCTGCAGGGTAGCCCTGTGCACATGTTTATTTTTTTCTGTCCTAAATTACACTACTTTCCTCCAGTTTCTATATGTATTTTTATGTATTGTACAGCCAGTATGTTATTTCAAACAGAAATGTCTTACACAGTAAATATTACAAATGACAGAACCCATCTTATAAAGGGGATGAAAGGGTAGCATAATGAGGCATAAACAAGGGGCAGTGACCAGGGTATGGACATAAACATTTACAGTGTAGTGCCAGAAGTTATGGAGAAGCAAGAGGAACATTTTGAAGTGGTCGAGAGGGGGCTGGATGTGCTCCCCAATCGGCTAACAAGCAAAGCTTCAGTTAAGTTTTGAATAATTCAACTGATGGGCTGTGTGATGAAGCGGAGGTCATCATCCAAAAGACCCTGGCTGGTATCCCCTTTCATGTGGCCAGGGAAAGGCAGACCCTTCCTGATACCGACACGTGGGAGTATGACCGGAGCTGTCAAATACCCTGGAGCCGATGTGAGAAGGGAAGACTGAAGCAGCAGCATCTTGAGCAAGCACGCAAAGGAAAACTGGTGAGTTGGTCCCCAATTAGGTGACCCCAGGACGCTCCACACTCCGCTGTCTGCTTATGGTCTTTTTGAATGCCGAATATTAATTAAAGTATTTGTGGCCCAAAATACACCTTGAAGGAAAGCAAGAGGAGAAGAATTGTAACAACCCTTGTCAAAGTAAAGAAGGTTATATATTTAACCCATATTATAACCAACATTACCCAAGACAAGCCGGGGTAATATTGGAACACAATAACAACCAGCATTGCCCAAGCCAAAAGAAGGCAAGTATAAGAAAAAAGGAAAATTGTTTTTCTAACGAGAGACATGTTAATAAAAGACATTACCTTCAGTTAACTGGTGTGGTTGCAGAAAACCAAAGGTGGCAGCAGAGAAGCCCTCCTTGTAGAGAGCCTCAAGGAGGAGGGGAACTTAACCTGTAGTACAAGTGGCAAACATACCAATAGAACAAACAGCATCAATATGTATGGTGTCCTTGTGAAAGGTGTTATGAAAGAAGTTATGAAATTCAATAATTGTGAAAGTCAAAGACTTTCGTTGAACCTGGAATCAAGCATCACAACACAGTACTTGTAGCAGTGGTAGGAGTTTTATCTTGGCAGGCGAGTATACCTGGAAAGGGATTATTAGTGGTAGTCCTGGCAGTGAACGAGGAAGAAGACATTAAAGTGCTAACTGGTGGTTGAAGGTTGTGGTGGAAAGAACGTGGCAAGACCACTAATGTGTTATGATGTGAACTGTGGTAAAACAATCCTGACAAAACTGTCTTGTTTATAAAGAAGAAAAGTTATATTGAAAACTGACTGCATGTGTGAAGACAACATCTTTTGGTTTATTGAACAGGAGATTGTGGAAAAGTTGGAACAATCATATTTGAAGAGTGATAAACCATGTTTAACAATCCAAGTGCCAAGTGAAAGACTTATGACGTGAAGAAAACTGGGTATTGGCAAGACCACTAATGTGTTATGATGTGAACTGTGGTAAAACAATCCTGACAAAACTGTCTTGTTTATAAAGAAGAAAAGTTATATTGAAAACTGACTGCATGTGTGAAGACAACATCTTTTGGTTTATTGAACATGAGATTGTGGAAAAGTTGGAACAATCATATTTGAAGAGTGATAAACCATGTTTAACAATCCAAGTGCCAAGTGAAAGACTTATGACGTGAAGAAAACTGGGTATTGCATTTGAAGCAGAATGTGGATGTTGAAAAGAACATTCTTGATGGGAACTTTGATTTGGAAAATCCTGCATTAATCTTGGGGAAGGGAGGTCCAACCCAGTTTACAAATATATATGTTTACAAAGTTTATGTTTTCATCTAACAATTATACCTTTGAGTTTGATTGGACTACCTGTATGATTTAGTTTTATCTATAAGTGTGAGAGACACAAACCTTCTTAGAGTGTTTCCTTTAGTCTTAATTTGACAGGTTGGGAAATACTCATTAGGTTAGGGAAAGTGAGACATTTTATTCACCTGTTTTATTTAATACATTTATTTAATTTTATTGTGCATTTGTTAGGCGTTTATAGAGCAAGTACATGTGTTTCAAAGTGTCCACAGTGCAACAGCGAGGGGAGCAAGAGATTAAAAAACAATTAAAAGCACTGAAGGATAAAGATGGGCCTTCTAAGACTTGTGAGCTTTCAGAACGTGCAATGATAGAGAGGACAGGGGAAGAGGCAGTGGGAGTAAGTGCTAGGAGTGCTTGTGCATGTGGGTGAGCAACAGATCTAAGTGCCTAGTGGAGAGGTCAGCTGTAATAAATAGATAATTGTAGACCTACAGTGGCATAGGCCAGATGGTGCCAAGGTAAGTGTTGGTCGGGGGCGTGGCTGATGACAATTGGGTGTGGGAGGACAGGGCTCAGAAAGACACATTAAGGGACCTGGGCACCAATCTCAGCAACTGTGGGATTAGCAGAGGAGGGAGGAAGGGAAGTAGAAGGTGAAAAGGAAAGTCTTGAGGAGCTTCTGGAATTTGAGGAGATCTGGCTAAAGACAAAGAGGAAGGGGGAGGCTGTTCCATATGAGGGAACCAGTTGAAGAAAGAGATTGGCCACTGGCCCTCTTTTTAGCGAAGCGCTTGACACACAGTGAGTTGGTACCGAGGAACGCAAAGGTCTAGATGGAGAGTATTTAGTTAGTGCAAGTTGCAGATAGTGTGGTCCCTAGCCCCAGACAGCCTTATGGATGATGCAGAGGGATTTGACTTTGATCCTAGCAGCAACCAGAGCAAGTGGAGAGTTTTTAAGGCAGGAGAGATGCAGTCCCTAGGGCTTGATGCCAAGGATAAGTCTTGCTGCCCTGGTCTGGATTAGTTGAAGGGATTGAAGAGAGGGAGATGGTAGATTCAGGAGAAGGTTATTGCAGTAGTCTGGCCTAGAGAGAACCAGAGCTCTGTGACATTGAGCTTCTGGGGGAAAGTGAGAAAAGGGAGTTTTCCTTTGAGGAGGAAGAGTTGAAAGTGGGACTTCTTGGCAATGTCCTGAATATGAGGGAGGAAGTTGAGAGAGGAGTCAAAGATGACTCAGAGGTTTCTGGTTTCAGATGAAGACGTAGGAGGAGAGCCCATAGAGGATGGCCACAGTGAAGGGAAGGAAGAGGGGACAGGAGTTCCAATAGGAAGGATCTCAGTTTTGCTGGCATTGAGGCAGAAAATATTGGCGGTGCACCAGGAGTGGATGGCAGATAAGCAGTGCAGAATGATGCAAGAAGTAAGAGGGTCAGAGGGAAGCTTGAAAAGGAGTTGTATTGTAATACTGGATGTTAGGGGAGAAATTGGAAATGTGGAGTACCAGTGGAGCAAGATAAGTTTTGAAGAGGTAGGGAGAGAGGTTGGAGCCCTGGGGGGACACCACAGGTGGAGAGAGAGGTAGGGGAGGAGAAGATGCCCAGAAAATCCTGGGATGGACGGTCACTTAGGAAGGGAGTCAGCCACCCAGTGCCCGCTCCGAGATACTCAGGGTATCATGGAGCTGTTTTATAAAGATAGATTGGCTGACTGTGTCAAAGGCAGAGGAGAGATCAAGTAGAATGAGAACAGCTTGAGAGTTAGAATCAAGAGATGCAAACAGTCCTTCACAGGTATACAGAAGAGCAGTTTCCATGCCTATGGATGCTCAGAATAAAGATTGATGGTTGTGGAGGCTAGCTTTTCCAATTGTTTGCCGAGGAAGGGGGTGATAGAAATAGGGTGGTAGAGTCCTGGATAGGTGGGGAGTGGTGACATTTTGGAAAGATCCAGTGATAAAAGATTGATTGCAGAAAACAACAAGTGGAGGGGCCAGAGAACCAATATTGTCCTTAATGGTTGTGGACGAGCAGAGGGAAACCTGTTTGGAGACCTTCATGGAGTGGACCACTCTGGTGACCTCATCATGTATGATAGGGGAGGAGGAGAGAGAGGAGGAAGGAGGGTGGGAGGGCATAGGAGGCAACAGGGTAAAAGGCGGGGAGATGGACACAAGAGTGCTTAGGATGTCCTGATCTTTTGTAGTAAAGTGTGTGGCTAATGCCTGGCTGAGGGCTTGGGGGGGTAGGAGTGAGGAGGAGAATGCAGAAAGGTTGGCTAGTTCCCTGCAGATTTTAAAGAGTGTGGTTGTGTTGTCGGATGTACCAGAGAAAAGCGCCTGGATGTGGACTCTTTCTTTGCGTGAATGGAAAGTCAGTATTGTCTTTGAAGCAGACTACAGGCCATTTTGTCAGAAGGTGATCCAGAGGTCTGTCACTTCTGTTCCGCAACTGTGCACTTACATTTTCGGGCTACAAGTTTAGAGTCGTACCAGGTGTTATGCTTAGAGGCAGGTTTCAGGCAGATCCTCATGACAGGGGCAAGAATGTCCCGAGTGTTAGTAATGACCAGAAGAAAGGTTGCTGAGAGCAGATTCAGAGGTAGAGTCTGTGGTGGGGGGGTGGATGCGAAGGCAGCAACTGACACTCATTTCACCAGAAGGATGTTCGTGAACGAGCTTGGCAGGGCTGGAGGAGGTGAGGCCAGAGGGCCGAGAGAACCCTGGTGAGAGGAGAGAGTGGTTTGACCAGGAGAGAGTGGTGATCAGTGGGGAGGAGAGTGAAAGATCAGAGTGGGTGAGGGCATCAATAGTGTTTCCAGCCGAGTGGGTAGGACCAGAAGGGAGAATGGAGAGGGAGAGCGAGGTGCAGAGGTCATGGAAGAGAGTGGGTGGATGCTGTGATAGAGAAGACAAGATGGATGTTGAAATCACCCAAGAGAAGGAGTTTAGAGGTGGTAGAAAGGAGAGAGGAGCAGAAATCAGCCCATTTAGAAAGGAGGTAGAGCCGGGTGACCTGTAGATAGTGACAATGGTCAGTAAGGAGGAGGGTGAGATGACCAACTTGAAAACCAGGCTCTCAAAGGAAGAGTAAGGCTGGGTGGGTATGAGGGACCCACTCAGGGAAAATCAAGGCAACCCCACCGCCAGTACGGTTCGGGTGAGGATAAGAGAAGATTAAGTAGCCATCAGGGGGACGGGAGTTAAAAGTACTGACTGAAGTGGCATTGAACCACATCTTGGAAAGAGTGAGGATGTCAAGTTCATTGTTTTTAAGAAGGAGGCAGATGTCGGAGGAGTGTTTGTTGGCTGATTAAGTGTTAAGTTTGGCTAGATTGAGGAGGTCTCCACCTTTGAAGGTTTTCCGCGGAGTGGTACAGGGATGTGGTACACCAGTCTGTTGGGAAGAGACAGAGAGAGTGTAAGAGGGATTAGCTGACGTGGGAAGGAAGTTAATGAGGGACGGCGGGCACCAGTCAAAGAGAAGGAGGTTGGGTTGAGGATTCGGAACCAAGATATTGCCAGTGTGGTAGACATTAATGATACACCTGGATAATGCAAAGCCTGCCTAGAGGACTTCCCACTTGGTGCCACCCTTACTGGGAGAGGATGTGAAATGGCAGAGAGTACAGATGAGATGAGGAGTTCATAGATCTGGGGAGGGGAGAGAGGAGGATATCAGTAAAGACCCTGGGCGTAGGACATGGAGGGGGGCAGGGGGGACAAACCCCCCCCACAATTGTAAGTGGGGGGATGTAATGTCTTTCATCCCCCCAGAATATGTTTGGTGTGTTGTGCAGGGATCTGTTTTTGAAGTGAGGGGATGGGGCTGCTTACTGTGTAAAGCATGGGGGCAATACCCTGGGGGCAGATGGGTGATCATCTGCCCCCAGGGAAGGGGGCAAACAACAAAAAAATATATATTTGTTTAATGTAGTTTTGGGTGGGTGTGGGTGGGACAACTAGCCACCAGGGATTTTTGCAAGGGGGTGGCCCTCTCCCCCCACCCTAAGTGTGCCCATCTGCCCCTAGGGAAGGGGCAAAACAAAAAATATATTAGAACTTGTTTTGGGTGAGGGTGGGGTGACCGGGGAGACCCACTACACCACCAGAAGTTTTTGTGTTTGAAAGGGGGGGTGGCCCTCTCCCCCCACCCTGAGTGGATGGGGGCACCTTACGTAGCTCTCCCTGGGGGCATATTTCTGCGCCTAGGAAGGGGTACATGAGATGCCCACATCCATTTGGGATACGGGGGAGAGGCCACTGTAAATATTGACACAACCACCATCCCAAGATTGGAGCAGTACGTTTTGACCCCCCCCCCCGGGGGCAGATGGCTACACACATGTGCCCATTTGCCCCTAGAGAAGGGGAAAAACAAAACAAAAAAACATTGTTATAAATTGTTATGGGTGAGGGGCCTGGCGGAGCCCACTAGAGCACAAGGATTTTTTTGTGTTTGAAAGGGGGGGTGGCCCTCCCCCCACCCTGAGTGAACAGGGGCAGCTTATTTAGCCCTCCCTGGGGGCAGATTTCTGCCCCTAGGAAGGGGTACATGAGATGCCCCCATCCATTTGGGATACGGGGGAGAGGCCACTGTAAATATTGACACAACCACCATCCCAAGATTGGAGCAGTACGTTTTGACCCCCCCCCCCCCTGGGGGCAGATGGCTACACACATGTGCCCATTTGCCCCTAGAGAAAGGGGGGGTGGCCCTCCCCCCACCCTGAGTGAATAGGGGCAGCTTATTTATCCCTCCCTGGGGGCAGATTTCTGCCGCTAGGAAGGGGTACATGAGATGCCCCACATCCGTTTGGGGTGGGGGTAGAGGCCACCGCAAATATTGGTAGCTCCAGCCCCCAAGCCTGGGAAGTACATTTTGCCCCCCCCCTGGGCAGATGGCCACACACATGTGCCCATCTGCCCCTAGGAAAGGGGCAAAACAAAAATAAAACGAATTATAACTTGTTTTGGGTGGGTGTGGGGGGACACTGAACCCCCGTGGATGGTATTAGTGTAAAGGGGGTGGCCCTCTCCCTTCCACCCCAAATAGATGGGGGCATCTCATGTAGCCCTCCCTGGGGCAGATTGCTAGATTGGGGTTATCAGTGAGTTAGCCTTTCCCGTTTGCGCCCAGGTAGGTGCACCCACACATATGAGGTACCGTTTCGTCGGGACACCTCTGGGAACGCGGGAAGGTAGGACATCTGTTGTTGGTGGCATGTTTCGGTGGGAGGGCAGAGGGAAATGTCTCTGAAATTTGGTGGAAAAAACACAATCAGACATTTCAGTCTGGACACCCACCGAAACACGCCGCCAACAACACATGTTCTACCATCCTGCGTTCACACAGGTGTCCCAACGAAAACGGTACCTCGCATATGTGGGTGCACCTACCTGGGCGCAAAGGGAAAAGGCTAACCCACTGGTAACCCCAAGCCTTTTGGCAGAGATGATTTTGCTCATGTGGACAACATACAGATTTGGGCCTATGGTGTCGAAGCCACCAAGGAAAACAGGGAACCTCATGCATTTCCGAAAAGAGGACACCCGTGGGAATCCACAATGGTATGACTTGCGTGAATCGCCCGAGAATTTATTACCCACAATCCCCGCCAAAGTCTGAAACATTACGACCGCCTACATTTGGGGAAAAAAGGGGCCAAATTTGGCTAAGATATCTTATGTAACAGAAAAGTTACAAGGGATTGAATGGCAACATACCGAAATCACCAGACGGTAAAGCCCCAGAAGAGATATAATTTGTAAGGTAGCTCAGTGAGTTAATGCTGCAAATGCACAGAAATATGTGTACACCTTTGTTCAACACCTGGCTTAATCGTCTGGTGGGATAATATGCAGAGTGAATGCATTCAGCTTCCGATGCAACACAGCATTTTCCAGGTCAATTGGTTCAGAAAAAGTGGTGGAAAACACTATTACTGTTGCTTTTTCTAATTGGCCGGATTTTTGTGCATTTTCTGGGTGGAGTTCGGGAGCCTAGTGGACACACCAGGACCACCTGTATTTCCCGCTCCACCAGACAAATGCGGCCTTCCTGCCAGCATGGATTCTCATGCTGTGAATAAAGAAAATGATTCCTCTGGGATCTCCTTGGAAAGTAGACCTGGTAAAAGTGGGCGGAGTCTAGAGGAAGCCATTGTCAATCCCGCCAGCAATCGCTAATTGCGCGAGGTATTTACACTCTTCCACAGTGGAAATCAATGTGATTTCACCTGCCTTTTATGCTAATATCTTCCATTTTGTGGCTGAAAAGTAAAAACTTGTGCCAATGGAAGTGGTCCACTCCATGCAGTTTACTTTGTGCCTCAATGCTTGTGAGTTTTGTGTGATGCTACACATGTACTAAATAAATAAATACATTTAACATGACCCCAGATAAATGGCAATTTGTGATCAGAATGAGTGAGCATGGCATGCCGCTGGTAAGAGCGTGTCCTGTGCTTCTTGAGTGCATTGGCAAATGCCCTTAATTGCAATCTCACGTTAAACAGGAGCTTAAACCCATCAGTGGGGATTGCGCAATAATAAGTCGACAGAGGTATTTCAAATGGCTAATTTAGCTCTTTAGGTAACATTGTCAATGTGGGAGAATGTTGCCCAGAAGGTGTCACTTTCTCTGTGGAGTGAATTGTGCCCACCCCGAGGAAGAAGTGTGCAAAACCCACAAGGGCACTGTGCCCTGCTCTTTCTGTGTGTCTTCCACACAGGGTGACAGATGCTAACTCAGACATGGGTAAGTTTCAGGTGGCAAGCCTGTACCCTAGTTGATGTGGCAAAAGATTCCAGACTTCCGAGGCTGATAACATTAGTAGCATTGAGTTACATGCCATCTGACAGGTATGTGTGATAAAGTTGCAAAGCAGAGCTGTTAGTGGGCTAAACCAGGAGGCAATGTCTGCCCACCCTCAAAGGGTACGTCTGACCAAAAGTAATAGGTCCTTCCCCCCCATCATGGCTGTAAGGGCCAGGCTCCAAACCACGGCAAGAATGCCCTCCAATCATCCATGTCCACGAGTAGGGTACCTCTCGTGCTCCAGGAACCCTGTTGAACAACCTCTGTGCTTTCCAGGTGATACTAACATTATTTAAAGCCAGAAGTCTAAAAGGTAATCGCTTCATTGCAGCTGGAAATTAGCTCCTGGCGTGATCAAAATTTCTTAACCAAGTGTGACATCATCCCCTTCATTTATAAGCAATATGTGTGTCTTGCGTTTCTTCATCCACTGAATTACTGTTAGAAACAAAGGCAAGAGTTGTGTCTCTTGTGTAGACATTAGGAAGGCAGTTGCCAGTCTCTGACATAATATGCGCATTTTCTTCCAATATTGGCATGTTGCCCTCTTATGGCCAGGTAGAACCATTATGGCCGAGACTGGCAAATGCCTTTCCCCGGCAGACAGTAAAGCGGAAATAAGAGGCCAAATGAAGACACGGAACAAATAGCAGTTAAGACAGACTGCAGCTGCCATTGCTGTGTTAGGGAGAATATGTTGAGTGTTCAAGCAAGGAGGTATGTATTAAGCAAGCAAGCAGTGAGCTAAGGGAGAGGCAAAGAAACGCCAGAGGGGCTCTTTGAATAGTGTAACAGGGCAGAGGCCCCATGCTCTGCCGTCCTAGTAACGTATGAGAGAATCAAATAGATCAGTCTTTGCAGCATATGTTAAACGAGAAAGGAACAGGGTCCAGCTCTGCATTCAGAATAACAAAGGCAAAGAAAGGCTAGGCTATAAAGCCAGCATGAGATGGAATAAGAGGGACCAGACTCATTGTGAGAGGCTGGCCCGGCCCTCACAGGAGCGCTAGAGGGGCAGCCCACATAGCGGGCTGCCCCTCTGGCCACCCCCTTGGGTCCACATACACCGCACCTACTAGGCATCCCCCGGGTCAGACACATCCGGCCGCAGACCTGAGAAGTGCTTATGAGGGGGTGGGCTTGCGTTCGCTCATCCTCCTTGTTTGCTGTACTCCCCAAACCCCGGAGGACAGTCAAATCAGCAACATCACACACCTGGCCCCTCTACTCCAATAACAGGGCTTACTCAGAGGTACAAACAAGATTTCCTCTTTCTTTGAAACCCCCATCCTTCCATTCCAAGAGACACACACGTCTCCTTGCCCCACACAAAAAAGTAGCAACTTGCAGTTAGTAGAAAAGGCTGCAACTGCTTTATTTGGCAGGAATCCACATACAGGTGATCTGCCTCTTAACGAGCTTGGCCCACTGGAAGTAATTGTGATTTCTTCTCTCTTACATGAGCTCACAGTCAGTTGACAAATCCAGAAATGCATATATAAAGACATGTTCTTTTCTGCTACATCCTTTAATTTTCTTCTGTTTTCTTTCCTTCTTTTCTCTTGTTTTATACAGTGATGATATTTGTAATTTAATACGTACTGCTATTTTAATTTTAATGTTGTGAAAAGTCGAGTTCTTTGACTAAAACACAATAAATACATTAAAAAAGCATAGTCCCCAAGGTGTGCCCTGTCCCCCCCAGATTTTATGTGTCTCCTACACCCCTGTTAAAGACCTGTATGGAAGTCGCACTGACATAGGTGCCAGCAATGGGTAGGCAGGGTTAGTGGGCAGGATGTCTTTTTTGTGCTTTTTTCTTTGAGTCTTTGTGAGAAAGGAAGGATAGGTGATAGTGAAGCACTTAGAGAAGATAGGAGAGATAGTGAAGCCCATCAGGGTGGTAGCGTATAGTTAAAGAAAGAGGAGCGGCTGCACACCACAGTCCTAGCCCAAACTCATCAAGTGGCCTAGTAATTACAAAGGATACAGAGGACACAACATTCAATGCAGAGTGGGTAAAAAGTTGTGACACAGCACACTTCTAGTTTTCAAATGTAAAGATGGACACAGAATGCTGAGTAAAGTGGGATGAGAGACGTTAAAGACACACACCTAGATTTGAAATCTGAAAAATGGAGGAACATGCAATGCACAGTGGGGTGCAAAGTTGTCACACAGCACACTTCTAGTTTTGAAATTCAAAGATGGACACAGAATTCAGAGTAAAATGGGGGGTGAGATGTTAAAGACATACACCTAGATTCAAAAATTGAAAAAGGGCAAAATGCTGTCAACAAGAGCTAGAAAAGCAGAGTCAAGGATAGCCTCAGTTTTGGTTCAAAGTTGTTAGTTAAGGAGGCAATGGAACAATTCAGCCATCACTAAAAGGTGGGTCTGCAGAGAGTGAGGAGGTGAAGGGGACCAAGTTCGTGGGGGAGCTGGCTACAACAGGAGGCTGCTTCATAGTTTACAGAGGGAGAAAAAGGGTAGAGGCCCTCCAAGGTGTTCTCTGCCCAGCTACTTGTGAGACAAATCTACGTACTTGTCCGCCTTGCATTTCTGACTCCTCACAGATGGCTTTGATGGCTAGGGGCAGAGCATTCTGGTGAAGGCTAAAGCAGAGAAAAGGAGCAGATGCAGCAGTACGCACAGGAGGAGAAGGAGAAGAGAAATACGACCAGGAGGGTAATAGAGGACAAGACCATTAATATATTTGAAGATGAAGAGTAGGAGCTTAAACAGGAAGCAATTGTGATAGATTTCCATCCAGAGTGGTGTTGGTATGTAGAGATGGGGAAGGACCTGGGTAGGTGGTAGAGAATATGTGTAGGAAAGTTATTAACTTTATTTGAGGGTCAAAAGGAGTAGAGGGGCAGATTAAGGTGTAGGTTTGAGCAGCGATGCAGTTTAATGAGCATTATGGTGGAGATCACGTTTTTAGTGGAATGTTCAGTAAGATGTTAGCTTATCTTCCTCATATTGAGAAAGCTGATCCTGTCAGTAAAGACATTGTGCCTCATTACAGGTCGGGCAGTCTGGAATTAACAGTGGCGGTAAACCCACCGCCACTGTTAATTCCGGACCACCCGATCCCGAGTCCTGCAGGCGGGAGGTGATCTTCTCGCCAGGTCTGACCTGGCGGGTTGAACACCTCCCGCCTGCAGGCGGATGTGGAAAGACCAGCACCATCATGAGATGGTGCCGGTGTTTCTGCTTCCCCATTCCCATTGAGTCCTATGGGACTCAATGGGGATTTACACCATTCCACCTCCAGATTCCCAGGATACCAGGGTTGTAATGCCCTGGTATTTCCAGGAGTCACGGAGGCGGAATGGTAATATGAGTCCGGCGGTAACCAGGCGGTTTTACCGCTGCGGTTACCACCGGACTCGTAATGAGGTCCATTGTCTGTAATACATGGATCTAGTCTTCAGTCACTGTCAAAGAGGACCCCAAGTTTGCGAGCCTTGGATGATGCAGTGAGAACATTAGGAGTGAAAGTAATGGGTAATGAAATAATAGTACTGCTGGCAAAGAGAATGATGACTTCTATACTGGGGGTGTTTGGAATCAGGAAGTGTAGTGCCAACCAGATGTGGATATCTGTGAGGCAATTGGTTGTGTGATCATCAGTAGAAGAGGCGAAGAACAAGGGATAAAGTTAATGTGTATCATCAAAAAAGAGGTTGTTTTCAATGCCATTGTTTGAGACAAATTTACCCAGTGAAGAAGTTGGTGCAGAGGAATTACCCAGCAAGACATCCATGAGGGACTCCCACTGTATAGAGTGTGAAAGAGTATTTCCCAGGGCTCTATGAGTTTGAGAAAGACTGATCAGACATACAGGAGGCCACCCATTTAATTATGGTGTCCTTAAAGCCTTGTGACAACAGGGTCTTTGGGGGGGGGTGATCCAAAGTGTAAAAGGCTACAGAGAGATGAAATAGTATGAGGGCAGATGAACACTGATTGGTGTTCAATGGTTAGAAAGTTGGCATGTGGGTGAAAACATTTTCAGTGGAGTGTTTACTCCTGAAATCTGATTGTAGGGGATCAGTGAGTATCTCAAACTTTTGTACATGAACAATACAATTTCTAGAAACTGTTAGAACTTAAACATAAGAGGAATTCTAGTTTAAGATGATGTATTTGATCTTATGGTGATGAGAGTGCGTCTCTTGTTTTGCACTGTCCACTCTTCTGACTTGCCTTCTGCGTGGGTCAGTGAATCACTCAATGCAGAACATTTCTATCTATTCCTTTTTCCATTCTATTTGGTTAACAGTGTTTTAGGAATGGCTGCAAAATTGTTTAAATAATTGATTAACTGTCTATGGTAAATTAGTGGTGCATTCTTGAAACAGTTTTTCATATTGTTGTTCATAGATGCACTCATCATAGAAGGCTTATTTGCTCAGAGGGGCAAGATTGAAGCATAGAGTATAGCACACATTTGTTTCCTTCAGAGAAATATCTTTAAATATTATCAAAGATGGCACAGAAAACAATTTTGAGAGTTTGTGACAATTCAAGGATATTTCCATGGGCCCTAGGCCATCCATCTCTCACTCCTCCCCAATGGGATTTCCTCTCCAACCCAGGCACCCAAAACCCTGGTTTAAAATATGGAATGGTAATCACTTCTGTCTATTTGCTGACTGTGACTACTGATGGCTTACTGGCTGCAGGCTATCGGAACTCTCACAGTGGCTTGTTAGCTTTCCATATTCTTGCCAGGAGTTAATGTCATAATGGAAGTAGAATAGTGCCTCACACTTGTTCTGTGAAATTCAGACCACGACAGTCTCACCCACTCACCCTTAAAACTATACATTCACTCGCACCAGTCCTCAATCTCTCACATGTTTCACTGCTCTTACACATATATTCAAACTTTGATGTCACTACTCCTCCCACTCCACTTCACTACTCCTCCCCTCTGATACTATTCCTCTTCCCACTAAGGAAAACGTCCTCCCACTACTACTCTCCTCCTTCCACTACTACTCTCCTCCCAACCCTATTACTCAATTACCCTCCTTTCACCCTGTCATTCCATGCAAATCCACTCATTACACCAACTTCTTCTACTCACTTGCCACTCAATCATGTGCACTCAAAACTGCAGAATCACTTTCTCTCCTAAACCAATACTTCACCTGCTCCAAGAATCTCCTCCACAAGCTGCTGCTCCTTCCGTCCTCCTGCTTGTTTCTCAACCCTCCTCCACCTCCACTTCTGTCCTCACTGGAATAACCTACAATTCCTGCTTCAATATCCTTCTCTCTGTAATGATTGGAAAGCTTTCCCTGGCCAAACTAGGACCCGTCTACCGCTCCTAAGATGAATATGTGCATTGAGAAGTCTTCAAAAGTGGGCTAGACCCCCCAACTCCTCCACATTGGGTTTACAGTGTAATGTCCATGCCAACATAGTAAATTCAGTGTCCAGGTGTTGCAGTCTGCTCCCCAGGATTATCTTGGTAACTTTGGGGACATTTGATCAACGGTTTTGCTGCTTTTGGAGATGGACTGGCAGTCAGACTCTACCTGTCATGCACAGTGGGTTTCTGGCTGTGGTGGTACATGGCTGCTGCCTGGTTTCCATCTCTCTCACCAGGCAGTTGCTGCAATTGGGTCTCTGCAGTGCTGTGGTTGTCTTTGCTATTCCATCATGTTGGAGTATCAGGCATGCTTGTGTTTTGGTTTTCTCTTTCCCGCTCTCATACTTCAACTTGGCGGTATCTGCAACCAATAGAAAACACTGGCAAACATTTGTACTCAGTGGAAAGGCTGGAGACAAGAGTCTTCAAAGAAGCATTCTGCCAACAGGGGAGCGGACAGGAATTGGGGCTGTATTTGATGCCACTTCCCTTCTCAAGACTGGCTGTTTATGATTTTCTGGTTTACATCCCAACCTAAAATGAGAGGGGATCTCATGCCCTCTTGACAATGCTGTAGAGCTAGGGGCGCTACCCAAACCCAGTCCTTAAACAGGGAAAATTCAATGCTCAAAAGGAAGGCACCACATGTAGGAAAAAATCACAAAATGTATTCTTACATCACGGTTGAGAAGATGAACAGAACAAGCTAACTTCGACAAGCCCTTTGAGGGATAAACATTTTAGAGCCACAAACTGAACATTAGCATATCTCAAAAGTGTAACAAGAACATCAGCCAAATATTACCATTGGTTGGTCATCACCAGCCACCTAAAGAACCCTAAACATTGTTCTGAAACTATTGGCAGTTACCATTTCATCACAAGAAAAACACCACCGACCGAACATAGTCACACACCCGATGATCAGCCCAAAAAATGCAGCAATCCCATCTGGGGAAAAGGGTTTCATAAAGGGCTTCATTTTAATTCGACAATGACATGACAGACAATTAGGGCCAGCATGTTCCTCCTAGAGTGACCAATAGGCAACTAACCAACATGACACACACCTCCTCTAGTCATTCCCCATTCCCACCATCTGCACCTGCTCACTGTGCAGCTCCCTATCTTGTTACATGTTGCTAGTCTGGGTACAATGTCTTCTAGTACCTTCCCTGCAATGAATGGCCTTCTAGAACAAAACGTGACTGGTCCACTGTTGATCACTGCTCCTGGACTTTCATTTATGCAATGTTCTGCTAATTTCTGCATATTATTCAGCCAATTTCTTATTATGGCTGCATGAGAACCCTTGGAGCAGTCTTCGCAAACATTATGTATTCTTTCCCAATCTAATGAGGTAGCACTTGGTGGCTGGGACCAGGCATTCATCCATAGAGAAATGCTTTCCTTGCAATGAGGAGCTGACAACTACCTCAGACACTTCCTCACCTGCCAATCAGCCTCAGCCTGTTTCTAGGACAAGATGAAATTCGATCAAATGCCTTCAGCTAACAATTATGGCCTAATACACTATAATGGGATTTTAGTGCCTCAACGTGAGGCCTATTCAGAATGGCAGAGCTCATGCTCATAGCATAGCACCAAGCATCCCTACAGCCACAAGACACATTAATGCCATTTGCTGTGCTTCACACTATGTATTCTAAGGCTACCAAAAGTGGACATACCCATTAAGTGAGAAAATATAACGTGGTTAACTGTGTGTGTGTGTTTGTGTGTTGCGCCAGATGCTGATGGTGTGCTTTTGTGCCATGCTCTTTCTGTCTAGCTGTCATGTGACTCAAGGATGTGGTTTCGTGAGCTTGACTGTGGGCAGGTGTGTCACACAATGTGCTGTGTGTTTTCTATGAAGTAAGATGCATGCAGGAATGTGGTGCCATGCACCAGGTATTTTCTGCAATGATGTGCTGCAAAGGGTGAAACATATACTGACATGCAGTGATACATGAAAAATGTGTGGTAGCCTCTCTATGTCTAATCAGCTTTATGCCGCAATGTTGGCAAAAAGCAAATGTATAATGCAATCACTGCCTGGGTTATGGGAAAAGCAAACATGAACTACTTGTGTGCTATATTGTCACCTCTCGATTATGAACCTAAATATATGAGCCCTGCTACAGTCCTCATGGCACAAGGTTTTTACATAATTTCCAAGGTCTTCATGTCTTGTTAGATGAGCTTCCTCAGGCGGGGCCTGCGCTCACAGGGGAGGTGGTGCAAATGTATCTGAACAATGCCCCCTTGTGTTATGTCAGTAGCAAACAAGTCCTTCCTCAACCCGCCTTACAAATCTTCTCCTTCAACCACATCTTCCTGAGACCTTACAAGCTGTAGCCCATCTCCACTGATTCCTCTAGGGACCCTGGGATGATAACACAGTCCTCCCCACTAATGCAGCTAACCCAGTATGTTTCATAATTTTTAGTTCCCTGCGGTTGTGTAAATAGTATGTCTGCACTATCAACAATTTTTCTCACCCCTACAACCTAGCATTCCCTACCAACCTAGCATTCTATTTTCCCCATTTCCCCTCATCATTCCTTACTCCCAAATTAAACATCATCCCCTCCAAATCCACCCCCTACTCTCTTTCCCAACTTCCCTCCCACTTGCACACAACAACCCAGTTCTACTTGGGTGGCACAAAAAATGATGAACACCACTCAAGGACAGGGACAAATATCTTCAGGACCTGCACCAGCCACGTGGATAGACATGCAAAACTGGCATTATACCAATCTTCATTGATGATCCTGCTAGATGCTTCTTCAATCTTTGTATGTAACGTATGAAAAGCATTTATGTCTGCAGTTAAACTACCATTTAGTTAATTGTTGCCAATCTTTGCACAAACCCCTCTTCCATAGCTGGTAACAGTTCCAAGATGTACCTGTTTTGCAGGGTCATCAATCTCACCGACCTTAGGCTTCTCTCATATTGAGTGAAAACCATACTCTGTTGCATTCACTAGCTGAAAAATCTCTCAACAGTTGACCTGGAGCCATTTGGAATTCACAGCTGCCTGAAAACCTAGTGCCAAAAGAGATGCAAAAAAGGTAGCAGTCAAAGAAAATAATGTAAACTCTGTTGCTATCTAATGCAACAGTTCTGATGATTTTTGAGATGTATAATTATTCTCCCTCCACCTCCTTCTTCTACTTTCATTACAGGATATTCCCTCTTCCTGTACCATGCTAGCACCAGCAGAGCTATCATTCCAAATGTTAGTGAAAGGTTTCCTAGGATGCAAGTGTCCGTACCTTGCATTTTATCCTACTGCAATGGTACGCCTAGGTCACGAGTATCCAATATCCTTCTGGATAGGCAAGCCATTACTACTCAAATGTTTGGCCATAAAATGTTGAGTGAAAGAATGTATTTTGGTAGAAAGTGTGGCAACAGTGTGGACATTGAGAGGGGCAACATCTGAATGAGGTACTACCAAGGGTGGGGTGTGCAGTGCTACGAGGGAGCATGAGTCTGCCGCACATGGTGACAACTGGAGACAAGCATTGGGTCCACAGGCCCACCGTAATTCCATAATGGTACATGTCCTTTCTCACATACCAGGTAGCTCCATCATCTTGGTGCAATCCTAATTCTCTCCCAAGTTAAAAGTGTCCAATGCTCTGAAACACCAAGCAGGATGTGTGAGTGTTTCTATTGTGACAGGTGTTTTGTTGTTTCTTATCCAAGTGAGAGCATGCACACTCCCTACCCGTATTTTCCAACAGGATGTGTAGATGGTATTTGCCACCTCAGGCCCAATACCACCAGACCCATTACCCTGCAGTTTATCCTCCCCTCCACCCATTCACCACTTCAATGTGCATCAATGGGTGAGTCTTAAACCAGGGTATGGAGTGCCCTGACTCTTTGAGGCATGTCTGTGTGTTATGAACTTTACCTACCCCTTTGTGGTGCCTACGTCTCAAAATACAACATCATATCCCTCATGTTGGGGTTCACTTCCACCTTCTTCATCGTTATGTAGTTCTCATCATGCACTACCTACCCTTCCTTCACTGCCTCCCCTTCCTTCACCCACTGCAGAGTAGTCGCCCATCCCTGAAAAAGAACTGTAACTTCACACAACGATGTATGTAGTAAACAATGCACCTTTTGAGCCTCCACCTCTTTTGAAATACATGTTCCCCCTTGCCTGAGGTATCAGGGAGTACACATATCATGTTCCATTATATCTCTCTCCCAAGACAAGAACATAAAATGCAGAGATAAAGATTCCATTAAACAACAAAATAAATAGGACATGCTTTATTGAGAAATTGCAAGCAAGTATTGAGAGATTGACAACGGGAATTTCAAGAGAATTTCTCTGAAAGGGTAGTATTTTAAGTTCTAACATGAATATTTCTAGAACAAAATTTGTTTTTTAGCAATTTGTTGGCCACTTTTTCACTGAAATACATTTCCTGGAAATTTGGTTTACGTAATAAGTTCAATTGTATTACTTCTTAAATGTTGTGCAAACATTCACAGATTTTTGAAAATGTACAGTTATTACTTCTAATAAAGAAAATGCCATAGTGAGGGGCACAGGGGCGGTACACTTAACCAGGCAGAACAATTGAGTTACATGAAAGGAGGTAGGCAAAAAGGGAGCAAGCACCCAGGGAGACACAGGCAGGATTGGGAAGAGACAATGGGAGATAATGAGGGTAAGGGAACAGATAGCGGACCAGACAGAACAGAGGGGTAGACCTGTCAACAAATTTACATGGAAAGCAGGAGGCTAAGCTGAAATTAGCATAGCCGAAATTGAATTTTTTAAACAGCAACAGATAATCAGAATGTGCACACAGCTAAAATCGAATTTTAAACAGCAGCAAACAATAAGGATGTGCACACAGCTAAAATCGAATTTGAAACAGCAGTATACAATCAGGATGAACACAGAGCTAATAACACATTTCTTTTTAGGTCCACAGGTATAGCAGCACAAAAGTATGGGGCTGTAGCAGTGGAGGTGAAAGTCAAGGAAGGAAGTTGGTGTTATGGTTTGGTGTTTTGAAACAAATGAGAGGACAAAGGTGCCTTTTGAAGATAGTAGAGATTGTCAGGAGAGGCACAAAGTCCAGATGATGATGAAACAGCATAGAAATAGTCCACACTTACGTGACAGCTGAGGGGGTGATCACATAGCCCAAGAGCACCAGGATAAGGTCCCCAGTGTCCAGGTGCATAATGAGGGATTGGCAAAACTAGTCGTGCCCACAATTCCCAGCCAGGACTGGGCTGGAGCAGACAGGGCCTTAGATGAGGACCCTTGATTCAGGTGCCAGCTCCCGCCTGCCAGTGTACCCGATTGGATGATTAAAATCCCTGTGGCCAATCACAGAGGCGAGGCAAGAAACAAAGGCTTAGATTCATTGTTGGGTACAGGAGACGCCATCTTGGAATGTGACACTAAACAATGAAAAGCATTCAATGTTGGGTACACAGATGTGTCAAACCACACCACATGCATAAGCCATTCAAACATTTTGGGATCCCCTCTACATTTGACCCGTCTTGGCAAAACAACATCACAAGCATTCGAAGTTGGGTCTAGATTTGTATCGCAAAACTACTAGTTTCAGTAATTGGCACCAAAATTATAAGCCATCAAAAAACGATTCTTCACTGACCCTATAATGCAGAAATATGCATGGATGTTTTCAAACTTTTGTCAAGTTTGCGAACATCCCAGAAATGTGCCGGAACATCTGAGATGTTTGAAGACTTTCTGGACATATCCCATCCTCATAACTTCTAACCTTTGTGGGATATTTCAACCCATGCCAATGCGCCCTGTTACACCCCTTTGCTAATGGGGAAAGAAAACTGACAAAAATGGATGCACTAACCCTGTGTGCGCCAAATCTGCTAAACTGAGCATGGTTCATAAACCACAAAAGAGCTGCACACCCTGCCACACACAGCCAAAGTTGATGTCAAACCAAGAACTCCCTGCGAGAGAATGCCAGTGGGTGTTGTTACCTGTCACATGAATCAACGCCCAGAAGTGGGATAAATCCGAAAATTCCCTTAAATACAGCTTCCTACTCAATGTCAACCTTTAAAGTGCTGTTTCGGCACTAAATTCAGTAATTTTTCCAGTGAATTATTGAAAGAAAAAGTGTGCTGAAATCATAGATTCTCCAGGCAGTCAGAGGAATCCAGGCCTCACTGACTGACAACTGCTTAAGTAAATTAGCTGTCAAACCCAGTTTAAAATTGTTTCTTTTTCCTGAAGAGATTACAAAATGTGCCTGTTAAAAGCATGTTTATGAAGGGCTTATTTCTTTTAAATATCGAAATCCCTTATAAACCGTGCTTATTTTTATATGCCCATCTCCACCAGGCCGCCTAGGCTAGCCTACATCAACCTGATTACCAAGCCAAAAACATGCAGAGTGCGTGCTGGAGGCTCTAGTTTCCCAGCTATCACTGCCGACCACTGGAACGCACTCCCCACTCACATCAGGGCTATCAACTCCCACTTGGCGTTGGGCAAAGCCATCAAAACCAGTCTGTTTGTCTGAAATGTTCGTGCCTAGCATTTGCTTGGTACCCAACTGAAATATATGTCTGCTTAATGTACTTGCAACTGACCGCCTTATGATGTAACTAAGTAATCGCATGTTCCAAAGTTGTATTCTTGCCTACTTACACCTTCTTGAAAAAGCGCCTCAATGCCCGTGGGTTGTAGTGCGCTATACAAATGTAAAAAATAAAATAAAATAAATAGGCTCTGCTGCAAAGGGACAAGATGCTTCCCTCTACACCCCACCCTAATCAAAGGGATCTGACAGCTGTTGTTTGTTGAAAGGAGAGAAAAAAAAAACTCTGAACTTTTTGGTGTTTAAATCTGTATTTGTGGTTAAGTTTGAAACTCTTTAACTGTGCAACCTAAAGAAGGATAAGTCTGAAAATTGGTAGATGTTAACCTAATTTTAGGCTTTTGCTTTGAAGACATTGATGAAACCTGTATCACTTAAGGAACCAAAGTTAAGAAAAAAACTCTGATTGTAGCAGAACTATTAAAGATGCGAGCTTAAGATTGAACGTACATGATCCACTGATAAGCGCCCCGAGACGTACCGAATTAGAAATCATTAATCCAAACTATTATGATTAAAATTGATGAAATCCCACAGAATGAGAAAGACAGCTCTCACAGAGATGGGAAATGGACGCCAGGATAAACCATGATAAATGTAATGCATGTGTCTGTTTTTAGTAGAGGGCATAATTGTAAAAATGTGTATTTATGGGAAAGATAAATTGTGGTCAAAATCAATGTGGGAGTTCCTAAATCCCATCGTAAAGATGACAGCTCTGTTCTGACTGCCAAACAAAACAAGTCAAGTGCCTGTGGCCACCCACAGCCAGGGGGTGTGTTTTTGAAATTCTGCCCACACCATAAACTTGGTGATGTAATTTGGTAGTATAAATATAGGAACTACACAACACATAACAGACACTGCTTCCAGATTTCTGTGCAGCACCGTGTTCCAGAACTCTTCATCTTGTAGCTGACTTCAGACTTCTTTGAAGATCCTGATTTCATTGCAGAATCCAGACTTTAGCAGTGCTGAGCTCTTTCTAGCTAGACCCAATTTCAAACATCCCAAACTTGACAGGATTTGATCCAGTTTGGCTTGCTACCATAAAGGCTTGCCTGCTGAAACTTGCATACTGCTAATCTGTGAGTCCAGTGACCAGAAGGGCCCATCCAAATCCAGTCTGAGGTGCAGTCCAAAATTGACCAGAACAGCGCCCCTGATCCAATCCCACCAGAAGTGCATTGCAGCCGGTAGACCTGACCCGGTCCATGACCAGAACCTTGACGGTCCATTTTAATCACAAGGGACTGTAAATATTAATAGGAAGAACAGTGACCCATAGAATATTTGCATTGTCTTATCCTATCTCAACCCATCGCATCTTTAACTTCAGAACCCTAGTATTGTCAAAATCATTCTTGCGCTGATTTTCCTCATTTGCTTTACCATACCATGAGTCATTAGGGATTTTGAGTAGCTAAAGTAGATCCCAGTAAGGAATCGAGAATCCACCACGGGAAGGGTTATGCTGACAAGGTACTGTGAAGATTCATGTGTGGCGTTCTCTTTTTCCATAGTCATTAATATAGTGTAATGAAACCAATCTGTCATTTTTAAAACCGAATTTCTGTTTTCATTTTTGCGCCTATTTTGCAAAAACCGCCTCCCACTAAAACCTCTATAACTTCTTCAAATGTATAGATAGAAACAAGATTTCAACTCTTACTGATACCTAGGACCCTTAGCTACACCCACAACCATCGTTGAACAGTGTATTTGACCCGTTTTATTTTCCAAAATCACATAGTGAAATTTTGCCACAAATTTGCAGTTTTTAAAAGCTTACACGTGTCTTTTTCCCATTTAAAGTGTTTTTTAATCCCCCATCCTGATCTTAAGTATATACTGTTGTTTATCTTGTAGCTCATCTGTGGTAGGACCTGTTTAGTGTTGCTTTCCTCAGAATTGTTCTCCTTTTAAGCAATTTCGCAACCTTGTGGACTGTTTTACAAAGCCATTTTTCACCTGCCATTTTAAAGTGTCTATTTACAAAAACGGTTTTCTCTCTTATTTGGGGAGGGAAGATTGCATTTAAACTCTAGACATAGGGCCTCATCACGAGTCTGGCAGTAACCCTAAAATGCAGCAGTGCTATTACCACCGCATTTAAGGGTCAGCCAGATCATTGCCTTGGCTGGGGGGAAATCCATGGCAAATTTGCTGATTTTCGGCGCTATTACCGCCGGTGGGACATATGCTGGCGGTAATAGCGCATATTTTCCCCATTGGGCCCAATGGGGAAGGATGAATTCCCGAATGGGCCCAATGGGGAATGGGCACTAACGGTTCTGCCAAACCCGTAATCCGGCGCTAATAGCGCTGGGGGGTTTGGCGGTATGGCTAATAGCGCCAGTGCTAATAGCGCCAGCATTACCGCCCAAATCGTGATGAGGCCCATTGTCTTTCATTCCCGAATACCTGCTGATTACTGACATCTGTGTAGCATTGCTCATTGGTACCTTCAGTACTTTGCAGGGGGAAATATTAACCTAAACGTACTCTGTTCACAAACCAAAACTGATCTTTTTCCTGTGTTTTCTTTTCTACATTATTATAAGTGAATTCTTTTGCTTTACTTATTTTCTGAATTGTATTGTCACCGCTTGGTGATTGCTGCCCATATATATATCTATTAAAACTTATGTGTGATATGAATATTAAATAAATACATACATATTTACCTTTACAAACTAGCCTGATACCTGATCCAGTGTGACCTGGGGGTATTTTGAGAAGGGTGTGATATGGGTGGTATATCGTTCAGAATATTGAATTTATAGAACTTATAGCCACAAATAAAATAAGTATTTCATTGCGCGCTACATCCTAGGCGAGACCTGGGAGTTTGCCTGATTGAAATCCTTAACAGCTTGGGGTCTCGTCCAGTGATTCTGAATTCGAGATACCACCTGTGACAGTCTAACACATCATACTAGCCTGCAGGGTACAGACACCTTTCTGGGTTGAGGTACTGTGCTACACTGTATAAGTACCTCTCAAAATAAATTCTCCAAAAAATCAGGCCTGTTTGTAAAAATAAATTAACCCTGAAATAAGCCATAAGAAAAATTGACATTTCTAATATGGCGACCCCAGTAGAGATGAATATTGCTAGGGAATTCTTCCTGCACAAACTCTTTGTTAGGGGTGAGTGGCCCGAACAGAATGAACAGGTATGGCTGCAGGAAATAAAAGAACAGGTCACTGCCATAGACCCAGATAAATGGCATGACAAGGGCCCATTACACCAAGTGCTTAGTGAACTGAGTGGTCTGACCAGGAGAGAGTGGTGATCAGTGGGTCGGAAAGTGAAAGATCAGAGTGGATGAGGGCATCAAGAGTTTGTCCAGCCGAGTGGGTAGAACCAGAAGGGAGAATGGAGAGGGAGAGCGAGGTGCAGAGGTCATGGAAGAGAGTGGGTGGATGCTGTGATAGAGAAGACAAGATGGATGTTGAAATCACCAAAGACAAGGAGTTTAGAGGTGGTAGAAAGGAGAGAGGAGCATAAATCAGCCCATTTAGAAAGGAAAAGGGTGATAAAGCCAGGTGACCTGTAGATAGTGGCAATAGTCAGTAAGGGAGAGATGACCAACTTGCAAACCAGGCTCTCAAAGGAAGAGTAAGGCTGGGTGGGTATGAGGGAGGAAGGGACCCACTCAGGGAAAATCAAGGCAAGCCCACCGCCAGTACGGTTATGGTGAGAATAAGAGAAGATTGAGTAGCTGTAACGCTCACCTGATTCTCGCAGAGGCGCCGGTCTTGACTGGGCGACTACCGTATCTTCAAAGGTGATGTGTAGCCCCCGGTTGGCTCTTTGGGCTGGACCTCTGTGCACTGTATGCCTGACTTCAAGAGTAAGATGTCTGCAGATAGAAAATATGGGATTAACGAACTGGGGTTATTGGGGTGTCCCTATCCCTTTCCTTTCTTGCTCTCCTGTAGACCCCCAAAGGTTAACGCTCTCACCTTAGGTAAGTGAATGCCGAGCTCTCCATCTGCCTCGGGGCAGGGTGCTGTAACCAGTTTCTTCACTGGATCGGTAGCGCAGGCCTCTTGACTTCAGAGGACTGCTGTCCGTCGTTTACTGCACGAACGGTAAGTTTCGAGTAATTCTATTGTCTTTAAAGTCTTTAGTAATGATGTCTCTTGTTTTGCAGGTTCCGGCGATGGCGGATGACGGGCTGAAGTGAGTTGAAGATGGAGTCCGTGTGATGAATAGAAGCGCCTGGAAGCACGTAAGTAAGCGCTTGTTGCCTGCTTCACGATGCGCTCTAACTGTCTTTTATTTTGCAGGTACGAGTTCGGAGCGGCTGCAGGGTGCCGGAATACCCACTGGGGTTGATGTGGAAAGGAGTAATGGCACGTGAGTATTAAAGTTCCCCAATGTCTTTAAACGCACCTTGTTTTGTCTTTCAGATACAGGGTGCAGCGCCGAAGGCCTCCGGAGCGTGCGAAGAGTTGGTAAGCTTTTGTCTTTCAGATGCCGGAAGGCAGTGTGAAGACCTCCGGAGCGCACGAAGAGTAGGTAAGCCTTTGTCTTTCAGATGCCGGAATGCTAACCTGTTCTTTCTTGTCTTTATAGGTGTTGCTGAAGACTGGATTCAGGATGGTAAGCCTTTTTCCTTAGGCCCAGGATCCGATGCAGAAGACACAATGAGCGTTCTGCTGCAGAGGATGCAGAATAACGCAAAGCAAGATTCATCCACCGGGTGTGGTTTAAATAGCCTCCTGTAGTGCTTAGGTGTCTCCTTCCACAGCCACGCCTAGGTTCCAGGAGAGTTCCAGTGTTCTGAATCTAGGGAGTGGCTCCTGCCCCACCCAACAGGAAAAGTAGTTCCAAACAGAAGAGGATCAGAGGCTCAGCTGGCAGGCAAGTAAGCAGCATGGTCTGCTGCAGGTAAGTCCACCCAAGCATTATGAGCCCGGCGCTTCCAGCACTGGGACTGGGCATATTTATGAGCCTGGTGCCACTGGCGCCAGGACTGGGTCCAAAAGGTCCCAATTGGGACTGGTTGGCCCTCGGAACCTGGGTTATGGATCTGCTTCCAAGGGAGTTGGGAAAACCCTGACCTTTTGGAAGCAGAGATCATGACAGTACCCCCCTCAAGGCCCCTCCCAAACCGGGCTTCTCCGGGGGTTTTGGCTTGTCAGGAAATGTTCGGTGAAATCTTTTGATTAGGCGAGGAGCGTGGACATATTCAGCAGGTTCCCAGGATCTCTCTTGGGGGCCGTAGCCTTTCCAGTCAATTAGGTAAAATAGTTTAGATTTGGAGATCTTGGAGTCCAGAATGCTTTTGACTTCAAACTCGAGTTCTCCATCAACTAGGATGGGTTTTGGAGATTTAGTTAGTCGGGTTTGAGGTTGCACGGGTTTTAATAGAGAGACGTGGAAGACCGGATGTATCTTCATGTGAGGGGGCAAGTCCAACTTGACCGCTACTGGGTTTACTATGGTAGTGATGGAATAGGGACCAAGGTATCTTGGGTTGAATGTGCGTGGCCCTTTTAGAGGTAGATATTTGGTGGATAACCAGACTTGGTCCCCTACTTGATATTGAGGGGCTTCCTTCCGATGTTGATCTGCTCCTTTCTTGTATTGTTCTTTAGCCCTTTGAAGGTGAGAAACAGCTTTCTTAAAGGCTTGGGTGATTGTAGAATGCAGGTAGTCTACTGCTGGTGTTTCAAGATCTTGGAGGGGATCCAACTCCGAGGTTCGAGGGTGACTGCCGTACAAAAGAAAAAACGGTGTTTTCCCAGTTCCCGAATGGACAGAGTTATTGTAGGCATATTCGGCTATCCAAAGGATGTCTTTCCAAGTTTTTTCAGTTTGTTGCAGCATGCAGCGTAAATACTGTTCCAGAGTTTGATTGGTCCTTTCGGTTTGTCCGTCGGTCTGAGGGTGGTGACTGGTCGATAGTCTCACATCAATTTGAGCCGACCGACAGCAACTTCACCAAAAATGTGAAATAAATTGACTACCTCGATCCGAAATTAGAACCGAAGGAAAACCGTGTAGTCGGACGATGTTTTCGAGAAATTCTCGGGCCAGAGTTGCTGCTGTTGGCAAGCCTTTGAGCGGAATGAAATGCGCCATCTTGGAGAATAAGTCCACGATTACTAGAATCGTATTGTATCCGGAGCATGGAGGTAGATCGGTGATGAAGTCCATAGAAAGCGTATGCCAAGGGCGAGGTGGGATGTCAATAGGGCGTAAGAGGCCTGCTGGTCTTTCCTTTTGACTCTTGTTTTGGGTGCATACTCCACAGGACATTATAAAGTCTCTGATATCTTTTTTCCAAGACGGCCACCAGAAGTAGCGCTTGATCTTTTCTGAGGTCTTGGCCATACTGGGATGACCTTCCATTAAAGAATCGTGATAACAGGAGATTACTTTTTTCTGTAAATCTGTGCTGGGTAGGTATAATCGTTCTTGGAAATACAATAAGTTGTCCTTTACTGCAAAGTCCTTTCCCTGCAGATGCCAATTCTGTATGTCTGCTGGAGTTACAAGTTGCCTGGCTTTATCCTTAACTTCCTCTATGGATTCTGTGGCGATTACACCCAGAATTCTTTGTTCGGGAATGATTGGTACAGGTTTAGGGTTGATCAAGTGTTCTTCCACTCCCATCCGAGAAAGGGCATCAGCTTTACCGTTCTTTGTACCAGGTCGATAGGTAATTATGAAGTCAAACTCGGCAAAGAATAATGCCCAACGGAGTTGTCTAGAGGATTGGGCTTTTGCGGTTTTCAAATATTGCAGGTTTCGGTGATCCGTAATCACAGTAACGGTGTGTCGGGTCCCCAGCAGATAATGCCGCCAAGCCTTAAAGGTAGACTTGATAGCCAGAAGTTCCTTGTCAGTAATCGTGTAATTGATTTCAGGAGGCGAGAATTTGCGGGACCAAAATGCCACGGGATGCAACTGATTGGTTACCGGGTCCTTTTGTGATAGAACTGCCCCCATGGCAAGGATTGAAGTATCAGTTTCCACGATGTAGGGGAGTTTGGGGCGAGGGTGTTTTAAGATTGGTGCAGAGATAAATTTAGTCTTCAAATCCTGGAAAGCTTGTTCCGCCTCGGTAGACCATTCAAAACGTTTGTTTTTCTTTAACAAGGCAGTGATGGGCTGGACTATTCGAGAGAATTCGGGGATAAACCTGCGGTAAAAGTTAGCGAAGCCTAACATGCTTTGCACACCTTTTACGGAGGATGGTGATGGCCATTTGAGAACTGCATCGACCTTCTTTGAATCCATACGTACTCCGCCAGGTGATAATATGAATCCCAAGAATTCAACTTCAGTCACGTTGAAAACACATTTTTCCAACTTAGCGAAAAGTTTATGTTGACGCAATCTTTCGAGGACCATTTTCACGTGTTTCCGATGTTCAGATTCCGATGAAGAATAAACGAGGATGTCGTCAATGTAAACAACAACACATACATCTATGAGCTCTCTGAGGACATCGTTCATAAAATATTGAAAGGCGGCCGGGGCATTGCAAAGTCCGAAGGGCATGACCTGATATTCAAATAGCCCATACTTGGTGCGGAAGGCAGTCTTCCATTCATCGCCCTCTTTTACTCGTACCAAGTGGTAAGCTCCTCTAAGATCCAGCTTTGTATATATGCATGCTTTTCTGACTTGGTCCAGGAGTTCAGGGATCAAAGGTAACGGATATCTATTCTTAACGGTGATCTGGTTCAGGGAGCGATAATCGATACAAGTTCTAAGGTCTCCTTCCTTTTTTGGAACGAAGAACAAAGCTGAAGAAGCAGGGGACTTGGAAGGACGAATAAACCCATTTGCCAGGTATTGATCCAGCTATTGTCGAAGGTGAAGGTTCTCAGGCTCGGTGAGGGCATAAATTCTACTACAAGGAGGAGTAGATCCAGGTATCAGGTCTACCTGGCAGTCATAAGACCTATGAGGAGGTAGAGTGTTAGCCTGATCCTTCCGGAAAACATCTTGGTATTCAAGGTATTCGGGAGGTAACTGGGGAGTCTCTGAAGAAATTGCTGCCAGTGCAACACCAGGTGGAGGGTGACAAGTAGAGACACATTCTGGAAACTGGACCGTTCTTGCTCGCCAATCGATCAGAGGATTGTGTTTCTCTAACCAAGGTATTCCTAGAATAATCTGAAACTGGGGGGCCTTGATCACATCGAACACGATCTTCTCATGGTGTCCATCTTGACTTACTAGCGTCACCTCTTGAGTGGTATGCGTTACTGGCCCAGAGGCTATCTCCGTACCATCCACTGTAGTAATGACGTCCTTTACAGCCTTGGGACAAAGAGTTAGATTCATCCTCAAAACCATTTCATGATCCAAATAATTGCCGATGGCACCGCTGTCGACGTAAGCTTCAATTGCATGTAATCGATCCAGACTATCAGGGCTAATGAGGACCATAGGTATCACGAAATGCGAGGTCACGGAACTGGTTTTCACGCTCGGCAAGAGGACCTCTATTCTTGTCGGGCGAGGTCGTTTCCCTGCTCAGAGTTTGTAACTTTGGTAACTGCAGCTCCTACTGCCTTCTTGGCAGGTTTCACCGGACAGTCTCGAAGAAAGTGCCCTGAGTTTCCGCAATATAGGCATAATTGCAACTGTTTTCTCCTTTCCCGCTCCTTTTGTGTTAGAGGACCTTTCAGACCCCCTATTTGCATGGGTTCCCCGGAGTCTACTCCTTTGGAAGGAGTTGGCGGTTTGGAAAATACTCGAGCATCAAACTTGGAACGGTCGGCCTTCCTGTTCTGCAGTCTATGATCTATTTGAACGACCAAGTCTATATAATCCGAACAGTCTTGTGGGGGATTCACTACTTGGGCTAAAACGTCTTTGAGCTCTCCACGTAGACCTCTGTAAAACAGCGTAATCCTTTTGTCCTCAGGCCATTCAGTTTCCACTATTAGTCTATTGAAAGATGCAATATAAGCCAAAAGGTCTTGATTACCCTGTCGCAACGAAAGAAGCTCATGGTCCAAGGCCTGCCCCTGTGAATGTCTTGCGAACAGTTTTTCCATACTAAGCTGAAAGGCTTGAAAATCATGGAGAACCGGATCATCTTGATTAACTAGAGGGATCGACCAGTCTGCCGCATTGCCACTAAGGTACGAAAGTACAAAAGCTAATTTAGCTTGATCAGTTGGAAAGGCTGCTGACCGGCATAAGAAGTGCAACCGGCACTGATTGATAAATACTGCAAACCTCTTTGGGTCACCAGAAAATCGTTCGGGCGGAGCCAGAGGTACATTCCCAGGTAGGTTGATCTGCACTGGATTCATAGAGGATGTTGAAGGAAGATTTGCCCCTGATGCGGGTAACGGGGTTTGTCCGGCTTGTGACTGTAGCAATTGTCTAGCAAGACTGTCTGTTCTCTCCTTGGAAATAATTAGTTCCCTTCTTAGAGCATTCGTTTCCTGACGAGCTGCATGCACTTCTGCCCTTAGTTCCCCAAGTAACCGGGCTAGGTGGTCAGTATCCGAGGTTTCCATAGCGCCTGGGCGAGAGTTTTGCGGTAGGCTTTGCGTTCTGTAACGCTCACCTGATTCTCGCAGAGGCGCCGGTCTTGACTGGGCGACTACCGTATCTTCAAAGGTGATGTGTAGCACCCGGTTGGCTCTTTGGGCTGGACCTCTGTGCACTGTATGCCTGACTTCAAGAGTAAGATGTCTGCAGATAGAAAATATGGGATTAACGAACTGGGGTGTCCCTATCCCTTTCCTTTCTTGCTCTCCTGTAGACCCCCAAAGGTTAACGCTCTCACCTTAGGTAAGTGAATGCCGAGCTCTCCATCTGCCTCGGGGCAGGGTGCTGTAACCAGTTTCTTCACTGGATCGGTAGCGCAGGCCTCTTGACTTCAGAGGACTGCTGTCCGTCGTTTACTGCACGAACGGTAAGTTTCGAGTAATTCTATTGTCTTTAAAGTCTTTAGTAATGATGTCTCTTGTTTTGCAGGTTCCGGCGATGGCGGATGACGGGCTGAAGTGAGTTGAAGATGGAGTCCGTGTGATGAATAGAAGCGCCTGGAAGCACGTAAGTAAGCGCTTGTTGCCTGCTTCACGATGCGCTCTAACTGTCTTTTATTTTGCAGGTACGAGTTCGGAGCGGCTGCAGGGTGCCGGAATACCCACTGGGGTTGATGTGGAAAGGAGTAATGGCACGTGAGTATTAAAGTTCCCCAATGTCTTTAAACACACCTTGTTTTGTCTTTCAGATGCAGGGTGCAGCGCCGAAGGCCTCCGGAGCGTGCGAAGAGTTGGTAAGCTTTTGTCTTCCAGATGCCGGAATGCAGTGTGAAGACCTCCGGAGCGCACGAAGAGTAGGTAAGCCTTTGTCTTTCAGATGCCGGAATGCTAACCTGTTCTTTCTTGTCTTTATAGGTGTTGCTGAAGACTGGATTCAGGATGGTAAGCCTTTTTCCTTAGGCCCAGGATCCGATGCAGAAGACACAATGAGCGTTCTGCTGCAGAGGATGCAGAATAACGCAAAGCAAGATTCATCCACCGGGTGTGGTTTAAATAGCCTCCTGTAGTGCTTAGGTGTCTCCTTCCACAGCCACGCCTAGGTAAGAAAAGAGTTCCTGCTTTCCAGAAGAGTTCCAGTGTTCTGAATCTAGGGAGTGGCTCCTGCCCCACCCAACAGGAAAAGTAGTTCCAAACAGAAGAGGATCAGAGGCTCAGCTGGCAGGCAAGTAAGCAGCATGGTCTGCTGCAGGTAAGTCCACCCAAGCATTATGAGCCCGGCGCTTCCAGCGCTGGGACTGGGCATATTTATGAGCCTGGTGCCACTGGCGCCAGGACTGGGTCCAAAAGGTCCCAATTGGGACTGGTTGGCCCTCGGAACCTGGGTTATGGATCTGCTTCCAAGGGAGTTGGGAAAACCCTGACCTTTTGGAAGCAGAGATCATGACAGTAGCCATCAGGGGCAAGGGAGTTAAAAGCAATGACTGAAGTGGCATTGAACCACATCTTGGTAAGCGTGAGGATGTCAAGTTCATTGTTTTTAAGAAGGAGGCAGATGTCGGAGGAGTGTTTGTTGGCTGATTAAGTGTTAAGGGTGGCTAGATGGAGGAGGACTCCCCCTTTGATGGTTTTCCGAGGAGGGGTACAGGGGTGTGGTACACCAGTCTGTTTGGAAGGGACAGAGAGAGTGTAAGAGGGAGTAGTAGATGTGGGAAGGAAGTTAATGAGGAACGGTGGGCACCAGTCAAAGAGAAGGAGGTTGGGTTGAGGATTCTGAACCAAGATAGTGCCAGTGGGGTAGACATTAATGATACACCTGTATAATGCAAAGCCTGCCAAGAGGAATTCCCACTTGGTGTCACCCTTACTGGGAGAGGATGTGAAATGGCAGAGAGTACAGATGAGTTCATAGGTCTGGGGAGGGGAGAGAGGAGGATATCATTAAGGACCTGTATGGAAGTCTCATTGACATAGGTGTCAGCAATTGGTAGGCCAGGGATAGTGGGCATGATATCTTTTTTGTGCTTCTTTCTTTTAGTCTTTGTGAGAGAGGAAGGGTAGGCGATAGTAAAGCAGTTAGAGAAGATAGGAGAGATGGTGAAGCCCATCAGGGTGGCAGAGTTTAGTTAATGAAAGAGGAGTGGCTGCACACCGCGGTCCTAGCCCAAACTCATCAAGTGGCCTAGTATTTACAAAGGATACAGAGGACACAAAATGCAATGCAGAGTGGGGTGCAAAGTTGTTACACAGCACACTTCTAGTTTTCAAATGTAAAGATGGACACAGAATGCAGAGTAAAGTGGGATGGGAGACGTTAAAAAGACACACACCTAGATTTGAAATCTGAAAAAGGGTGCAACATGCAATGCAGAGTGGGGTGCAACGTTGTTACACAGCACACTTCTAGTTTTGAAATTCAAAGATGGACACAGAATTCAGAGCAAAATGGGAGGGTGAGATGTTAAAGACATACACCTAGATTCAAAAATTGAAAAAGGGCAAAATGCAGTCAACAAGAGATAGAACAGAAGAGTCAAGGATAGACTCAGTTTTGGTTCAAAGTTCTTAGTGAAGGAGACAATGGAACAATTCAGCCATCATTAACTGGTGGGTCTGCAGAGAGTGATGAGGTGCAGGGGACCAAGTTTGTGGGGGAGCTGGCTAGATCAGTAAGCTGCTTCATAGTTTATAGAGGGAGAAAGGGTAGAGGCCCTCCAAAGTGTTCTCGGCCCAGCTACTTGTGAGACAAATCTACGTACTTGTCCGCCTTGCATTTCTGACTCCTCACAGATGGCTTTGATGGCTAGGGGCACAGAGCATTCTGGTGAAGGCTAAAGCTGAGAAAAGGAGCAGAAGCAGCAGTATGCACAGGAGGAGAAGGAGAAGAGACATACGACAAGGAGGGTTATAGAGGACAAGACCATTAATATATTTCAAGATGAAGAGTAGGAGCTTAAACAGGAAGCAATTGTGATAGATTTCCATCCAGAGTGGTTTTGGTATATAAAGATGGGGTAGGACATGGGTAGGTGGTAGAGAATATGTGTAAGAAAGTTATCAACTTTATTTAGGGGTCAGAAGGAGTAGAGGGGTAGATTAAGAGTCAGGTTTGAGAAGCAATACCGTTTAATGAACATTAGGGTAGAGGTCACATTTTTAGTGGAAGGTTCAGTAAGATGTTGGCATAGCTTCCTCATGTTGAGAAAGTTGATCCTGTCAGTAATGACATTGGCCCTCATTACGACCCTGGCGGATTTTTTCCGCCATCGGCGGACTTTTCCGCCATGGCGCAAAGTCCCTTTACGCCATGGCGGATGGCGGACTTACCGCCCCATTCCGAGGTCGGCGGGGCGGTAAGTCCCCATTGACCCATTTACCCTTCCCCATTCCCATTTCGGCCCCATAGGGCTCAATGGGAGTGGGGAAGGTGTTAATTACGCCACCGTACACTACGGTGGCGTAATTAACACCGAGGTCCCATAGCGCCATGGATTTTTACGCCCGCAAAAAGCGGGCGGAAAAGTGACCATGGCGCTCTGGGAACTCGTAGTTGGCGGTAAGGGGTCGGCGCAGCTAACGCTGGCGCAAACCCCTTACCGCCAGGGTCCTAATGAGGCCCATTGTCTGTAATACATGGATCTAGTCTTCAGTCACTGTTAAAGAGGACCCCAAGTTTGCGAGCCTTGGATGATGCAGTGAGAAGATTAGGAGTGAAAGTAATGGGTAATGAAAGAATAGCACTGCTGGCAAAGAGAATGATGATTTCCATACTGGAGGTGTTTGGAATAAGGAAGTGTAGTTCCATTCAGATGTGGATATCTGTGAAGCATTTGGTTGTGTGATCATCTTTAGAAGAGGCGAAGAACAAGATAACGTTAATGTGTATCATCAAAAAAGAGGTTGTTTTGAAAGCCATTGTTTGAGACAAATGTACCCAGGGAAGAATCTGGTGCAGAGGAGTTACCCAACAAGTCATCATTAAGGAACTCCCACTGGATAGCGTGTGAGAGAGTGTGTGGCAGGGCTCCATGAGTTTGAGAAAGACTGATCAGACATACAGGAGGCCACCCATTTCATTATGGTGTCCTTAAAGCCTTGTGACAACGGGGTCTGTGGGGGGGATTCCAAAGTGTAAAAGGCTACAGAGAGATGAAGTAGTATGAGGGCAGATGAACATTGAGTGGTGTGCAATGGTTAGAAAGTTGGCATGTGGGTGAAAACATTTTCAGTGGAGTAGTTACTCCTGAATTCTGATTGTAGGGGATCAGTGAGTACCTTGTGGACATGAACAATACCATGTCTAGAAACAGTTAGAACTTAAACATAAGAGGAATTTTTGTTTAAGATGATTTATTTGATCTTATGGAGATGAGTGTGTGTCTCCTTGGGGTGTTACCACGTCCTTGACAATGTAAAATATTCTCTGCACAGGTTCTGTTTTGTCCCTGTGTTTGTATACTGTCCACTCTTCTGATTTGCCTTCTGCCTGGGTCAGTGAATCACTCAATGCAGAACATTTCTATCTTTTCCTTTTTCCATTCCATTTGGTTAACAGTTGCAAAACGGTTTAAATAATTGATTAATTGTCTACGGTAAATTAGTGGTGCATTCTTGAAACAGTTTTTCATATTGTTTTTTATAGATGCTCTCATCATAGAAGGCTTCTTTGCTCAGAGGGGCAAGATTAAAGCATAGAGTATAGCACACATTTGTTTCCTTCAATGAAATATGTTTGAATATTATCACAGATGTCACAGAAAACAACTTTGAGTTTTTGTGACAATTCAATGATATTTCTTTGGGCCCTAGGCCCATCCATCTCTCACTCCTCCCCAATGGGATTTCCTCTCTAACCCAGGCACCCATAACCCTGGTTTAACATAGGGAATGGTAACCACTTCTGTCTATTTGCTGACTATGACTACTGATGGTTTCCTGGGTGCAGGCTATCCAAACTCCCACAGTGGCTTCTTAACTTTCCATATTCTTGCCAGGAAATAGTGTCATAATGGAAGTAGAATAATGCCTCACACTTGTTCGGTGAAATTCAGACCACTTCAGTCTCACCCACTCACCCTTTCAACTATACATTCACTTGCACCAGTCCTCAATCTCTCACATGTTTCACTGCTCTTACAAGTATCTGCAACCTTTGATGTCACTACTCCTCCCACTCCAGTTCACTTCTCCCCCTCTCTGATACTATTCCTCCTCCCACTAAGGAAAACCTCCTCCCACTACTACTCTCCTCCTTCCACTACTACTCTCCTCCCAACCCTATTACTCAATTACCCTCCTTTCACCCTGTCATTCCTTGCATATCCACTCATTACACTAACTTCTTCTACGCACTTGCCACTCAATCATGTGCACTCAAAACTGCAGAATCACTTTCTCTCTTAAACCAATACTTCACCTGCTCCAAGAATCTCCTCCACAAGCTGATATTCCTTCCTTCTTCCTGCTTGTTTCTCAGCCCTCCACCACCTCCACTTCTGTCCTCACTGGAATAACCTACAATTCCTGCTTCAATATCCTTCTCCCTATAATGATTTGATAGCTTTGCCTGGCTAAAATAGGACCCGTCCCCCGCTCCCAAAATGTATATGTGCATTGAGAAGTCTTCGGAAGTGGGCTACACCCACCCACCTCCTCCACATTGGGTTTGGAGTGTAATGTCCATAACGGCATAGTAAATTCAGTGTCCAGGTGTTGCAGTCTGCTCCCCAGGATTAGCTTGGTAAGTTTGGGGACATTTGATCAATGGTATTGCTGCATTTGGAGATGGACTGGCAGTCAGACTCTGGCAGTCATGCACAGTGGATTTCTGGCTGTGGTGGTGCATGGTTGCTGCCTAGTTCCCCTCTCTCTCTCTCACCAGGCTGTTGCTGCAATTGGCTCTCTGCAGTGCTGTGGTTGTCTTTGCTATTCCATCATGTTGGAGCATCAGGCATGCTGGTGCTTTGGTTTTCTGTTTCCCACTCTCATACTTCAACTTGGCGGTATCTGCAAACAATAGAAAACACTGGCAAACATTTGTACTCAGTGGAAAGGCTGGAGACAAGGGTCTTCAAAGAAGCATTCTGACAACAGGGGAGTGGACAGGAATTGGGGTTGTATTTGATGCCACTTCCCTTCTCAAGACTGGCTGTTTATGATTTTCTGGTAGACATCCCAACCTCAAATGAGAGGGGATCTCATACTCTCTTGACAATGCTGTAGAGCTAGGGGCGCTACCCAAACCCAGTCCATAAACAGAGAAAATTCACTGCTCAAAAGGAGGGCACCACATGCAGTAAAAAAACACAAAATGAATTCTAACATCATGGTGGAGAACTTTGACACGCCCTTTGAGGGATAAACATTTTAGAGCCACAAACAGAACATTAGCAAACAGAACATTAGCATATCTCAAAAGTGTAACAAGAACATCATCCAAATATTACCATTGGCTGGTCATCACCAGCCACCTAAAGAACACTATACATTGATCTGAAACTATTGGCAGTTACCATTTCATCACAAGAAAAACACCACCCACCGAACATAGTCACACACCCCATTGTTAGGCAGAAACCTGTGCAGTTCCCTTAGGGACCACTGCAAAAGGCTTAACACTGCAGGTGTTGGCAGTAAACCCAATTGGTAGCAGTCTGTACCACCCAGATTTACCTAGTAGCTGTGGCTGAGCAGCCAGACCTCTCTCAAGAAGAGTTAGACAGTATATAGAGTATACAAGATAGGTACCAAAATACAGTAGCACAAGCAAACACTGACCAGAGCTTTGGTATCAAGTATATCATTATTTATTTAAAGACACAAAACACAGTCACTATTAATATATATACATTCCTTAGTTCTTATTAGACAAGTCTTAGTCAACACCATTTATTTCCAGACAGAGGTGAGCGCTTAACTAAAGATGGCACTCCAATAAGTTTAGAAAAAGGGAGGGAAAAGGCAGAAATTAGGAACAGCACACAACACAATACTTTAGAAGCACTCAGCAAGGCTGGGAAGTCAAAGTCTACTTGTGAGCAAAAAGTTCAGAGGCCAGGCTCCCTCTTGGAGAGAGTAGAACACCAATGTGCCCAAGATCACACAGTTTAAAAGGCTTGGAAAGTCTTGCAGAGAGTTTAAAAAGGAATCAGTTCAGCTCAGAAAAGTTCAGTTAGCCAGCCTAGGGCCAAACCAAGTGGTAAATTGAGGATTTACGAGACACCCCACACAGTCCGTTGCGAGGGAGGCATGGCGGACACAGTACCTTGAAAGTGGAGAGAATCCTCCAGCAGGGGCAGTTGTTCCTGGCAGTAGATGCAAGTCACAGCGTCGTCCAGAGGAAGAGAAGATCTCGACGTGGAGGAAAGCTGAAGGTCGTTGCACTGCCAGGGAAGAAACCAGCCGCGGAGTTCTCCGGTTAAAAGGTACTACCATTTTATTCGCGGTGGTGGAGAAAACGTGGTATTCCGGTTGCCGGGGTGCTTGGCACAGGCAAGGCGGCCACGAGATTATCCGGGAGGGTGAAAAGGCGGGCAAACTGGTTATCCCCACCAGTCAAAGGAAGAAGACTCTTTGGGATAAAGATCTCCTCTGTCGTTGGAAGAAGTGGTGAGTCGGTTCAGCAGGGCTCCACCGGTGGTGTCATCTTTGCAGGTCGGCTCAGCTTCTCCCTATTCAGATTCTTTGGTCCTGTGGCGATGTCTGAAGTCCCAATCCCCAAAGCCCTGCTTTTATGCAGAAAACCCCCATTCATCAGTCCTAGCTGTCACTCAAACATGCTAAGTGGTGAGCCGGGCGGCTCACCACTGGGCCAATCACACAAAAGTGCGACTTGAGTTGCCGAGGAAACTCAGTCCAGGGTGCCTAAACCCCCTCCCACACCCCCTGTGGAACCCAGACAAGTGGCACCACTTTTGGAGGCTTCTGTGGAGAAGCCAGCCAAAAAGTTGAACAAAGGGCTCGACTTGGGTTGGAGTCACAGAAGCGAACACAAACGCTATTTTGGAACTGAGTTCTGGCAAAAAATACCAACCGGTGAATTAATATTAAATAAATAAACTGGCGGGATGTTTGAGGCTATGTTAAAAAGTATTAGCCTCGAACAATGGGAAAATCCCATAGGAATATATTCGCGGTTGAATATAAAAAGTAGTATCCACTGCCACCAGCCAAAACTCACTCAGGGGGGACTGGACAGTGCCCCCTCGAACAACAGACCCAGGGGCAATCAAATTGCCCCTACCAGTACACCCACAATATGATGGTGTGTACTGGTTCTGTTCACAATTTAGGACTAGTAAAGCCAATGGTGACTTTACATGCCCTGGGAGACAGTAGTCAGTCCCAGGGTACGGAGTCTATGTTTGGGGGTCACTATGACACCCCTGTGTTACGGCACGGAGGGTGCTGTGTAACACACATACCAAAAACACATGAAGCCCTATGGAGTAAAAGACCCCATAGCCCATCAAACACATTACAAAGTCAAAGGATATCTCAAATCATGTCTAAGAGTGGGAGAAAAAGAGTCTCATTCTTGGCAGGAGAAAAAAAATAAACCCCAAAAATCCAGCAAATATGCTGAGGGACTCACTAGGTTTGGGAAATTAGCCTTAACAGAGAGGTCTCCCTACACTCGCCCACCCCCCCCCAGACTAAGGGACAGGAGGATTAAATCCACTCCTGGATGAATCTCATACCTCTAGTCGATGACATACATCCTAGAGAGACCATCAGCATTTTGGTGGTGACACCCTGACCTGTGCTCTATGGTCAAATCAAAGGTTTTCCTTTGTAAACTATATGACGTACAAACCCTTTGAGGAACATTAGTCTTTCTGAAACTATAGGGGATCTGGTTGACCAGTCCCTCAGAAGTTGGTACAACTTCTGAACCTGTGATAGGCTTTTTCAAGGGGTCCTTATAAAGGATTCCCTTAGATCTAGAGGGGCCTCCAGAGGTCCTCACCACTTCTCTGTTGGGAGAAGGTTGGGTTTTAGGCCTCTTGGTTGGAGGGGATGGAGATAGCAAGGTACATGCTTCGCCTTCCTCTGAGATCTACCCTTACCTACTTTAGGAGTTTCACTCCCAAGATTAGGATTTGGGTTCGAGTCTTCAGTAGAAGGTCCAACAGTCTGAAGGTTTTTGGCCTTAGACTTTTCTTTTCTGGTTTTCCACCAGCACTGAGAATTACCAGTTCTCTTAGGCCGAGTTAGGGGTCCAGTGGGTCTATCCACCTCTTCCTCAGAAGCAGGGTGAGTCACAGACTTTAAAACTGGGGGAATAATGATGGAGCTTGGTTCGGGCTCACATTTCCCTAACATTTTAGCCTGAAATTTGCCTGGGTCAGAGGTCAATTTACCAACACCAGGGTTTGGAGTGGGGTTCTCAGTAGAGGTTCCCACAGGCTCATAGTGGTTCCTTAAGGTGGCCTCTCTAGCCAATTTGGTTTGGTTCTGGGTCTCCCTACTGGGAGACCTGAGGTACTGGATACTACTCCTAGAGTTCTTAGATCATTCCCCAACAGGACTCTCCCAGGCACCTCATTCTGAACACTGACAGGAATCCTCACTGTCATGTTATTACACTGAATGAGGGCTGGTAGAATTGAAACCATTTGGACAGGACCTCCAGTCATCTTAGTGGGACCTTTGGGTGCCTTAGCAACATCCTCAGGACTGAAAAAGCTTCCATCCACTTCTGTTCTGCTGGCCCCAGAGTCTCGCCTGGCAGGAGTATCCTGGCCATTTACAAGAACACTGTCCACATAATAAACTTTAGAGTTTTCGGGTATGGAGTTGTACACACTCCTATTCTGATCGCTAACCAGATCCATGGACGCTACTGTTACACTTGCTTGAAGACCCAAAGGTCCTTCAGCAAAGACTTCAAAGTGAGCACTAGCCATTTGGACTTCCTCCTCAGGAGTGAAGGCTAAGGAGACTGTGCTGATCCCTGCAGGTTTACCCTTACATCTGGGATCTCCTTTGATGTGGTCAGTTGCCCCACAGAGATAGCATGTTCCAAATGCTCTCTGAAATGGTGGCTTGGTCTGACCTCCTTCTGGTTTGTGACCAGAGGATACACTAGCCTGTTGTGGTGTACCCTGGGGCTTACCCTGGTTATTTTGTTGTTTGGGGCCCTCTTTGGGTTGGGAGGTATTAGAAGTCTCTTGGTTCCCTTTTGGTGGCTGCTTTCCCTCATCCTTTTTCTGAGTGACCCCTGAATCCTTGTGAGTGGCCCTGTTGGCAACCCACAAGTCAGCAGCCTTAGCTAGCTTCCTGGAATCTAATTCCTTTGAATCAGCCAAGTGCTGTCTGGGCTCAGGAGAGCAGGCATCATAAATTGACTCCAACATAACAAGATTTCTCATTCCCTCATAAGTGTTCACCTTGTAACCCTTAATCCATCCCTCTAAGTTTTTCAAACGTTCACTCACCCAGGTAGCCCAAGAGGTACCATCATGCTGTTTGAGGGTGCTAAACCTCTTAAAGTACTGGGAGGGGGTCTTCACAAATCTAGCTATCAAAGCTAGCTTCATACATTCATAATCCTTCCTATCCTCCTCCCCCAACTCCATTATCGCATCAGTTGCTACAGGGGGGAGCCTAGAGAACAACCAGTTAAGTAAAGCATTACCTGTGATGTCCTGGAGCCCATGATTATACTCAAACAAACTCAACCAATCCAACACATCCAACTTAGGCTCATACATACCCACCAAGTCCTTAGGCATCCGGGGTCTTTTGTGACTGGAACTCCTAGAGGATTCGGAGAGAAAAGCACTTTCCACAGTCAATGTTTTCATTTCTAGCTCATGGTTGAGCTCCATTTCTCTGAGCCTTGGTTCTTGGTGCCGTTGTTCTGTTTGAGCAGTAATTCTTTTGAATTCTAATTCAAGCTTCATTTTTTCTAGTTCCATACATTGGGGATTAAGTTTGGGACCTGGTAAAGGTCCAGTAGGTACAGCTGGCAGGGCAGGTAGAGGCCCAGGGGAGACAACTATATCATCTTCACCCTCCTTTTCTGCTTCTGACTCAAAGTTATCAATACTAGCATCAACATCAATATCATTGCTGTTATCTACATTTGCTGGAGTGGTAGGTTCCTCTGAACCACCATCCAGACTTTGGTTTGCTAACAACCTTTCCATTAGCTCCATTTTCTTGCCTTTAGTCAGGAGATTCTTATGCTTACAGAGAACTCTTAAACAATCAGCAGTTTTTGTAGCAAGGGACTCTTGACTATAACTTTTCATAGTTGACAGGTTTAGAAAATAACTTTTTTAGTGCTAAGCTTTGTGGTTAGTTGCACTAAGGTATCTATAAGCACACTAAAATGTATACTCAAAACAAATCCCACCGCTGTACACCAGTGTTAGGCAGAAACCTGTGCAGTTCCCTTAGGGACCACTGCAAAAGGCTTAAGACTACAGGTGTTGGCAGTAAACCCAATTGGTAGCAGTCTGTACCACCCAGATTTACGTGGTAGCTGTGGCTGAGAAGTCAAACTTCTCTCAAGAAGAGTTAGACAGTATATAGAGTATACAAGATAGGTACCAAAATACAGTAGCACAAGCAAACACTGACCAGAGCTTTGGTATCAAGTATATCAATATTTATTTAAAGACACACTTAGAAACACTCTAGCACTATTATTAAAGGCAAGTTCAAAAAACACAGTCACTATTAATATATATACATCCCTTAGTTCTTATTAGACAAGTCTTAGTTAACACCACTTATTTCCAGAAAGAGGTGAGCGCTTAACTAAAGATGGCACTCCAATAAGTTTAGAAAAAGGGAGGGAAAAGGCAGAAATTAGGAACAGCACACAACACAATACTTTAGAAGCACTCAGCAAGGCAGGAAAGTCAAAGTCCACTTGTGAGCAAAAAGTTCAGAGGCCAGGCTCCCTCTTGGAGAGAGTAGAACACCAATGCGCCCAAGATCACACAGTTTAAAAGGCTTGGAAAGTCTTGCAGAGAGTTTAAAAAGGAATCAGTTCAGCTCAGAAAAGTTCAGTTAGCCAGCCTAGGGCCAAACCAAGTGGTAAGTTGAGGATTTACGAGACACCCCACACAGACCGTTGAGAGGGAGGCCAGGCGGACACAGTACCTTGAAAGTGGAGAGAATCCTCCAGCGTGGGCAGTTGTTCCTGGTAGTGGATGCAAGTCGCAGCGTCGTCCAGAGGAAGAGAAGTTCTCGACGTGGAGGAAAGCTGAAGGTCGTTGCACTGCCAGGGAAGAAACCAGCCGTGGAGTTCTCCGGTTAAAAGGTACTACCCTTTTATTCGCGGTGGTTGAGAAAACGTGGTATTCCGGTTGCCGGGGAGCTTGGCACAGGCAAGGCGGCCACAAGATGATCCGGGAAGGCGAAAAGGCGGGCAAACTGGTTATCCTCACCAGTCAAAGGAAGAAGACTCTCCGGGATGAAGATCTCCTCTGTCGTTGGAAGAAGTGGTGAGTCGGTTCAGCAGGGTTCCACTGGTGGTGTCATCTTTGCAGGTCGGCTCAGCTTCTCCCTCTTCGGATTCTTTGGTCCTGTGGCGACGTCTGAAGTCCCAATCCCAAAAGCCCTGCTTTTATGCAGAAAATCCCCATTCATCAGTCTTAGCTGTCACTTAAACATGCTAAGTGGTGAGCCGGGCGGCTCACCACTGGGCCAATCACACAAGAGTGCGACTTGAGTTGCCGAGGCAACTCAGTCCAGGGTGCCTAAACCCCCTCCCACACCCCCTGTGGTACCCAGACAGAGTGGCACCACTTTTGGAGGCTTCTGTGGAGAAGCCCGCCAAAAAGTGGAACAAAGGGCTCGACTTGGGTTGGAGTCACAGAAGCGAACACAAATGCCATTTTGGAACCGAGTTCTGGCAAAAAATACCAACCAGTGAATTAATATTAAATAAATAAACCGGCGGGATGTTTGAGGCTATGTTAAAAAGTATTAGCCTCGAATAATGGGAAAATCCCCTAGGAATATATTTGCGGTTGAATATAAAAAGTAGTATCCAATGCCACCAGCCAAAACTCGCTCAGGGGGACTGGACACTGCCCCCTCGAACAACAGACCCAGGGGCAATCTAATTGCCCCTACCAGTACGCCCACAATATGATAGTGTGTACTGGTTCTGTTCACAATTTAGGACTAGTAAAGCCAATGGTGACTTTACATGCCCTGGGAGACAGTAGTCAGTCCCAGGGTAAGGAGTCTATGTTTGTGGGTCACTATGACACCCCTGTGTTACGGCACGGAGGGTGCTGTGTAACACACATACCAAAAACACATGAAGCCCTATGGAGTAAAAGACCCCATAGCCCATCAAACACATTACAAAGTCAAAGGATATCTCAAATCATGCCTAAGAGTGGGAGAAAAATAGTCGCACTCTTAGCAGGAGAAAAAAATAAACCCCAAAAATCCAGCAAAGCTGCTGGGGGACTCACTAGGTTTGGGAAATTAGCCTTAACAGAGAATTCTGCCTAACACCCATGATCAGCCCAAAACATGCAGCAATCCCATCTAGGGAAAAGAGTTTCATAAAGGGCTTCATTTTAATTGGACCATGCCACTTCAGACAATTAGGGCCACCATTTTCCACCTAGAGTGATCAATCGGCAACTAACCAACATGACGCACACCTCCTCTAGTCATTCCCCATTCCCACACTCGGCACCTGCTCACTGTGCAGCTCCCTATCTTGTTACATGTTACTAGTCTGGGTACAATGTCTTCTAGTACCTTCCCTGCAATGAATGGCCTTCTAGAACAAAATGTGACTGGTCCACTGCTGATCACTGCTCCTGGACTTTCATGTATGCAATGTTCTGCTAATTTCTGCATATTATTCAGCCAATTTCTTCTTGTGGCTGCCTGAGAACCCTTGGAGCAGTCTTCGCAAACATTATGTATTCTTTCCCAATCTGATGAGGTAGCACTTGTCGTCTGGGACCAGGCATTCATCCCTTGAGAAATGCTTTCCTTGCAATGAGAAGCTGACAACTACCTCACACCCTTCCCCACCTGCCCATCAGCCTCAGCCTGTTTATAGGACAAAACAACATTCTATCAAATGCTTTCAGCTAACAACTATGGCCTAATACACTATAATGGCAGTTTAGTGCCTCAACATGAGGCCTATTCAAAATGGCAGAGCTTTTGCTCTTAGCGCCAAGCATCCCTACAGGCACAAGACACATTAATGCCATTTGCTGTGCTTCACACTATGTATTCTAAGGCTACCAAAAGCAACGAGTGCACATGCCCATTAAGTGAGAAAATATATCGTGGTGAAGTGTGTGTGTGTGTGTGTGTGTGTTCTCTGCAATCATGTGCTGCAAAGGCTGAAACATATACTGTCATGCAGTGATGCATGAAAAATGTATGGTAGCCTCTCTACGTCTAATCAGTGCATGCAAGCAATGTTATATGCCGCAATGTTGGCAAAAGCAAAATTATAATCCATCCACTGCCTGTGTTATGGGAAAAGCAAACATGAACTACTTCTGTGCTATATTGTCACCTCTCGATTATGAACCTAAACATATGAGCCATGCTACAGCCCTCATGGCACATGGATTTTACATAATTTCCAGGGTCTTGATGTCTTGTTAGATTAGCTTCCTCAGGCGGGGCCTGCGCTCACAGGCGAGGTGGTGCAAATGCATCTGAACAATGCCCCCTTGTGTTATGTCATTAGCAAACAACTCCTTCCCCAACCCGCCTTACAAATCTTTCTCCTTCAACCACATCTTCCTGAGACCTTACAAGCTGTAGCCCATCTCCACTCATTCCTCTAAGGACCCAGGGAGGATAACACAGTCCTCCCCACTAATGCAGCTAACCCAGTGTGTTTCATAATGTTCAGTTTCCTGTGGTTCTGTAAATAGTATGTCTGCACTATCAACAATTTTTCTCACCCATCCCAACCTAGAATTAAATTTTCCTCAAATCCCCTCATCATGCCTTACTCCCAAATTAAACACCATCCCCTCCCAAATCCACCCCCTACTCTCTTCCCCAACTTCCGTCACACTTGCACACAACAACCCAGTTCTACTTGGGTGGCACAAAAAACGATGAACACCACTCAAGGACAGGGACCAATATCTTCAGGAACTGTGCCAACCACATGGATAGGCATGAAAAACTGGCATTATACCAATCTTCATTGATGATCCTGCTAGATGCTTCTTCAATCTTTGTATGTAACTTATGCAAAGCATTTATGGCTGCAGTTAAACTACTATTAAGTTAATTGTTGCCAATCTTTGCACAAACCCCTCTTCCATAGCTGTCAACAGTTCCAAGACGTACCTGTTTTGCAGGGTCATCAATCTCACAGCTCTAGGTTTGACTCATATTGAGTGAACACCACACTCTGTTGCATTCACAAGCTGCAAAAGCTCTCAACAGGTGATCTGGAGCCATTTGGCATTCCCAGCTGCCTGAAAACCTAGTGCCAAAAGAAATGCAAAAAAGGTTGCAGTCAAAGAAAATAATGTAAACTCTGTTGCTATCTCATGCAACAGTTCTGATGATTTTTGAGATGTATAATTATTCTCCCTCCACCTCTTTCTTCTTCTTCCATTGCAGGATATTCCCTCTTCCTGTAACATGCCAGCACCAGCAGAGCTTTCATTCCAAATGTTAGTGAAAGGTTTCCTAGGATGCGAGTGTCCGTACCTTACATTTGATAGTCTTGCAATGGTACACCTAGGTCACAAGTATCCAATATCCTCCTGGATAGGCAAGCCATTAGTACTCAAATGTTTGGCCATCAAATCTTGAGTGAAAAAATGTATGTTGGTAGAAAGTTTGGGAACAGTGTGGATATTGAGAGGGGCAACATCTGAATGAGGCACTACCAAGGGTGGGGTGTGCAGTGCTACAAGGGAGCATGAGTCCGCCCAACATTGTAACAACTGGAGACAAGCATTGGGCCCACAGGCCCACCATAAATCCATAATGGTAGATATCCTTTCTCACATACAGGGTAGCTCCATCATCTTGTTGCAATCCTCATTCTCTCCCAAGTTAAAAGTGTCCAATCCTCTGAAACACAAAGCAGGACATGTGAGTGTTTCTATTGTGACAGGTGTTTTGTTGTTTCTTATCCAAGTGAGAGCATGCACACTCCCCACACATATTTTCAAACAGGATGTGTAGATGGCAGTTGCCACCTCAGGCTCAAATACCACCAGACCCTTTGCCCTGCAGCTTTTCATCCCCTCCACCCATTCACCTCTGAAGAAAACCACCACTTCAATGTGCATCAATGGGTGAGCCTTAAACCAGGTTATGGAGTGCCCTGACTCTTTGAGACATGTGTGTGTGTGTTATGAACGTGACCTACCCCTGTGTGGTGCCTCCCTCTCAAAGTGCAATATCATGTCCCTCATGTTGGGGTTCTCTTCCACCTTCTTCATTGGTATGTTGTTCTCATCATGCACTACCTCCCCTTCCTTCACTACCTCCCCTTCCTTCACCCACTGCACAGTGATCGCCCATCCCGGAAAAAGAACTGTAACTTTACACAACGCTGTATGTAGTAAACAATGCACCTTTTGAGCCTCCAGCTCTTTTGAAATATATGTTCCCATTGCATGAAGTATCAGGGAGTACACATATCATGTTCCATTATCTCTCTCGCCCAAGACAAGAACATAACATGCAGAGAGAAAGATTCCTTTAAAAAACAAACTAAATAGAAGATGTCTTATTGAGAAATTGCAAGCAAGTATTGAGCGATTGACAACAGGAATTGCAAGAGAATTTCTCTGAAAGGGTAGTATTTCAAGTTCTAACATGAATATTTCTAGAACAACGTTTGTTTTTGAGCAATTTGTTGGCCACATTTTCACTGAAATACATTTCCTGGAAATTTGGTTTACATAATAAGTTCAATTGTGTTTAAAACTAAAGCAATAAGAGTGAATCATATATAATATATTGCAATTGTAACAGAGTTGTATTGCTTCTTAAATGTTGTGCAAACATTCACATATTTTTGAAAATTTACAGTTATTACTTCTAAGATAGAAAGTGCCATAGTGAGGGGAAATGGGGTGATAGACCTAACCAGGCAGAACAATTGAGGTACATGTGAGGTAGTAAGCAAAAAGGGAGCAAGCGTCAGGGAGACACAGACAGGATTGGGAAGAGACAATGGGAGATAACGAGGGTAAGGGAACAGATAGTGGACCCGCCAGAACAGAGGGGTTGACCTGTCAATGCATTAACATGGAAATCAGAAGGTTAGCATAGCTGAAATTGAACTTTTTTAAACAGCAACAGACAATCAGGATGTGCACACAGCTAAAATTGAATTTTAAACAGCAGCAGACAATAAGGTTGTGCACACATCTAAAATCAAATTTTAAACAGCAGCAAACAATAAGGATGTGCACACAGCTAAAATCAAATTTTAAACAGCAGTATACAATTAGGATGAGCACACAGATAATAACACATTTCTTTTTTGGCCCACAGGTATAGCAGCACAAAAGTATGGGACTGTAGTAGTGGAGGTGAAAGTCAAGGAAGGAAGTTGGTGTTATGGTTTGGTGTTTTGAAATCAAGAGAAAGAGTATGCCAGGGAGCCAGTGAAACATCCAGTGGTTGTAGGAGGCCAGATGGTTTCTGTTTCTGTGATTTATTCTGTGCACATATCCCACAGGATAGAACAAATACAACAATTTCCTTACGCCAGGTTGGCCACCAATAATTTCGTTTAACCTTGGCTAGAGTCTTAGCAGTTCCGGGATGGCCTTCGATCAGGGAATTGTGATAACCAGACATGACCAATTCTTGCAGATCTTTACTTGGTAGATATAGTCGTTCCCTGAAATAGGGTAATTTACCCATTTCTGCAAGATCTCGGGGTTCATTAAGGTTCGAATCTTATCTTGAAGTTCACTCATAGTCAATGTGGTGGTGAGTCCCAGTAGTTTATCACTTGGCATAATGGCAACAGGGTCCAGGGTACTGTTTGTTTTCTCTTCTACACCCATATGAGACAAGGCATTGGCCTTCCCATTCCGAACTCCCGGTCGTATTTTGCAAAGAATCGAGCCCACCTCAACTGTCGTGACGATTGGGCTTTTGCTGACTTTAGGTATTGAAGGTTTCGGTGATCTGTGATTACTTTATGGTATGTCTGGCACCTAATAGATACTGTTGCCAGGCTTTGAAGGCTGATTTTATTGCCAACAATATTTTGTCTGTAATCATAAGTTCTGGTGGTGAGAATGTACGTGACCAAAAGGCCACGGGGTGTAACTGGCCTGACTCTGGATTTCTTTGAGAGAGAACTGCTCACCATAGCTATGCTGGAAGCATCAGTTTCCACTAAATAGGGGAGATCAGGGAGAGGATGTAGTAAATTGGCGCAGAGGTGAATCTTTTCTTGAGTTCTTGAAAGGCCTGTTCCGCCTCTTCAGTCCATTGGAATTTTTTGTTGTTTTTTCTCAGTAACGATGTGATTGGGTGGGCTAGCCGTGTGAAATCTGGAATAAATCAGCGATAACAATTTGCAAAGCCGAGCATGCTTTGGGTTCCTTTAAGTGAAGAAGGTGACGGCCAATTAAGGATGGCATCTACTTTGTGTAAATCCATCTTGACTCCCTTTGCTGAGAGAACAAAACCGAGAAGCTCAACTTCGGTGACATGGAAGGAGCATTTCTCGAGATTAGCGTATAGTTTGTGCTGGCAATGTTTTGCAAGGACTGAGCGAACATGTTCCATATGATCTCTTTCAGAGGGGCAATATACCAGGATGTCGTCAATATAGACCAGGGCACAGACATCTATTAATTCCCATAATACATCATTCATGAAGTATTGGAACGCTGCGGGAGCGTTGCACAGCCCGAACTGTATTACCTGAAATTTGTACAGGCCATACTTGGTGCGAAATGCGTTTTTCCTTTCACCCCCTTTCTTAACACGTACAAGATGGTATGCTCCTCTGAGGTCTAGTTTGGTGTAGATTCGAGCATCCTTGACTTGGTCCAACAGTTCTGGGATAAGAGGCAAAGGGTAGCAGTTTTTTACTGTGATTTGATTAAGTGCGCAGTAATCAATGCAAGTCCTCAAATCTCCTTCCTTCTTGAGTACAAAGAATAAGGGAGAGGCTGCCGGTGACTTTGACGGGCGGATAAACCCATTAGCCAGGAATTGATCCAGATAGGACTTCAAGTGGAGATTTTCGGTTTCCGTAAGTGCATACATTCGACCACAAGGAACCTATGCGCCAGGTATCAGGTCGATCTGACAGTCATAGGGCCTATGTGGCGGTAATGTGTTAGCCTGTTCCTTTTGAAAAACATCTTGATAATCCTGATATTCTTTTGGTAAGGTGTCCATTGGTTACGCAATCCCTGATGCAGATTTTAGGTTTGCATGTGGTATAGATTTCGGGTAGCAAGCAGGGGCGCATTCATCGGAAAAGGTCAGTCTCTTTGCACGCAAGTCTATGTGGGGATTGTGAGTTACTAACCATGGCATCCCTGAGATCAACCGGAACTGAGGAGCTTTGATGAGGTCAAACATGTTTGCTTCTTGATGTCCATCCTGACACAGAAGGGTTAATTTTGTTGTGCATTTGGTTACTGGTCCCGAAGCAATTTCTGTACTGTCAACAGTAGTTACCTTTTCAGTTGTTGGTTTTGTGCATAAGGGAAGTCCCATTACTGTTGCCAGATCTTGATCTATGTAATTACCAAATGCTCCACTGTCTATATATGCCTCTATGGCATGCATCTGTGGCAGTCGTTGGTGATTGACCAAGGTTACTCGTAGGGCGAAAAGTGAGGTCTATGACTCATCCTTCTTGCTCTACAAGAGGACCTCTATGCTTGCCGGGCCTGATAATTTTCCGATTCTTTTCATCATCTTCTTTCTCTGTAGTGCCTACCACCTTCCTTGGAGATTTCACTGGGCATTCTTTGAGGTAGTGACCCGATTTACCGCAGTATAGGCATAACTGTAGCTGTCTCCTCTTGTCTATTTCAACCTTGGTTAAAGGGGGTCATACTCCTCCAATCTGCATGGGTTCTGTGGTATTTTCTGATGGACGTTGGCATTATCTTTTGAACGTACGTGCCTGGCATGATTTTTGAGTCTACTTCGGTCTGTTCTTTGATCCTGTAATCTGTGGTCTAACTGAACTACCAGGTTGAGAAAACTCTGCAGTCTTTCGGTGGGTCCACCACTTGAGCAAGGACATCCTTCAGGTCTCCTCATAGGCCCCGAATAAACAGTGTGGTTCTTTTATCTTCTTGCCACCCCGCTTCTACAACCAGTCTATTAAAGGTGGCAATATAAGTCAGCAAATCTTGATTCCCTTGGCTGAGGGACTGGAGTTCGTTATCAAGGGCTTGTCCATGCAAGTGTCCAATCCTCTGAAACACAAAGCAGGACATGTGAGTGTTTCTATTGTGACAGGTGTTTTGTTGTTTCTTATCCAAGTGAGAGCATGCACACTCCCCACACATATTTTCAAACAGGATGTGTAGATGGCAGTTGCCACCTCAGGCTCAAATACCACCAGACCCTTTGCCCTGCAGCTTTTCATCCCCTCCACCCATTCACCTCTGAAGAAAACCACCACTTCAATGTGCATCAATGGGTGAGCCTTAAACCAGGTTATGGAGTGCCCTGACTCTTTGAGACATGTGTGTGTGTGTTATGAACGTGACCTACCCCTGTGTGGTGCCTCCCTCTCAAAGTGCAATATCATGTCCCTCATGTTGGGGTTCTCTTCCACCTTCTTCATTGGTATGTTGTTCTCATCATGCACTACCTCCCCTTCCTTCACTACCTCCCCTTCCTTCACCCACTGCACAGTGATCGCCCATCCCGGAAAAAGAACTGTAACTTTACACAACGCTGTATGTAGTAAACAATGCACCTTTTGAGCCTCCAGCTCTTTTGAAATATATGTTCCCATTGCATGAAGTATCAGGGAGTACACATATCATGTTCCATTATCTCTCTCGCCCAAGACAAGAACATAACATGCAGAGAGAAAGATTCCTTTAAAAAACAAACTAAATAGAAGATGTCTTATTGAGAAATTGCAAGCAAGTATTGAGCGATTGACAACAGGAATTGCAAGAGAATTTCTCTGAAAGGGTAGTATTTCAAGTTCTAACATGAATATTTCTAGAACAACGTTTGTTTTTGAGCAATTTGTTGGCCACATTTTCACTGAAATACATTTCCTGGAAATTTGGTTTACATAATAAGTTCAATTGTGTTTAAAACTAAAGCAATAAGAGTGAATCATATATAATATATTGCAATTGTAACAGAGTTGTATTGCTTCTTAAATGTTGTGCAAACATTCACATATTTTTGAAAATTTACAGTTATTACTTCTAAGATAGAAAGTGCCATAGTGAGGGGAAATGGGGTGATAGACCTAACCAGGCAGAACAATTGAGGTACATGTGAGGTAGTAAGCAAAAAGGGAGCAAGCGTCAGGGAGACACAGACAGGATTGGGAAGAGACAATGGGAGATAACGAGGGTAAGGGAACAGATAGAGGACCCGCCAGAACAGAGGGGTTGACCTGTCAATGCATTAACATGGAAAGCAGAAGGTTAGCATAGCTGAAATTGAACTTTTTTAAACAGCAACAGACAATCAGGATGTGCACACAGCTAAAATTGAATTTTAAACAGCAGCAGACAATAAGGTTGTGCACACATCTAAAATCAAATTTTAAACAGCAGCAAACAATAAGGATGTGCACACAGCTAAAATCAAATTTTAAACAGCAGTATACAATTAGGATGAGCACACAGATAATAACACATTTCTTTTTTGGCCCACAGGTATAGCAGCACAAAAGTATGGGACTGTAGTAGTGGAGGTGAAAGTCAAGGAAGGAAGTTGGTGTTATGGTTTGGTGTTTTGAAATCAAGAGAAAGAGTATGCCAGGGAGCCAGTGAAACATCCAGTGGTTGTAGGAGGCCAGATGGTTTCTGTTTCTGTGATTTATTCTGTGCACATATCCCACAGGATAGAACAAATACAACAATTTCCTTACGCCAGGTTGGCCACCAATAATTTCGTTTAACCTTGGCTAGAGTCTTAGCAGTTCCGGGATGGCCTTCGATCAGGGAATTGTGATAACCAGACATGACCAATTCTTGCAGATCTTTACTTGGTAGATATAGTCGTTCCCTGAAATAGGGTAATTTACCCATTTCTGCAAGATCTCGGGGTTCATTAAGGTTCGAATCTTATCTTGAAGTTCACTCATAGTCAATGTGGTGGTGAGTCCCAGTAGTTTATCACTTGGCATAATGGCAACAGGGTCCAGGGTACTGTTTGTTTTCTCTTCTACACCCATATGAGACAAGGCATTGGCCTTCCCATTCCGAACTCCCGGTCGTATTTTGCAAAGAATCGAGCCCACCTCAACTGTCGTGACGATTGGGCTTTTGCTGACTTTAGGTATTGAAGGTTTCGGTGATCTGTGATTACTTTATGGTATGTCTGGCACCTAATAGATACTGCTGCCAGGCTTTGAAGGCTGATTTTATTGCCAACAATATTTTGTCTGTAATCATAAGTTCTGGTGGTGAGAATGTACGTGACCAAAAGGCCACGGGGTGTAACTGGCCTGACTCTGGATTTCTTTGAGAGAGAACTGCTCACCATAGCTATGCTGGAAGCATCAGTTTCCACTAAATAGGGGAGATCAGGGAGAGGATGTAGTAAATTGGCGCAGAGGTGAATCTTTTCTTGAGTTCTTGAAAGGCCTGTTCCGCCTCTTCAGTCCATTGGAATTTTTTGTTGTTTTTTCTCAGTAACGATGTGATTGGGTGGGCTATCCGTGTGAAATCTGGAATAAATCAGCGATAACAATTTGCAAAGCCGAGCATGCTTTGGGTTCCTTTAAGTGAAGAAGGTGACGGCCAATTAAGGATGGCATCTACTTTGTGTAAATCCATCTTGACTCCCTTTGCTGAGAGAACAAAACCGAGAAGCTCAACTTCGGTGACATGGAAGGAGCATTTCTCGAGATTAGCGTATAGTTTGTGCTGGCAATGTTTTGCAAGGACTGAGCGAACATGTTCCATATGATCTCTTTCAGAGGGGCAATATACCAGGATGTCGTCAATATAGACCAGGGCACAGACATCTATTAATTCCCATAATACATCATTCATGAAGTATTGGAACGCTGCGGGAGCGTTGCACAGCCCGAACTGTATTACCTGAAATTTGTACAGGCCATACTTGGTGCGAAATGCGTTTTTCCTTTCACCCCCTTTCTTAACACGTACAAGATGGTATGCTCCTCTGAGGTCTAGTTTGGTGTAGATTCGAGCATCCTTGACTTGGTCCAACAGTTCTGGGATAAGAGGCAAAGGGTAGCAGTTTTTTACTGTGATTTGATTAAGTGCGCAGTAATCAATGCAAGTCCTCAAATCTCCTTCCTTCTTGAGTACAAAGAATAAGGGAGAGGCTGCCGGTGACTTTGACGGGCGGATAAACCCATTAGCCAGGAATTGATCCAGATAGGACTTCAAGTGGATATTTTCGGTTTCCGTAAGTGCATACATTCGACCACAAGGAACCTATGCGCCAGGTATCAGGTCGATCTGACAGTCATAGGGCCTATGTGGCGGTAATGTGTTAGCCTGTTCCTTTTGAAAAACATCTTGATAATCCTGATATTCTTTTGGTAAGGTGTCCATTGGTTACGCAATCCCTGATGCAGATTTTAGGTTTGCATGTGGTATAGATTTCGGGTAGCAAGCAGGGGCGCATTCATCGGAAAAGGTCAGTCTCTTTGCACGCAAGTCTATGTGGGGATTGTGAGTTACTAACCATGGCATCCCTGAGATCAACCGGAACTGAGGAGCTTTGATGAGGTCAAACATGTTTGCTTCTTGATGTCCATCCTGACACAGAAGGGTTAATTTTGTTGTGCATTTGGTTACTGGTCCCGAAGCAATTTCTGTACTGTCAACAGTAGTTACCTTTTCAGTTGTTGGTTTTGTGCATAAGGGAAGTCCCATTACTGTTGCCAGATCTTGATCTATGTAATTACCAAATGCTCCACTGTCTATATATGCCTCTATGGCATGCATCTGTGGCAGTCGTTGGTGATTGACCAAGGTTACTCGTAGGGCGAAAAGTGAGGTCTATGACTCATCCTTCTTGCTCTACAAGAGGACCTCTATGCTTGCCGGGCCTGATAATTTTCCGATTCTTTTCATCATCTTCTTTCTCTGTAGTGCCTACCACCTTCCTTGGAGATTTCACTGGGCATTCTTTGAGGTAGTGACCCGATTTACCGCAGTATAGGCATAACTGTAGCTGTCTCCTCTTGTCTATTTCAACCTTGGTTAAAGGGGGTCATACTCCTCCAATCTGCATCGGTTCTGTGGTATTTTCTGATGGACGTTGGCATTATCTTTTGAACGTACGTGCCTGGCATGATTTTTGAGTCTACTTCGGTCTGTTCTTTGATCCTGTAATCTGTGGTCTAACTGAACTACCAGGTTGAGAAAACTCTGCAGTCTTTCGGTGGGTCCACCCCTTGAGCAAGGACATCCTTCAGGTCTCCTCATAGGCCCCGAATAAACAGTGTGGTTCTTTTATCTTCTTGCCACCCCGCTTCTACAACCAGTCTATTAAAGGTGGCAATATAAGTCAGCAAATCTTGATTCCCTTGGCTGAGGGACTGGAGTTCGTTATCAAGGGCTTGTCCATGCAAGTGTCGGGCAAATAACTTTTCCATCTCCTGTTGAAAACCCCTGAGGTTCTGCAGTAATGGGTCATCCCAGCTCACTAAAGGTACCGACCAGTCTGTGGCACTTCCACTCAAATATCATAACACGAAGGCCACCCTCGCCTGGTCATTTGGGAAAGCCCCAGGCCTACAAAGAAAATGGAGGTGGCACTGGTTCATGAATGTTGTGTACCTTCTGGGGTCTCCATTAAACCATTCTGGTGGTGCCTGGGGTACTTCTCCCGGCAACGTTATCTGTACTGGATTGACTTCTGATGGTGTAGCGACGGATGGGGCAAAACCGGGCAATGGAGCCTTCCCTGCCTGTGTTTGTAGGAGCTGTTTGCTTAGTTCATCAGTACGGTCTTTTGTGACTATTAACTCTTGTGTTAAGGCATTGGATTCCTGCCGGGCTGTATGTACCTCAGCGCGTAATTGGCCCAAAAGCTGGGCTAACTGATCAGTTTCAGATGTCTCATTGATGCCCATGCGGATAAGGTTTAAAAGCTTTGTGTTCTGTTACGCTCACCTGATATCCCCTGGGGAGTCTGGAAGGCTCTGAGATCTGGAACCCTGGATGCGTAGTTGCCCAGTGCTGAATAATTAATCTTTGTTATTTGTAGGGTGAGCTATCCGTCCTGCGTTTCTTGTGCAGGGGTGCTTGACATTTGTTGGCGAGCTGCCCGAGTTGCTTCACTGGTGCAGTACACCTTCCTTGGGCCCAGGCCTGCTGTGACCCCAAATCTGCTGATAGGGAGGTAGGTTTGTCAATTTTAAGTCTTTGTTCTGTTTATGGTGTGAATTTGTTAATGTCTTTATCTCCTTATTTTCAGGTGCGAAGATCTTGATGCTGGCGTGACAGATGGAGAGGCACGTTTCTAGGTTAGAGAAAGCTCGAAGCGCAGCGCCTTTATTGTCTTTTAAAGCTAGCCTGTGTTTTCTTCTTCTCCTCACAGGCCACTGTGGTGCTGTGAGTGGAGGAGAGCGCGATGAAAAACAGGCCTCCGGAATCTGTTAAGGTAAGTACAGTGCTTTGAAGTTGTTTACTATTGAAAGCGAACCTGAATATGTCTCTTTTCCTTTGCAGATGTTGCTGTGGTGCTCCAGATGGAAGCGTGGCATAGTGTGATGGAATTCAGATAAGACTGATGGAATCCAATGTTTTAGAAGCGTGCATTCTAATATTGTTTTTCCCTTTCTCATTATTGCAGGTCACAATGTTCGAACAGCAGCTGTGGTCGCGGTTCGCTGGAAGTCCTTAAGCTAGTACTCACAGGTGAGTGATGTTTCTTCTCTCTCGGTTTCCACAGATTGCAGCCTAGTAGAGATGATGAGTGCTGGATGGTGTCTTGTCAGGTAAGACAGAATAATCTTGTTCTTGTTTTTACAGGATTACAGAAAGATGCTGAAGACCAGGAGCTGGACACGGTGAGCATCACGCTGCTGGTTGCAGAATAACACGAAGCGTGTTCTGCAGTCAGGGTGTGGTATATATAGCCCAGTTAAAGCAGTACCAGGGAAAGTAGTTCCAGGCCTGCCACACCGAAAACACTAGACTGCATGGCTTGGTTCTTAGAACTGGACTGTGTGGGTGCTTCCATGTTGGATTTAAAGGCCCATGTACATACATGGGACCTAGTTTGAACAGCCCTTCCTTCCTACATATGAGCCTGGTGCTTAAGGCGACAGGACTGGCTCCAGGAGCCCTTTTGCAGTGGTTTTAAGGCCCTCCAGGTTCTGGTGGGAGCCTGCTTGTCGCACAACTTGTGCCCCCTCACAGTGGTCATGAAAACAATGCAAAATCATTCAATGTTGGGTACACAGATGTGTCAAACCTCACCACATGCATAAGCCGTTCAAACATTTTGGGATCCCCTCTGCATTTGACCCCTCTTGGCGAAACAGCATCACCAGCATTTGAAGTTAGGTCTAGACTTGTATCACAAAACTACATGCAGTTTCAGCAATAGCCACCAAAGTTATAAGCCATTAAAAAACAACTCTTCACCGACCCTATAATGCAGAAATATGCATGGATGTCCTCAAACTTTTGTCAAGTTTGTTAACATCCCAGAAATGTGCCGGAACATCGAAGATGTTTGAAGACTTTCTGGACATATCCCATCCTCTAAACTTCTAACTTTTGTGGGATATTTCAACCCATGCCAATGTGCCCTATTATACCCCTTTGCCAAATTTCTGGGAAAGAAACATGACAAAAATGGATGCACTAACCCCTGTGTGTGCCAAATCTGCAAAACTGTGCATGGTTCATAAACCACAAAAGAGCTGCACACCCTGCCACACACAGGCAAAGTTGATGTCAAAGCAAGAACTCCCTGTGAGAGAATGCCAGTGGGTGTTTTTACCTGTCACATGAATCAAGGCCCCAGAAGTGGGTTAAAATCCGATGGTATGCTTCAAAGTGCTGTTTTGGTGCTAAATTCAGTCATTTTCCCAGCGAATTATTGAAAGGAAAAGTGTGCTGAAATCATAGATTCTCCAGGCAGTCAGAGGAATCCAGGCCTCACTGACTGACAGCTGCATAAGGAAAATGAGCTGTCAAACCCAGTTTAAAAGTGTTTCTTTTTCCTGAAAAGATTACACAATGTGTCTATTTAAAGCATGTTTGTGAAGGGCTTAATTCTTATAAATGTATGTGCAAATCCCTTTTAAACAGTGCTTATTTTTATATGTGTCAAAGAAAACACTCTATTGTTAAAGCAACCCAGTATTGGAGTTAAGTAACTGCTTAATTCTGATTGGGCAGTGACCAGCCTGGGAAAGTTTGACATCTCAGTTTGATGACCCCTTGCTACAGGAAGGCTAATGGCTGCTTAATGGTTCCCGCATATTGACAACAAAGAGCACAATGAGACTTGATTAGACATTTGTCTTGTGGCTGAGCCAAGAACAAAGGACAGGCTCTGCTGGGGAGGGACAGGATGCTTCCCTCTACAGGCCACCCTGATCAAAGTGATCTGACAGCTGTTGTTTGTTGAAAGGAGAGAATAAAAAAACTATTAATGATGCAAGCTTAAGATTGTATGTACATGATCCACTGATAAGCACCCAGAGATGTACCAAATTAGAAATTATTATTCCAAACTGTTAAAATTAAAATTGATGAAATCCCATAGAATGAGAAAGACAGCTCTCACAGAGATGGGAATTGGACGCCAGGATAAACCATAAAAATGTAATGCATGTGTCTGATTTTAGTAGAGGGCATAATTGTAAAAATGTGTATTTATGGGAAAGCTATATTGTAGTCGGATCAATGTGGGAGTTCCTAAATCCCATCGTAAAAATGACAGCTCTGTTCTGACTGCCAACCAAAACAAGGCAAGTGCCTATGGCCACTCACAGCCAGGGGGTGTGTTTTTCAAATTCTGCCCACACCATAAACTTGGTGATGTAATTTGGTAGTATAAAGATAGGAACTACACAACACATAACAGACGCTACTTCCAGAACACTTCCAGATTTCCGTGCAACACCTTGTTCCAGAACTGTTCATCTTATAGCTGACTCCAGACTTCTTTGAAGACCCCGATTTCTTTGCAGAATCCAGACTTTAGAATTGCTGAACTCATTCTAGCTAGATCCAATTTCAAACATCCCAAACTTGAAGGGATTTAATACTGATCCAGTTTGGCTTGCTACCATAAAGGCTTGTCTGCTGAAACTTGCATCCTGCTAATCTGCCAAGGGCCCATCCAAATCCAGCCGAGGTGCAGTCCAAAATTAACCAGAACCTCGCCATTGATCCAATCCCACCAGAAGTACCCTGCTGCCGGTAGACCTGACCCGATACAAGACCAGAACCTTGATGGTTCATTTTAATCACAAGGGACTGTAAGTATTAATAGGAAGAACAGTGACCCATAGTATATTTGCATTTTCCTATCCTATCTCAACTCATCCCATCCTTAACTTAAGAACCCTAGTATTGTCAAAACCATTCTTGCACGTACTTTTCTTATTTGTTTTACCATACCATAAGTCATTTGTGATTTTGAGTAACTAAAGTAGATCCCAGTAAGGAATCGAGTATCCACCACATGAAGGGTTACGCTGGCCATGTAATTGTGAAGATTCATGTGTGGCATTCTCTTTTTCCATAGTCATTAATATAGTGTGATGAAACCAATCTGTCATTTTTAAAACTGAATTGCTGTTATCATTTTTGCGCCTATTTTGCAAAAATGCCTCTCACTAAAACCTCTATAACTTCTGCAAATTTATCGATAGAAACAAAATTCCAACTCTTACTGATACCTAAGACCGTTAGCAACAACCACAACTACATCCGGGACAGTGCGTTTGACCGGTTTTTATCCAAAATCACATAGTAAAATTTTGCTGTGAATTTGCTGTTTTCAAAAGCTTACACGTGTCTTTTTCCCATTTAAAGTTTTTTTTAAAACTCCCATCCTGATCTTAAGTATATACAGTTGTTTATCTTGTAGCTCAGGTGTGTTAGGACTTGTTTAGTGTTGCTTTCCTCAGAATATTTCTCCATTTAAGCAATTTCACAACCTTTTGCAACTGTTTTACATAGCCATTTTTCACCTGTCATTTTCAAATTTTCTATTTCCAAAAATGGTTTTCTCTCTTATTTGGGGAGGGAAAATTGCATTTAAACTCTAGACATTGTCTTTCATTTCTGAATAACTGCTGATTACTGACATCTGTGTAGGATATCTCGTTGGTACCTTCAGTACTTTGCAGGGGGAACTATTAACCTAAACGATCTCATAAACCCAAACTGTTCTTCTTCCTGTGTTTTCTATTCTACATTATTATAAGTGAATTGCTTTACTTATTTTCTAAATTGTTTTGTCACCAATTCTGCCCCATATATATATCTATTAAAACGTATGTGTGATTTGAATATTAAATAAATAAAAACATATTTACCTTTACACTAGCCTGATACCTCATCCAGTGTGACCTGGGGGTATTTTGAGAAGGGTGTGATATGAGTGCTACATCATTCAGAATATTGAAATTATTGACCCAAATATAATAAGTATTTCATTGCGCACTACATGCTAAGCGATACCTGGGTGTGTGCCTGATTGAAATACTCAACACCTTCCCAGAGATTGTTTAATTAGTTTGACAATTGTAATGCTGTGTTTTTTAATATGTTTTTATTGTGATGTCCGTGAACTACAGGCATAGTTTACAAATCCAACATGGTGTCTGTTTCAAAGGTTTTGATACACCTCATGTTTTTAATTGACCAATCAGTAGGTGTGTACTATGTACATGAAGGTTACGCAGATCACTGATTGGCCCAATGGCGTCTGCGGACACAGAACCATGAAGTGAGTCTGTGGACCAGACAGAGATATCACTTATTTTTTTTACTTGCATTTTGGGCATTTATAAAAAAAAATCTACTGTACAGATTAACACCAAATGTGCAAAAGCACGCTTTTGGGACCAGGCAGCCGCTCTTCGTGGAAGTATGGAGCAAATCCGTCCAGCGGTTTGGGCTGTAACTACAAGCAAATGTTTTTCCCATTCATGTCTATCCAGATTTCAATTGTTTTGGAACCTCACTATAAATTCCCCCTCCTCCCCCTTGATGAAACCACACAAAACTTTGCAGGCTCATTCAGAGTTGGCCATATACTTGTTTTGCAAAGTTGTGTGCATATTCGTCGAACGGCGCCAAAGTTATAAGCGCCCCAAGAAACTGCTCTTCTTACAGGTGAGCAACTTACTATACCATTTTTCATCCAGAGATAGTAGATGTTTGAAAATGCTTGCAATTTGAGACCTCACACTGATTCTGAGAGCAGTCAGTATGAAAGAGAATGTCCTCCTCAAAACGAATTTCCTGTGCTTTAGTTATAGATCTGTATGTGGCACTTCGGTACCAGGTAGATCCAAATTTAATAGTTCTTCCGGTCAAGCAAGGTACTCAGTTGAATGGATGCCCCTTATCTTTATTTAAGTTTTCCTTCACATTATAAATCCCTTTATCTATTCTTCCTACACTAAAGTATTTTTTGCTTCCACAAAAAGTTGGTTAGGACAGGTCAGGGACAATACAAGCTAACCTTTAGTAGGTTTAAGAAGTAGGATGTTGAAAAAAAATCAATGTTGTCACAATGCAGGTACTTTCCTGAGACTTGAGATTATAATAACAATTGTTCTTTTATGACGCACTTGATACCTGGGACCAGTTTGTAAGCACAAGTGCTTGATTCAAATCTGTGTTGCTGTACATAGTCTTGCTTCCAAGAGAAATACGTTGCCCCTGAGCTATCCTCCCGGCCTTGATGATTTGTTTGCTTTCATCGCTTACTTAGAGGGTGGAACTCTACTGGCACAGAACTCTATGTGCAGCCGGCCCACACTTTCTGGATCATTTGTTAAAACAGTGTGAAGTTCTGTAGATATTGTTTTTTCAAACATTTTATTTAAGTGCATTTAGTTGTAAAAAGCCAACCTTTCACATTAAACATATATAATCCATACCATAAAAATGGTACAATTACAATGTAAGTTAAAAAAAAAAAATCTTAATACACCCACAGAAAGGAGGAGGCAGCATAATCATATGCTCAATTAAACTAGAGTTGCGTCTAGCATTTCTTTTCCCCACAGTCACATGTGAAAAGCATCTGATGTCACCACCAGCGATTCTGCACCATATACTATACTCCAGAACTATTCACACTGATATAAGTGAAATTTGCACTAATCTCTCTCGTAGTAAGATGTGTGGACATTATATTGTGTAAGCATATAATGTAATTTGCATAGCTGTCAAAGACGCTTCTACCACAGAACACCCTTCCACACTCGTATATTCTCTAAAACGTGTAGAATATCAAAGCGTAAATATAAAATTAAACAAATCGAGGAGTTTCACTGAACATTCCCTGCTGTGTGTTAGGCAGAAACCTGTGCAGTTCCCTCTGGGACCACTGCAAAATATTTAGGAATACAGGTGTTTGGCGGTAAACCCACTTGGTAGCAGTCTGTACCACACAGATTCACTTGGTAGCTGTGGCTGAGCAGTCAGACTTCCCTCAAGAAGAGTTAAGCAGTATGTGGAGTATACAAGATAGGGCAAACACGCAACGAGGCTCAGTGTAAAGATATTAAGGTATTTATTTATAACGGAACATCTATGGAAAACACTATGGCATTATCACGGCAAACACTTCAATCACAATTACTCTACGAAGAAGAAAGCGATCAATCCCCCTAACAATATTTCGACAAGTCTAGGTTCTACCGGTATCACTGATTTTCAGACAGAGGTGTATACCTCAACCTAGATGGCACTCTAGTATCAGTTAGGGTGGGAGAGAAAAATAGGCAGGTTATGAAGTCAACACAGTTCAATACCGTCACAAGGCACCACCTTTTGGTCGCGGTACAAGGGTAGTGGCTATCTGGTTGCCGAGGTGCTCTGCACGGGCAATTCAACCATTGCGTCCTGAGGCGAAGATTATTCTGATTTAGTTTATTGTAAACCGAACAACAAAAACACAATGTATTATTACAAACAATACATTATTAAACATCAAGAAATACATTAAACAATCTTAAAATAGATAATTTGAATACAAACTTAAAATTCCATAACGAAAATCTTATGAATGTGATTGAGTGCAGCTACAGCAAGAGCTGTTTGGGTGCCACTCAAAGGTAGTTTCCAAAATGCACATGCCTTTCATTATGAACAAAATGTTTAAAATAAGGCATTGTCGAAGTATGGAGTTCATTACATTTTATAAGCAAGTATTCTAATGGTTCCAAACTTTATGAGAAATGACAAAAACCACATAATCTTTTGTCTCGCAATCAAAATCTCCATGGTCGGATACAAATGTAATCATAATCGCATACAAGTCAACACAACTTAATTACGCGTTTCAACAGAAAGTTGTACAGTCTTTCATGAAGAATGATGTATGAAGACAAATTATAGTTCCCCACAAGATATCTTATTTTAGACCAATCCCAAATATATAATTTCTGTTTTACATCAATATAAGAGTGTAGGAGAACTAACTCTATAGCAAAGCATTGCATTATGTAATCCAAACATCTAAGACTGCACATTTCTTGGAAAAGATAAGTTCGTGGAGTTCCACAAACGAGGAGTAAGCAGGGGGAGCTAAAACATTCCTATATAATAGTGATGCCATAAATGATGTGATATGTGACATCATCATCAATGCCATTTGTAATGTCACCAGGGTGATTACAAGCTGTGCAATGCGGTCCTCATTGTGAAGGAGGGGGTCCTTCGAGCACTTTCATGAGTTTTGTGGCATTAAATCTGTACCTTACAGTCACTTCAATTAACATTTTATTATTGAATTTCAAGTTTGTATTGCCCCAGAAATTATTCACCTCAACTGTCCCTTAACTAAGGTTTTTTTCACTAATTGCAAAGTTGTTTTTGTAATGATATACCTCCCGCCACCTGCAATTATGCTTTTTGTTCTGCTAACATAACTGATGAGATATCATTCAGATATGCAACATCGGGTTTATAAAGAAAGTTTGTGTTTTGTTTCCCCTAGATAAGAAGGGATAACTAATGGTGTACTGTGTCGAGGAATAGTGAGGTGGGTTTAGTTGGGAATTGTTATGAGATGGTAGTAGTGGGGGACTGTGATGAGGAAGAGTTAGACAGTTTTAATGTGGTAGTGTGACACAGAAGAGTTGGTCGTAGTGTGCTGCTGAAATGAGGAAGAGTGACATGGTGATATTGTGGTTCTGTGATCTACAGAACATTAAATCATGCCTACTTCACATGTGAAGAAATATACCTTACACATTATAAACCCAAAAGTCCTTAAAGACAACCTATAAATATATATTTTTTTACACATTCATTACGAATCACACACTTACCGTGGTACCGATACATTGACATACAGAAGAGCAATGCATACACAATAGTTCTTGATTCGAGAGAAGTTGTTTAAAATAATACGTATTAATTCAAGCAGTGCTATCTTTATATTGTGCTTTTTTTTTATTTCAGTTACGTCATCTGCAGGTTTGGTGTCGTTTCACTGAGTCCCTCTGTTGGTTTTTTGATTTTTCTTTTTGTGTAGTGAAACATAAAACTTTGATTTTGGAAATGATTATCTATTATTTTGCGTACAGGGCAGTGTGAGGGGTATGGCAGTTTTATATGTCTAGGGTACGTTTTTAGCAGTAAAGTATTCTATTTCATGCAATCTTTGTTATTCGGGATGAGAAAAGCCCAAGAAACTCTCTGAATACAGAAACAGCACAAATAATTAAAACACAAAACAAAAATGTTTTTAAAGTGTACCTTGTTTGTATTCCACACACAAAAACAAATTGAGAATTGAGAATTTGGCCCTCATTACAAGTGAGCCGTTCCAGAAATAAGGTGCGAGTAACAATAGGTTTATAGGTTTCTGTCACCTTTTCTGGACCGGCTCACTCCATTTTTGCAGGAAGGGACTATAAACTACCAACAGGCCTGACCTGGCTGGTGTTTCAGGCCGCTACCAGCAGCAAATTCACTGAAGCACCGGCACCATTTAAAACAGTGCCGGTGCTTCAGTTTTACCATTTCCATGAAGTCCTAGAATGAGATGTTACTGTTCCACCGCTGCCCGTAATATCCCAGTATTACCAAAAAAGTAAGGCGAGGTTACACCAACTTAACCATAACTACATGGACGCTACCGCGTCCATGTAATATATATATATATATATATATATATATATATATATATATATATATATATATATATATATATATATATATATATATATATATATATATATATATAGTATATGTAGTTATGGTTAAGTTGGTGTTTCCATAGGAAGAGCATTTTTTGGGTGGCTTATATCTTTGCTCCCTCTGGACGAATCCTCGCCAAACTTTGCAAAAAGAGTATATGGCCCACTCTGAATTTTTCTGCAAAGTTTGGTGAGGTTTGGTCCAGGGGGGGCAAAGTTATAGGGGAGGTCCCCATAGACATAATGGAAAAAAACTTTGCGCACACCTACAGCCCAAAGCGCTGGACGGATTTACACCAAATTTGCGGCAGGAGTGGCGGCTTGGTCCCGAAAGCGTGCTTTTGCAAATTTGGTGTAAATCCATCCAGTATTTTTTTTGAAATTACTAAAACGTAAGGCAAAGCAATTAGTGATATCTCTGTTCGCTTCGCGGACGGACTTCCTTGTTCGCTCCACGGACAGCGCCCCGATTGGCCAAGTGGCTTGTATGATGTCTGCGGACATGCAACGTGTTCGCTGATTGGACGGTGTGGTGCATGAAGCGCGTCAGATTTTCTGTGGCGCCCGCCATCTTGCATTCGCCAACGACCGCGGACAGCGCGGTGAAACTTGGATTAAAAATTGTATTTAGTGGAGTGTGTTGGTGTGTAAGAGTGTTTGGGGAGGGTGGGGGAGTATGAGGTTCAATGTTCTGTTTTTTTTATGTGCTAGACACAGTGGTCGAAGTGAGCGGGAGCGGTCGGGAGCGGTGCTCCTCTACTTTTTTAAATTGCGTTTTACAGCTCCTATACTTTTATTTTAAAAAGAAACCGTTCCGGAATGGTTTCGTTTTAAAATAAAAGAGTAGGAAGACGTTGCAGCTTGCACTTTCAGTGCACTGCACTGAATGTTCCCTTACACAGCAGGTGAAAGTGTTTGGGGGCTTTGTATTGTGTGTGGGAGGGGGCGTGATGATGGGTTTGTGGGGAGCAGGGGCAGGCCAGCAGGAAACATAGCTCCACTACTTCTTTTCATACACTTCGACCACTGGCTAGACACTTTTGTTGTGTTCGATTTGCCTGCGGACAACACGGCTGATCTGAAATTTTCTATATAAACTAAATGGTGGGGTGTTCTGAGGACGGAGTATGTGTCCGTTTTGTTTGCAAGGAAGCTAAAATTGAGCTAAGGACACTCGCAGTGTCCTTATATTTTCGTACATAAACAAAATGGGGGTGTCCTGAGGGCGCTGTCCATATTGTACTCTGGCAAGTTGAATGTATTCTTTCACTTGCGGTGTCCTGAAATGCTCTGATTACTTACCGGTAATCTTCATTACTCCTAGTCCAATTCTTCCTCGTCACAGTACTGACGACCCTCCTCACCCTCCCTGCGGGGAAGGTCCCATGCTCCGGCTTGGTAATATGAAACTGAGTGATGTGGATGTGGGGGAGGAGTTATAGGAATTTAAATAAATAGAAGAAGGTCCTGTGTCGGAGGCAGAGGCCTCATGAAGTAAGTACTGGGACGAGGAAGAGTGGACGGTGAGGTAATGTTTGCAATTAAACAAAATGGGGGTGTTCTGAGAACGCTGTTCATATTGTTCGTTGTCAGGTTGAAAGTGTTCTAAGAACCCTCCTTATGTCCGTTGACATTACAATTTCCTATGGGCCTTACCCGACTTTTTGTCCACTAAACAAACGATAAATCAGGCTGCTGTGCGCCTACATTATGTGATAATCCTATCACTTGCCCCATCGACCTGGCTGACCTGCTTTTGCAACACTAAATCATATCTCCCGCCCCTAAGCCTGACATTATCAAAGCATTCATATTCCCTGTCTCTCTCCTTGATGTTACAGGGTGCATAGCCAAACGCCCCCAGTCGTCTCCAGTCCTTTACACAGAACCTGGAAAACAACACAGATCAACTCACAACACAGCGCGCCACAATTCGAAATATGAAACTGTGATTTAAAAGCAAACAGCAAGATTGTACATTTCGTAAAAAGTACTTTTATTTGACATCAAATGTTTAGAGAATATTCAGCGATTTGCATTTGTCTTTGCTGTCGATCCGCAAAAGTTCATCTTGAGTCACATACTGTTCCTTTGCGATACATAGGGTGTTGGTTTATGATAAAAGAAGCACTATGGTCGCACTGATAATCAGAAGGCTGTTCCAACAACGAGGCATTAGACCACCATAATGGTTGGTATGTTGCTTCTAGCCGCTAGTACCGCGTAAGGGCATATTGGTCCTTGGCGATTGTCCCATAAAATGGTGAGGGTCATGAAGTTGTTTATAAGTAGCTGCACCTGGCAGTTAAAAAATCTGTCGGCCCGGGTCTGAAAATCGTGGCATTGACAGTAGGGAAGGATGTACCTGTTTTAAAAACATAAATTAGTCTCAAGAGCCAATCTTCATTAAAAATATTCATTTTATTTATTAGGGCGTGAAACTATTTGCTAGCGAGGATAGTGCAACGGAGTATGTTAACTTATTCCCACTAACCCACCCTCTCTACTCTGCCTTTTTTAGAGTCATCTGAGTGCCAGGGGACCACTTCGGCGGTGATAGTGCGCGGTACAAAACAATATGCCACATTGAGCGAACAAGTACAACTTAACCGGGCTTTAACGTCACGCTATTGTTATTATATTCTGGTATAAAATAATCTAAATGGTTACTTACATTATATTGGCATTTTCCATTGTCTATGCGAAATGCAGTCCCTAAATACGACTCCGTCTGTGCCAACGATCTTTCTCATAGTGATATAATATATAAAAGCGGTTTAGTTTCAGAAATTTCATCCTTATCGTCTCTTACATTTTTGCACCCCTCCTTCAAAAGAAGTCTTTTGGCACAACCCCTGTCTGTCAAGGTCAAAAAACAATTTGTGATGTCATCTTTGATGTCCTGGGTGTTAGACTTAGCAGTGCACGGTGGTGGCGCGAGTTATGGTTGCTTAGCTTACCATAACTGGCGAATTTCAGGGGTTTTTCGGTTTTACTTGGAACCATAACGTCCCTTTAACAATGTTTTTTCACTGAATTTCATAGGTTTCTAGTTGCGCAACTTAACCATCACGTCCCGTTAACAAAGTATTTTACTGAATATATATAAGAACTTCTTTACAGGGACATCATTGTTAAGTTGTACCAATAAAACCCTATCAAATTCACTGAAAATCTTTGTTAAAGGGATGTTATGGATACAAATGAAAGTGAAAAACTCTTGACATTCAACAGTTATGGTAAGCTAAGCAACCATAACACATGCACGCTATGAAATTTGATAGGTGACTGGTTCATAGACACACAGATCTTGAATCACATATAAATATATATTCACTGAAAAAACTTTGTTAATGGGCATTATGGTTCAGTGGCACAAATAAAAACCCATCGAATTCACAAAAAAATGTTGATAAAGGGACATTAAGGTTAGAAGTAAAAATGAAAAACCCTTGAAATACAATAGTTATGGTAAGCTAAGGAACCATATCTCGTGATGCCATCGTGCACTGCTTAGATTAACAACCAGGACAAGAAAGATGACATCACAAACGCCATTGATGACATCATTGATAACATCACATATGTAGGTGACTTGTTTTTGTTCACTAAGTGGTTACAGGACAACTTCCCAAAAGAATAAATGAGTGACGATAACACCTCTCATGGTATACAATACACCTGTTAATATAATATAAATAAATAATGTAGTTTGTAGAAACCTCACTGAAAATTGTATTTTACATTTTTTACAGAACATAGTTTTCATGAAGCAACAACACCTAAATTTAATTACACACATTCAGCAGAATCACAAAGAGAAGCCCCATCCCCAACTGTACATAATGAGATTATGATGTTGTCTGAAAAATTGGATCAAAATAGCAATGAATTTAAAGAACTCTTAAATTTACGTCAAAAATCATGTGATTAAAAATGTTCAATATAACTGTGCTTCCTGCACCCGTGGGTGTCATCATGTGACTGCACCCGTTCGGCATGACTGCAGTGTTTGCAAAAAGTGTGTGTCACTGCAAACAGTTTGAAACTGAATTCTTGGCCACTCTAGGGTGTTTCAAGTTAAAAGTGTACCCTTCCAGAGGTCCTAGGCCCATTGTTGTCTGATCTGGCAACCTTTTACAACTTTTCAAGGCCTATTTTTGACTCAGTAGTCAAACTGAGTTTGACTACTCAGTCCACAGAAAGTCACGTGGTCCACGAACAGCTCTTCTGAGAGGACCATCCCATTACATTTCTTCATTCTCAATCTGGCTTTCCAGGAGAGAGCATCTAACAGCACCTGCTTTGCAGAACAGCTACCTGTTTTTCCTCCCAACCAATACCACCACCAAAACAATCTGGAGGGTCTGGACAGTGGAACAGGCATGATGTTGTAGAGGAGGATCAAGAGGAAGATAAAGTTGAGGTAGAGGAAGTTCCTACCTCCAGCACATGCATAGAATCATGGGTGTGGTGGTTCCTTAAGACCATTGGTGGGGTCACGAAGGTAGATGCTGCCTATGTTGAATGCATTTAGTGTGGGGTGAAACTCAGTTGTGGACAATACGGGCACTACCCTTTGGGACCACATCATTGCACCGCCACGTCCGTTCTTACCAACTGATTGCACTGAGAAAGGCTGTTCCATTCCCCAGTAGGAAGCAGGCTATCTTCCTCTGCACCATCTTCCTCAACCCCTCCTGCCACCACACAGGGTACTTCTTTGGGGCAGAGGATCCCACTGGCTGCCTCATGGGACATACAGGATGTTGTAGATCCTTACCTTGTCAGTGTCACAGTGTTCTGCATGTACTGTGACACAATGATCTGCAGGGGGAGCAGTTTCAAAGTGTCATAGAGCATGAGCAACACTGACCCCTACCTTAAATTTAAGGCATTCCTAACATCTTCCCCTGTGCACCTTCCCCTCCGTGGTTGGTGCCCTTGCCCTGTCTTCTCTCTTTCCCTTCCCTACCTTACCTTGTCTCTCCTGCAAAAAACTCAAAAAAGACAAAACACACATAAAACAAAAAAAGACACAAAAAAGGTTCCTTTAGGAGCCACTTTTCACAGTTAAAAAATAGAAGTGAGAAAAAAACGTCACAGGCCCCTGTGCAGCATTCATAGTCCGTGGACATCAGAAACAATTCCAGGCGTGGGGTTGGAGAATCAAAATTGATTTAATTGTTTTACGTAAAAAAGTGTTAAAAATGGTGGATCTTAAAATAACCTTTTTTGTGTTTTTGGCTTTTATATTTTGTATAAAATGTTTGGTTTTATAAACTGAACTAAGTAATATGTTACTGAACTTATTTATTTCTTCCAACTTTCACAAAAAGTGTGTATTTTTTGGGGGTTTTCCAATTTCTTCATTTCAACTACTACATAATACTTAAATCCATACTTTATATGTTCACAAAAACTGCTTCAAAGCATTTTTAACATTTTCTAGAAAAATGTGATTCCCCACATCGGTTAGATGGACTCCATCTCTCCGGAAAATGTTGCCAATTTCAGATGTTATGTTCACCTTATGAAAAGATGTCATGCCATGCCAGATGTCATGCCATAAAAAACAAACACCATCATATTTTGACATTGCACCTTGCTTTTTCCATTTGCGTGCAAAATAAATTTGAGTGCATTCGCAATGCATGAAAACCAAATTTCGCGAATTGGAAACATTTCCAATGTTTTAAGTGAATCATATTCTTACAAAGCGGAAGTAAGTCAGGCGACTTTATTACTGGCACCCCATACCATAACACTTCAAATTATTGAAATCCAAGATTTTCAGCCACTCCACAGTGCTCATCATACACCTTCAGCCAGTAGATCCAAGATTAACCCCAACATCCATTCACTATGACTCCTGAAAGACAAAGCCATCTTTAGTGTTCTCAACAAGCAAAACTCCTGCCAATCTCTCTTCCTGTACACCACACCCAGGAAACATGATTGGCTGATCCCTGATGTCCGTGGACAGAGCGACTGTCCTTTGTCTCCGCAGTTCCCTTTCCATGCCAGGCATCCTCAAAAGACCCGAAAGCGGCACATGCTGTCCGCGGACCACTGCAGTGTCCACGGATAGATCATCCAATCAAAGGGGGTGGGGAGGTTTACATTTAATGTAAACAATTTATTGTAAAATGGTGGCTCTTAACCCTTTAAGTGCCATGGGTATTTCTCCCCAGCGCCAGAGCCTTTTTTGGTGATTTTGGTATGTAGCCATTCAATGGCTTGTAACTTCTTCGTTACATGAGATATCTCGGCCAAATTTGGCTCCTTTTTTTCCCAGGTTGCTGTAGGGGGGTGAGAGAAAATAAGGAAAACGTGCGAAAATTTTGGGTTTTTTCAAAAAATGCCAATAAAATGATGTACAAAGAAGCCTGTGGTTTTTTCCTTGTAAGAGCTAGGAACAAATGGTTTGCTGTGATGAGTTCCCCAATGTGTTGGCTTTCAGGAACAGGTTGAGTGGAAATGGAAAAAAATTATTTTGATGGTGTTATCAACCGTTTTGTGAGAGGTAGGCGATTTTTGCCATTTTTGCCAATTGGACATGCATGCACGGAATGGAAGAAAAGGGCAGGAAAGCCAAATTGGAGGACAGAAAGGCATATATTTCTGAAAAGTAGACAAAATTACAAGTTTAGGAAGGGGTGATTTGCATAGGTCAGGCAACAACTAGGTAGGGGAAACTGCCATCAAATGGGGGAAAAGCGGGAAAATGACTGAAAAAAAAGGTATGTGTTGGACATGGTTGGCTTGGTACGGCAATGGCTTCTATGAATTTTGAGAAAAGCAATGCTCCGCTACATTGCCCCGACTCTTTCAGTTAGGAGAGCATACCATTTTTGTAGTGTTTGTACAAAACAAGCATTACCACAAGCCAAACACTGAGCCATGGTACACAGGAGTTTTACGCTCACGGCCTGACCAGACGCACTTAGCATGTGTAAATTGGGAAAACCAATGTGGTGAGGAACGGCAGCCATACATTTTTTGAAAGAGCACAGGCAGACCTTTTCAAGGGTAGGTGACTTGTGCAGGTTACAAAAGTGTATGGTGGCTAAAGCAGCGACTAAATGTAGGTCACATTTGGGAAAAGAAAGGGTTGTGAGACAAAGGGCTCCAGCAAATGGATCAAAAAGTTATGAAAACCACACAAACACAACGCATGGCCTACAGTCCCGCGTTCCCACAGGTGTCCCGATGAAAACGGTACCCCACATTTGTGGGTTCACCTACCTGGCCGGCAAGGGGAAAGCCTAAAACACAAGTAACCCCAAGTCTGTTTTCAGAGGGAAATCTCAGACATTCTGCCGACCGGCACAACGTACAGATATGGGCCTCGGGTGTCCAAGCCACTGAAGAAAACGGGGAACCCCATGCATTTCCGAAAAGAGGACATCCGTGGGAATCCACAGAGGTATGATTTGCGCACATCGCCCCAGATTTTCTTACCCAGACAACCCTGCAAAGTCCGAAATGTGGGGAAAAAAATGCTTTTTCCGCACATTTCGCTCGACCCACCCATTGAAACACGCCCCCAACAACACATGGCCTACCGTCACACGTTCCCACAGGTGTCCCGATGAAAACAGTACCTCACATGTGTGGGTGCACCTACCTGGCCGCCAAGGGGAAAGCCTAAAACACAAGTAACCCCAAGTCTGTTTTCACACCGGAAATGTCACACTCTCACATCATACAGATATGGGCCTCGGGTGTCCAAGCCACCGAGGAAAACAGGGAACCCCATGCATTTCCGAAAAGAGGACACCCGTGGAATCCGCAAAGGTATGATATGCCCAAATTGCCCCAGATTTTATTACCCAGACACCCCCGCAAAGTCCGAAATGTGGGAAAAAATACACAATTTCCGCACATTTCGCTCGGCTCACCCATCGAAACACACCCCCCAACAACACATGGCCTACCGTCGCGCATTCCCACAGGTGTCCCGATGAAAACGGTACCTCACATGTGTGGGTGCACCTACCTGGCCGCCAAGGGGAAAGCCTAAAACACAAGTAACCCCAAGTCTGTTTTCAGAGGGAAATCTCAGACATTCTGCCGACCGGCACAACGTACAGATATGGGCCTCGGGTGTCCAAGCCACCGAGGAAAACAGGGAACCCCATGCATTTCCAAAAATAGGACACCCGTGGGAATCCGCAGAGGTATGATATGCCCAAATTGCCCCAGAATTTATTACCCAGACACCCCTGCAAAGTCCGAAATGTGGGGAAAAAAACGCTTTTTCTGCATATTTTGCTCGACGCACCCATCGAAACACACCCCCAACAACAATTGGCCTACCGTCACGCGTTCCCACAGGTGTCCCGATGAAAACGGTACCTCACATGTGTGGGTGCACCTACCTGGCCGCCAAGGGGAAAGCCTAAAACACAAGTAACCCCAAGTCTGTTTTCACACCGGAAATGTCACACTCTCACATCATACAGATATGGGCCTCGGGTGTCCAAGCCACCAAGGAAAACAGGGAACCCCATGCATTACCGGAAAGAGGACACCGTTGGGAATCCGCAGAGGTATGATATGCCCAAATCGCCCCAGAATTTATTACCCAGACACCCCCGCAAAGTCCGAAATGTGGGAAAAAATATGCATTTTCCTCACATTTCGCTCGACTCACCCATCGAAACACGCCCCCAACAACACATGGCCTACTGTCCCGCGTTCCCACAGGTGTCTCGATGAAAATGGTACCTCACATGTGTGGGTGCACCTACCTGGCCGCCAAGGGGAAAGCCTAAAACACAAGTAACCCCAAGTCTGTTTTCAGAGGGAAATCTCAGAAATTCTGCCAACCGGCGCAGCGTACAGATATGGGCCTTAGGTGCCCAAGCCACCGAGGAAAACAGGGAACCCCATGAATTTCCAAAAAGAGGATACCCATGGGAATCCGCAGAGGTATGATATGCCCATATCGCCCCAGGATTTATTACCCAGACACCCCCGCAAAGTCCGAAATGTGGGAAAAAATACGCAATTTCCGCATATTTCGCTCGGCTCACCCATCGAAACATGTCCCCAACAACACATGGCCTACCGTAACGCGTTCCCACAGGTGTCCCGATGAAAACAGTACCTCACATGTGTGGGTGCACCTACCTGGCCGCCAAGGGGAAAGCCTAAAACACAAGTAACCCCAAGTCTGTTTTCAGAGGGAAATCTCAGACATTCTGCCAACCGGCACAACGTACAGATATGGGCCTTGGGTGTCCAAGCCACCGAGGAAAACAGGGAACCCCATGAATTTCCAAAAAGAGGACACCCGTGGGAATCAGCAGAGGTATGATATGCCCAAATTGCCCCAGAATTTATTACCCAGACACCCCTGCAAAGTCCGAAATGTGGGAAAAAATACGCAATTTCCGCACATTTCGCTCGGCTCACCCATCGAAACACGCCCCCAACAACACATGGCCTACCGTCACGCGTTCCCACAGGTGTCCCGATGAAAACGGTACCTCACATGTGTGGGTGCACCTACCTGGCCGCCAAGGGGAAAGCCTAAAACACAAGTAACCCCAAGTCTGTTTTCAGAGGGAAATCTCAGACATTCTGCCAACCGGCACAACGTACAGATATGGGCCTCGGGTGTCCAAGCCACCGAGGAAAACAGGGAACCCCATGCATTTCCAAAAAGAGGACACCCGTGGGAATCCGGAGCGGTATGATATGCCCAAATTGCCCCAGAATTTATTACCCAGACACCCCTGCAAAGTACGAAATGTGGGAAAAAATACGCAATTTCCGCACATTTCGCTCGGCTCACCCATCGAAACACGCCCCCAACAACACATGGCCTACCGTCACGCGTTTCCACAGTTGTCCCGATGAAAACGGTACCTCACATGTGTGGGTGCACCTACCTGGCCGCCAAGAAGAAAGCCTAAAACACAAGTAACCCCAAGTCTGTTTTCAGAGGGAAATCTCAGACATTCTGCCGTCCGGCACAACGTACAGATATGGGCCTCGGGTGTCCAAGCCATCGAGGAAAACAGGGAACCCCATGCATTTCCAAAAAGAGGACACCCGTGGGAATCCGCAGAGGTATGATATGCCCAAATTGCCCCAGAATTTATTACCCACACACCCCTGCAAAGTCCGAAATGTGGGGAAAAAAATGCTTTTTCCGCACATTTCGCTCGACGCACCCATCGAAACACGCCCCCAACAACACATGGCCTACCGTCACGCCTACCGTCACGCGTTCCCACAGGTGTCCAGATGAAAACGATACCTCACATGTGTGGGTGCACCTACCTTGCCGCCAAGGGGAAAGCCTAAAACACAAGTAATCCCAAGTCTGTTTTCAGAGGGAAATCTCAGACCTCTGTGCTTTCCCACGGGTGTCCTCTTTTGGGAAATGCATGGGGTTCCCTGTTTTCCTTGCTGGCTTGGACACCCTAGGCCCAAATCTGTAGGTTGCCCACATGAACAAATTGTGCTGTGGCGAAAGGCTTGGGGTTACCAGCGGGTTACCCTTTTCCTTTTGCGCCCCCGGTAGGTGCACACACACATGCGAGGTACCTTTTTCGTCGGGACACCTGTGGGAACACAAGAAGGTATGACATCTGCTGTTGGCGACGTGTTTCGGTGAGTGGACACAGGAAAATGTCTCTGAAATTGGCCGGAAATGAAGACAATTCGCAGACATTTCGCTCTGGCCACCCACCGAAACACACCGCCAACAACACGTGGCCTACCTTCCCGTGTCCCCACACGTGTCCCGATGAAAACTGTACCTCACATGTGTGGGTGCACCTACCGGGGGCGCAAAAGGAAAAGGGTAACCGACTGGGAACCCCAAGCCATTCGCCACTGCCCATTTTGTTCATGTGGGCAACCTACAGATTTGGGCCTAGGGTGTCGCAGCCAGCAAGGGAAACAGGGAACCCCATGCATTTCCCAAAAGAGGACACCCGTGGGAATCCAAAGAGGTCTGCTTTGCGCAAATTGCCCCAGTTTTTATTAGCCACAATCCCCGACAAAGTGTGATAAATGGGGGGAAAAAACACAATGTTCACTTTGTCTGGGGTTCAGGGTAATAAATTCTGGCCCGCTTCGCGCAAATCAGACCTCTGTGCTTTCCCACGGGTGTCCTCTTTTGGGAAATGCATGGGGTTCCCTGTTTTCCTTGCTGGCTTGGACACCCTAGGCCCAAATCTGTAGGTTGCCCACATGAACAAAGTGTGCTGTGGCGAAAGGCTTGGGGTTACCAGCGGGTTACCCTTTTCCTTTTGCGCCCCCGGTAGGTGCACCCACACATGCGAGGTACCTTTTTGGTTGTTTTCAATGTAATGACATGTCTCATACTCTAACACATAGGTTACCAGCATATATAACAAATGCCTACTTAATATTCCTTAAACCCAAATTTAGTCACTGAACTGTAGCACTATCAACAGTTAGAATATGCCAACTGGTATCTAACTTCATCCATAATGTTACACTACTACTTTTAAAAGTCAAAATATCTAGAATACGCCAACAGGTATCTAACTACTTTAAAAATTCCTTTCATTGCACTACACTTGAAATACGCATAACAATTCTTCTTACTACAACACGTCTTCTAACTTAAAATATACTTAGAATATGCCAACGGGCAGCCCCTTAAGTACAACATACTTCAAAATACTTCAAACATACTTCAAACAAAAACACTGTATGTATTTTTTTCTCCAAATGACGTATCATTATGTAATGACAAAACAAAATGTATTTCCCATACACTAATGTTGTACCAAACATAGTACATATAATATACTTATTATGAGGGTCTAGAAAGTACATGAATATGTTAAATTGTATGCAAATATACAGTTTAAACTGTACTGCTTAACATATTATACTGTGTTTTTCATCACCATCTGCAACTAAGCAACGCTATCAAATGTAATCCTATTTGTTATGTTTTCAATGAAATACAAATTTTATAACCACTACCCTCAATTCTACTGTACTTCAATTTTATTATGCCACCATATTACAAATACTGTACCACAATATAATTAAACCATATTACAAGTACTAACAATACATGTTGGCATAACCAAACTCGCCCAGAACCCCCTTCCAATGCAAACTATGTCAGCAGACACCGAACTTGACTGCAGACTTGGCAGCAACTGTAAACCCTTTTTTTCACCTATTGAAATAGCTCCATATAATCTTTATTCCACTCCCATGCTCTTTCCAAGCCCTCTTTCACCCACCAAATAACTCCAAATGTGTTTCCCAAGCCGTCCATATACTGCACTATCGGAAACTACCACGGTGTCCACAGACTACCACAACACCTAAATGTCCTGCTGATGGAAGATGCTTTTGCAAATAGGTCCAGAAATGCAGGCTAATGAATGTCCTTGTAGTCCTGTGTATTTGCGAACTGGACAGGCAGCCATATTTTGTCAGGCATCCATATTTTGGAGTAGTTTAATTTTGAATTTGTCTTTGCTTTTTACATACTGATTGAGGAACTGGTGTAAAGATTTGAAAGATTTTTTGGCAATGTTACACATTGATATGCACGGCCATTTGCAGACTGTACGTTTTGGTTCAGTAGAATGGAGAGGCGATACTGAGTTTTCTGGGGATATTTTTGTGAGAACAGTTTCTTGTTCCATAATGGTGTTATTACGTTTTTCAAATCCTTGTCTACTGCTATGTATGGCAATTGGGTTTGTTTGTTTTTGTTTATATGCTTCTTCATTAAAATATGGTTCTGTGCTCGTGGTGTGACTCCATTCACCTCCACAGATGTTCAAGAAGCTATTTTTGTTGATATTCCATTTAATGAGAAGTCTTTTTGTACTTTAGTAGTTAGTTTTGTTAGTGGTTTCATTCTGTTTAAAACTAAAATAATAACTTCCTTTTGAGAAGGATTGCACTGCCTATGAGAGTTTTTAGGATTCATTTTCTACAGTAGGTTTTAAGAGTTAAGCGTGCATGATTTCTCCCTTGTTTTCATAAGGTTATGAAGGACTCTGTGGCGGAACATTTTTTGTATGGTTACTTGCCACTATATCAAGATTAATAGGTGCAGCATTAGCAGTAGTGGTAGTTCAAGTCTTGTTAATCACTTTCTGTTTTGTTTTACATTTTGATAGAGGAGGCAACGTTTCTGTACTGGAAGTTTGTTTTGTTTCGCTTAATGACTGAATTAGTGTTTTGTTTGAACTTTTTGTACAAAATCTGCTAGAGATGGATGCTTATTTTGGACACTTTTATTTTGATATGCTCTACTTCTACGTTGCTTTCTACGGAGTTGCTTTTTGGTAGGCATTCTTTGAGGTCTGTTGGAGAAAAAAATAAATTGTGGGTTGGGCTGTTGTGCAGTGTATGTGTGCTATGTGCATGAGTGTCTGGGTATGATGCTAAGGATGATTGTGGAGGTGTGTGATTGTGCAATGGGAGCTAAATCAAGTTGGGAAGGCTATTCTTGTATTTGTGTGTTACTATACTGGGCTTCAGATGAAAATATAAACTATACGACTGATAAGGGGAAGCACTAATAATACATCTAATGAGAACGTGTTAATACACTTCTTTGTTCTACAATACTAAAATGCTAGTGTTTTAGAGTAACAGTTAGAACATTATGCTAGTATTGTACTTACTTTTTTGTATGGAAAGAGTAGGTTTCTTCTAAGTCCTTGTTCGTACTTCAGAAGCTGCTGCATTTCAGGAGAGTGGTTTCACTGCAATTGTAAAAAAAAGAAGTTAGTGAATATGTGTGTTTATAGCACTTTTGTTAATGTAGACATTGTTTTGTTTTGTTTTTGTAGTAGTGTTTTCTTACAAGTGAGCATAGTATGCACATGCACATTCATTTGCCTATGTGCATCCTGTATATTTTATTTAGAATCTGTTAGTTGAATATGTTTTACAAATGAGTAAATTAGTAAACGTATAGAGCACACTTGTTTTTTTTAATGTTATGTTATTGGATGTTAAGAGATAGAAGAAATAATTGCATGCATTTTTGCTATTTTTACACAGTAAATGGCAGAAATTGTACAGCAAAGCATTCAATGTATGCATTAGTCAAGGTGTGGGAAATAAAGCAGAAGGATTTCATATGGAGGCAGTGGTGTTGTTTGAACTGGGAGTCTTTCTATTGATATTGTCTGTGTGTGTGCTTGAATGAAGATGTATGTACTCATCCTGGCTGCGTGTAATTTTATAACACACTGGACAGTCTTTTTCATAATTATACTGTCATTTCTCCCATCTTTTAATATGAAATAATATTTTTTTAGATAGCTGTGTGAGTAAAAAAAAATTTGGAGAGCAGACAGGTTTGCAATTAACACTTCATCATAGCAGATGGAAGAAATTACAGTAAATTAATTTTTCAGTTTATACAGGGTAAGTGGCAGTTACTCTGTTTATATGTATTCCTAGAAGAGCTGTACATGTACTGTGTAGAAAATATTCATACCAGTAGTCTGTGATCATGTATCTGGATGTGCCTGAATCTGAAAGAAGACATCTTGGGGAGTTTTATAGTAGTTGTTGTTGTAGGCTCGTTGCCGTGACAGCTGAATAGTACTGAGAGTGATCAATAGTACATCTAAAGTGCTGATTTGTGATGATCGAGTAAGATGTATAGTTCTTGGATGTGATTGGTGGATGATTGTGTGATTGCTTAACAGTAGCCAATGAGGAAATGGTGCAGAGAGTGAAGTGGAAAGGGTAGAAGGGCTGCCCCATTGTTACGCGCCCCGCGGACACTGTGGCTGTCCGCGGACAGGACGTGCCACATCTGGGGTTTATCAGAAAATGCAGCATAGAAAGTGGACTGTAGGGATCAGCCAATCAGATGTTGAGGTTGTGGTTTGTGTTGAAAGAGGCTGTGTGTAGTGAAGATGCAGAGGTGGAGAAAGTCAGGGTGTTGGTGGTTCGAAATATTGTGTGCATGGTTTGGAGCAGTATGCTAAATGTTGGAATATGGAAAACAATTTTGATGTTAAAGGAGTGGAGGTGGTGTGGAACACTGTGCCTGGTATTAATGTGCAGGTAATTGTACACGTTTGTGGAGATATGGGCAGGGTAAATATTCCACATGTGGTTGTTTTGCACTGTGGTGTTTTGCATTTGGGGTATGTCAGTGTTCCTACTTTGTTTGAAGATTTGGAACACTTGGTTCAGGCAGTAATGAAAATACTTCCAAATGCCAAGGTTATTTTTTCTGGTTTAGTAACTAGGGCAATATGGGGCAATAGTTTTGTTTTTTGTCCTCAGCAGGTGGAGAGAGGAAGATGTAGGGTGGGATTTATTGAGGTAGGTCACAGACCTTATCATTCTCTGTTTTACAGTAATGTTGGTATCATTATATTTGACCCATCCACACTTAGGGCCTCATTACACGGATGGCGGTAATGGTTAACGGTCACCGTTAATGGTAACGGTGACCGTTAACCATTACCGCCTTACTACGAGGTCCCTTCGAGGGTTGGTGCTTTAACGCCTGCTTTTTGCAGGCGTTAAAAACCAACCCGCTAAGGGACCTTGCTGCTAATTACGGCACCGCAAAATTGCGGTGCCGTAATTAGCACCTTCCCCATTCCCATTATGCCCTATGGGGCAAAAATGGGAATGGGGAAGGGCAGTGATGGAAGGGGGAATTACCGCCCCGCCAACCTTGGAATGGGCTGGTAATTCCCCCTTCCACCAAGGCGGTGCCGGTATTTTACCGGCATGGACCAAGGTGCTAATAGCACCTCGGTCCATGTGCTAATACCGCCATCTGTGTAATGAGGCACTTATTGTTTATATATGCAGTGTAGTGAACTGCATTGGTTGTGGCTCCTGTGTGGTAGATTATACCTACTGTTATTAAAGTTTTCTTAGCAATGATAGTTTACCATGTGTGAATTCAGCTAGCTTGCAGTTGTTTTTGGAACCATCTGCATCAAAACGTAAAAGCATTACTATTACATATTTAGTATGTGTCTGTATTTGCAAGGTGGCAAGACCCCCACACCGTTCTAGTGACCGAAAGTGGGATAGTACAAACACACGTGTGTAAATTATAGGCCTCTTATATATAACTACGATCATTGGGGTTAGGGGACCGTGGCCTGGATAGAGGGGGTTGCAGCAGGGTTTGTTTGGACATTCTTATACAAGCATATTTTGTCAGGGCTTGAGACTTCCTCCTTTGAAAAATATTTACGTGATTTTTCATGTGAAGAGGAGATGGCTGAGGTGACAGGTAGTGTGGCCTGGCTGTGGGAGTCACTGGGAGAGTGTGATGTTCTCCAGAGGAACAAAATAAATCTGTAGAAATGTCGCCCGCATTGGTGAATTCATATATTTTTCAAAAATATTTCTAATGCCAGTATGGTCTGAAGGGTTATTGGCTCCCATTCTGAGTGAATGTCAGCGACGTTGAATTTTTGTTTCTGAGCTCAGCAAACCCACGCATCGTACACAGTTTCAATTGTTTTTTGACCTTGAAACAAAGGGAGGATTCTGAAAGGAATGCATGAAGGGAGGGATGTAATGATAAGGTTCACCATTCCAAAACTTGACAAAGGAACATGTAATTTCATTTCATGAAAATTCCTTGACCTTAACAGAGTGTCTGCATTACGCCGATAGAATGGAAATGCTGAATATTATGTAAGTTTTACTTTCGATGATTTTATAGACAAACTAGTCAAATTATCATTCGCCGACCATTATTTGTGACTTACATTGTACTCGATTGTTGTTTGATGCATATTGCAACGACACGCAATTACAACTTTTGTGTGTACTTGGCTTTGTCCTGTGTACATGGGCAGTCCAGTATCGAGATGCGTGTAGTCCACTAGTGGGTTCCCCCAGGTTCCCCAAACACGTAATTCAATGGTAATATTGAATTAAAATTGTGTGTGTGTGTGTTCTTCTTGGCCTTAGCTTGATCCCTTATTGTAGCGCCAGCCTCCGCATCCCATTTCGGACTGACCATACACCATAGCACTAACTTTTGAAGCAAATTGAAGAGTACTTTCCACGTTGTTTTCTCTGTGTTCCCATTGTTTCACGTCTGTGTTTATCAATAGTTGTAACACGTGGCCAAATTATTTATTAAAACGATAAACTATAATAAAGATCGGTTACTGAGACACATTTCTGTTATCTTTAATAAACAGCTACATCCTGACTTTCTGTGATTGTCATTGATTCTAGATACCAACTGATGTTTTTTTTTTTTATCGTCAGCTGCAGATACACATGAATGGGTGGAGCATAGTGACTCTTTTTTGGGACAATCGCCAAGAGCCGATATGCCCTTAGTGGTACCAGTGATAAGGAGCAACCTGACATCACTTATGGTGGCCTAGCGCCAAGCTGATGCCAAAGCCTTGCGATTCACAGTGCGTCCAATGCGCTTCTTATACCCAAAAGGAGCACCGCGTGACTGACGATAAACATTTGTGGATCGAGAACGAAGAAACAAATTACCTATTTGTTTGAATATGGCAATCGCCAGATGTCCTCGGAGCGTTTATTGTGAAATAAAAGTACTTTACAGATTGTACAGTTTTGCTATTTGCTTTAAAAGTATGGTTTACATTCAAAATTGTGACTCTCTGTGTTGTGAGGTCATGTGTGATGATATTCCGGGTTCTACATCAAGTAACGTTATTACATAGGTGATGACTGGGTGTGTTTGGCTATGCTGTCCAGTAACGTCCTGGAGATAGGCGGAAAATATGACTAGGTTTGGTGATGTCAGTCTCAGGGGCGGGGCATATGAATTAGTGCCGCCAGGGCAGTCCTCCTTGGGCGATGTGGCAACGGATAAGATTATCACAAGATGGTGCCTGATTTCGCGTGTGTAAAAAAGAGGAAAACTATGGTAAGGTGGATAGGAAATGTTTGTACGATTGATCAACGTATGCTTAGAAGCATATGCCCGAACACTTGGGAAAATAATATTTCAGAGCGCACTATTCTTTTAATAGATCAATTTTTTGCTGCATTTGCTGCACATCATTTTTTAAGGTCTCTGTTTCTGTATTATATTTAATGTCTGTATGGTGTGTTTAAAAAAAAATGGTAAGTACACATAAAGTAATGGGTAATAATTGGTTTATATAGAGAAGTGTAGTGTCTACAATTAGTATCACTGTTTTCACTCATTTCATCAAGAGGAATATTTTCTTACATGAATTCCAAAGTACTAGACATTTCTGTGTCTTACATATACAGTTTACACTTCTTATTTATTATTGAATGTAATGTATTTATGTGCTGCTTTTTGAACATGTTTAGTGGTTTTTTTGGATGATATAACAATGTAAGATACCTCCTGAGTTTTTGGATAGTGTTGATGTTGTCCGAGTCCGTCCGCGAATAGATATCAGACCCATTAGCGCCGGTAGGGAGTTCAGTATGTTCTATGTTATGTGTATATAAACTAAGTGCATCCTAGTAAACATTTATCAAAATCAAATTTACATTATCTATAAATGTATATTCAGTAAAAGTAAAAAAATCTTTGTTAAAGAGACGTTATGGTTAAGTTGCGCTACTAAAAACCTATGAAATTCAATGAATAACCTTTGTTAAAGGGATGTTATGGTTACAAGTAAAACCGAAAAACCCCTAAAAATCACCAGTTATGGTTAGCTAAGCAACCATAACTCATATGGTTGTGAAGTATCTTATAACTGCAGTGCATACAAGTTTCCTGTTGGGTGCATGGCATAAAGCCTGTGCAACCATGCACCCAAAAGTACACATCTTGTGCACAACCACCGCCAGTGGTTGAAGTGAGCGGGAGCGGTTGGGAGCAGTGCTCCTCTACTTTTTTAAATTAAGTTTTACAGCTCCTATACTTTTATTTTAAAAAGAAACCGTTCCGGAACGGTTTCGTTTTAAAATAACAGTGTAGGAAGAAGTTGAAACTTGCACTTTCAGTGCACTGCACTGAACATTCCCTTAAACAGCAGGCACATGAGTTTGGGGGTTTGTATTGTTTGTGGGAGGGGGTAGGGCAATGTGGTTTGTGAGGAGCGGGGCAGGCCAGCAGGGAACATAGTTCCACTACTTCTTTTCTTACACTTCGACCACTGACCACCACACTACATGAAACCCCTGTGGACTTGTAAGTGAAGAGGTTATAGCTTTGTTGTTGGGGGCATGGCTTTCAGCCTTGCACCCAAGAGTACACACACTCCCCACAACCAGGCAATCGATACACATTAGTAAGGGGGTATTGATGGGTGTGACATGCTGAAGTATTGGTGGCCAGGGCCTAGAGTTTTGGAATCTAAAATCTAAATCCTCATAATCTAAAAAAGAGTGCTAAAATCATATGAGTACATATAAATAATTGCCAGAAATGATCCCAACAGCCAAGACATTCTGAAAAACAATTTACTTGACACATACTATCCAAACAGGAGTAGCACTCTGGAAAGGATGTGTCTATACCACATAGCTTAAAACTTTGCATACAAAAATAATGTAAAACCTGATGGAATTAAACATAGATATAGAGTGACCAATTGTGAAGAGAGCTTAGTAAAACTAACCAAACAAAGCTTAATTAATCATGTAAAATTGTCATTAAAAAGTCCTCAACAGAAAGTACTATATTACATGTCTCTGTTACAACTTTTCAAACCATGGAGAAAAGAGGAAGGCATACTAGATAACTATGACTGCTATGAAGATGCTTTCAAAGCAAATAAAAGCGCTATCACTGATGTGAACTTTACGCAGTACAAAACAATGTTACACAATGAGCAGCAACAGGAAGAAGAACTTCAGGCCCAACTAGATAAGGACTCTTCCGACAGTATTCAACCTTCTGTAACAGGAAGTCAGGAACCACTAGGAAAACCACTAATAGCAAATGAGGCTGAAGTAGCTGTGGCAGAAGTAGAACGCACCATGTATCAGTATCAAGAAGACACAGAAGACTTAACTGTACAACAAGCAAAACTTAACAATGATCAGCGCCCCATTTGTGAAGACGTAACAAAACAAATTGTACATGGTGTACAACACAAAAATAAAGAATGTACCTGCCATAATTGCAAACCTATACTGCTGTACGTCAGTGATGAAGCTGGATCAGGGAAATCATTCTTAATCAAAATCATCAGCAAGTTCCTTCAACAATTGTATTGTATTGTATTGTATTGTATTGTATTGTATTTTGCATTTATATAGCGCCTTATATACCATTGGTATGGTCTGAAGGCGCTGGTAGGTTGAACGCCCTTGGGAACCGAGGTTCGAGTCAGTAGAGAGGGTGAAGAGAGACAAAAGGTGCGTGTGCGCACAGAGTATGTGTGCAGCTGGTGCGGGGTTATTGTGGTAGCTGCTTCTTAGCGGTAGGTGTGGTGGTTGAGAGGTCAGGAGAATGTGTACGCTCTGGCAGAATTAATCCAGCTCGAGAGTGGCTGCGTTAGGCCTGAGGAGAGACGCCTGGCTGGGGGTGTTAAACCAGCGGTGGTTACTTAGAGTGATGGGGAGTGAGCGGGAGATGTTGATATGAGAACAGTTATACCGAATGGTGTCATAGTATCCCTGTGTTCTATTTGAGTGATGGTGTAAGGAGGAGAGTAGGCGTGAGGTGTGGTATGATATATGTTCATTCGAATGTTCCCGCATATTAATGCATATTGTGTACGTTCCTCACACTCAGCCAATTCCTACATTCAGCCATTTCCCACACTCAGCCATTTCCCACATACTCAGACATTCCCATATACTCAGCCATTTCCACATACTCAGCTGTTCCTACATACTCAGCCGTTCCTACATACTCAGCCGTTCCTACATACTCAGCCGTTCCCATATACTCAGCCGTTCCCCACACTCAGCCGTTCCCCACACTCAGCCGTTCCCCACACTCAGCCGTTCCCCACACTCAGCTGTTCCCCACACTCAGCCGTTCCCCACACTCAGCCGTTCCCCACACCCAGCCGTTCCTCCACCCAGCCGTTCCCCACACCCAGCCGTTCCTCACACTCAGTCGATTTCCATACTCTGCCGTTCCCTACACTCAGCCGTTCCCCACACTCAGCCGTTCCCCACACTCAGCCGTTCCCCATACTCAGCCGTTCCCCACACTCAGCCGTTCCCCACACTCAGTCGTTCCCCACACTCAGCCATTCCTCATACTCAGCCATTCCCCACACTCAGCCATTCCCCACACTCAGCCAATTCCCCACACTCAGCCATTTCCTACACTCGGCCCTTCCTCACACTCGGCCCTTCCCCACACTCGGCCATTCCCCACACTCATCAGCCATTCTCACACTCAGCCATTTCCCACACTCAGCCATCCGCTTTCCAGACCCATCCGCTCTCCAGACCCATCCGCTTTCCAGACTCATCCGCTACTCACACTCATACACTCCCCACACTCATATGTTCTATACATTCATACGCTCCCCACACTCAGTCTCTCCCTCCATTCGGTTGTTCCCACATTTCTCCGCTCTAAATGTGCCTCTGTTCTCAGCGCTCTTTCGTTCTGCATGATCTTGCGCTCTGCACATTCTCCAGGCTCATTTGCCAACAGCATTTATCCTCACATTCACCCATACTCATCTATACTCATCCATACTCATTCGTTCTTTCTACTCATCCGGTCGTGCCCTCTATGCTCATCCGCTCTCCTTGTTCATCCGCTCTCCACGTTCTCTTCTTTCCATTATTCAGTGATTATTTTTTTTCTATTTAATCATTTCCCTGTTTAGATCTAGTTTATTCGTTTTAGTTCTGTTTGTCAATGTAGGTTACAATCTGGTTCGGTTACTTTATTTATTTATTTTAATATATTTGTTTTATTTGTTTTTTTTTTTTCTTTTTTTTTTTTTCTTTTTTTTTTTTGGGATGATGGTGGTTTAGGGCTGGTTGGTTTTAGGGAAAGAGCCAGGTTTTCAGTAGTTTGCGGAAGGTCGTTAGGTCCTGAGTTCGGCGGATGTGGGGTGGGAGCGAGTTCCATAGGGTTGGGGCCAGGGCTGAGAATGATGCTCCGCCTAACCTGACTGAGTTTGTTTTAGGAATTACTAGGAGGCCGGCTGAGCTTGATCTAAGGGTGCGGGTGGGGTGATAGGGTATTAGCTTTTTTTGAAGATAATAGGGTCCAGTTTTATGTAGAGCTCGGTGGGTGAGGCATAGGGTTTTGAAAGCTACCCTGCGGGCTACTGGAAGCCAGTGCAGTGTTTTAAGGGCTGGGGATACGTGGTCCCTTGGACCGAGCGCGAGAAGCACTTTGGCTGCTGCGTTTTGTGCTCTTTGTAGTTTATTCAGTTGGTAGGCATGAATTCCGAGGTACAGGGGGTTACCATAGTCCAGTCGGGATATGACGATTGATTGGACCGCGGAGACTCTGTTAGGGAATGAGAGATATGGAAAGATGCGCCTAAGGTTTTTGAGGTGGTAGTGGCAGGACTTAGAGACATTGTTGACTTGGCGCGAGAGTGTTAGGTCGGAGTCCAGGGTGCACCCAAGATTTTTTACTATGTTAGAGGGGGTCGGTGAGATGCCCATGGTGGGTGGCCAGGGTAGTGGGTGCGGAAGAAAATCTGAGTTGCCGCAGACCATGATTTCTGTTTTGGAGGGGTTTAACAGGAGGTGGCTTTGGGTCATCCAGCGCTCGATGTTGAGGAGGCAAGAGGTCAGGTCAGGTTGGGAGTTTGGTTTCGCGTTCAGGAACTTTAGAATTAGTTGAGTGTCATCTGCGTAATTGTAACAAAGGATGTTGTGAGCACGAATTATTGGTGGGAGGGTGATCAGGTAGAGATTGAACAGGAGGGCGGATAGACATGCTCCTTGTGGGACTCCTGTGTCAACTGGTCGGGCTTGTGATGTAAAGTTGGAGAGTGTCGTTATTTGGTGTCTGTCTTTGAGGAATGAGGCTATCCATTTAAGGGCGGTTCCACGGATTCCTAGGGAGTGGAGGCGGTCAAGGAGTATAGAGTGATTGATCGTGTCAAAGGCGGCTGATAGGTCGAGAAGGATTAGTGCGGCGCATCCTGCAGAGTCAGCAGTCATTTTTAGGTCATCCCAGATCGAGGTTAGGGTGGTTTCAGTTCCATGGCAAGATCTGAATCCTGATTGGGCGGGGTCTAGGAGATTGTTGGCTTCAACAAAGGCGTTTAGTTGGGAGTAGGCTGTTCGGTCAATGAGTTTTGCAAGGAACCTGGTGTTAGAGATCGGGCGGTAGTTTTTTGGTTCGAGAGGGTCGAGTGAGGGTTTTTTAATCAGAGGTTTCACGTACACTAATTTGAATGCATCTGGAAAGATACCGGAGGAAAGGGAGGCGTTTATGATAGATCTTGCGTGTTCTCCTGCGCAGGTGGAGGAAAAGATTTCTTTAAGGGTTGTGGCTGGGCAAAGGTCTAGTGGTGATCCAGATGGCTTGCGGTCGGATAGGAGTTTGAGAAATTGTTCTGGTGATATTGGACTGAAGGATTCGAAAGTTGGTTGCGTAGTGGTCGTAGTTGGGGGACTGGCTGGTACGGGCTGATGATTGCCTGGTGGTTGTAAGAGAGCCTGTTTGGTGGTCAGAGATTTTGTCCTTTCAATGGCCGTTGAGTAGAAATGGAGGGAGAGTGAGTCACATAGTGATTGTGACGCGGTCGGGATGGTTGTGTTGCATGCCGGTTTGGTGAATTCGGAGATAATTTTGTGAAGTTCTTTGCATGGGTTTTTGCAGTTTAGGATTCGTGAGTTGTAGTGGGTTTTTTTTGTTTTCCGGATTTCGGCTTTGTATTGGTACAGGTGTTGTGCCAAGGTGGTCCTGCTGTCTTGGGTTTTCTCTTTATGCCATTTGCGTTCTAGGTATTTGTAATGTCGTTTAGTGTTTTTTAGCTCAGGAGTGAACCATCTGGGGAAAAGGCCAAGTCGTGTTGATGGTTTGCACGAGGGGGTCAGGCGCATCAGGGATGAGTTGAGCCATGAATCAAAGGCCTCAGGGGTTAGTTGATTGTTGAGATGGCAGGTAGGTTGTGGGGACTGGAGGAGTGCCTCGGCTAGGTCCGGGGTGATTATTAGTTTCTTCCAGCTTTTGCGAATGTTCGGAGGTTCAGATACGAGTATGTGAAGGGGTTCAGGTGAGTGGATGGCGAACGAGAGAATGAAGTGGTCGGACCAGATGATAGGTGTGGGCGGCATTAGATGAATCAGGGTGTTGGAGCTGAAGATGGCATCAAGAGTGTGTCCTTTATAATGAGTCGGGCCGTTTATGTGGGGTTGGAGATTAATTGCATCTAAACCGTCAATCAGGGAGTATGTCATGGGGTTGGTGGGGATGTCGAGCCATATGTTGAAGTCTCCAAGAAGGGTGAGGTTGGGATGGTTTAGTTGGAGGGTGGAGATGGAGTCGCAAAGGTTGTTTGCGAAGTGTCTATCATAGCCAGGGGGCCTGTAGATTATTAGGAAGCTGTACGAGAGTGAAAGGGAGAGGGATAGTTTAACAAGGAGCGATTCGCAGGATGGAATGGAGGGTTGGTTGTCGATGATTGAGGCGCGGAAGAGGGATTTGAAGACGAATGCTATCCCTCCTCCCCTGGACGTGCGGTTCAGTGGGATGAGGGAGTAGTCCGGAGGAAAAGCTTCATTAGCGATTGGGCCGAAGTCATCAGAGAACCAGGTTTCGGTGATGAAAACTAGGTCTGGTGTGGCAGAGGAGAGGAGGTCAAAGATGGAATGTCTGTTTTTTGCTACCGATCGGGCGTTAAATAGGATACAGTTCACATCGGCAGCTAAGGATGGTCTCGGTGCTGGAGCGGGACGGGGCGGTGGAGGGGGGTGTGGACAGAAAGGGGTAGGGTGGGTGGTGATAGATGGGAATAGTGGGCGAGCAGTGAGATTGGCAGGGTTCGGGAGGGGTTGGGAGGCAGTGTGTGATAGGATGGTCGGGTTTTGATTGGGGGGTTTGAAAGAGGGATGTTGGCGGTTAGGAGTTTCAGTTGGAGTTGATGAGAAATCGAGGGAGAGGGGTTTCAGGTAGGGAGAAGCGACGGGGGAAGGAGGGGATTGCGGGATAGAGGCGATGGGTCGAGCCAGGGGAGGGGAGGAGTGCTGGGAGGTTGAGGGGGACCAAGAACGTTTCCTCTTTAGTTTCTTTGTTGCGACTGGTGTGTGGGAGAGAGTAGGGGGGTCGGAGGGTGAGCAGGAGGCAGCTTCGGTTCTTGCTAGGGCTAGCCGTGCAGTTGTTAGGGAGGGGAAACGTTGTGGTCGGGGGGGGAGGGTGGCAGGTGTATGAGGGGAGGGCGGGAGGTTGGTGATGGCAGGGGTATGAGGGGAGGGCGGGAGGTGGGTGATTGCAGGGTGGGGTGTGCTAGGTATGGTAGAGATGGGAGCGGGTATGGGGAGTGCTGGTGGGTCAGGAGTGGGGTTCAGGGGAAGAGTGGATTTAAGGTGGGTGGTTCGCCATCGTGCTCCCCTGGCTTGGTGTTTGGAGAGGGGGAGTGCTGGTGGGTCGGGAGTGGGGTTCAGGGGAAGAGTGGTTTTAGGGTGGGTGGCTCGCCATCGTTCTCTCCTGGCTTGGTGTTTGGAGAGGGGAAAGGCAGGGCGAGAGGGAGCGGGTGCGGGGGTTTCGGGGGGGCGGGATGGGAAGGAAGACTGATCGGAGGAAGGGGGTGGTCCATGGGAGATGTTTCTGACTGATTCTGGTGGAGTGGGTGCACTCATAATTGGTGTAAGCTTAAAGGATGGTTTAGGAGGGTTTTCTGATTGTAGTTCTAAGATCGGTGATGACACGCTTTTAGGTACGCTTCAAGGTTCAACTGCTCGAAGATGGTCTTAGGTTTACTTGGTGCTTTTCTAGTTACAGTTGTAGATAGAGATTGTTTTAGTTTATTGGGTACACTTCTAAGATTGTTTGACCCCAGGAGGATATTCGGTCAGCCTCTAGATTCTATTTGCTTAGAGGGGGAGTCAGATTATTAGTCACAGTTTTAGATTCAATAATATACAGGGTACAGTGGTAAGCGATTGGGACACTACTAATGCAATTGGGAACACTACTAAATGCGACTTTCCTCAGAGAGGCTATTGGACGCAGCACCTAAACTTCAGAATCCTATTGGGAACACTTCTAAATGCAACTTTCCTCAGAGAGACTATTGGGCGCAACACCTAAATGCAATTTGTAACACTAGTAAAAGCAATTGGGGACACTTCTGAATGTAGTTGAGAACACTTCTAAATGCAGCTTTCATCGGAGAGGGTATTGGGCGCAACACCTGAATGCAATTTGTAACACTAGTAAAAGCAATTGGGGACACTTCTAAATGTAGTTGAGAACACTTCTAAATGCAGCTTTCATCGGAGAGGGTATTGGGCGCAACACCTAAATGCAATTTGTAACACTAGTAAAAGCAACTGGGGACACTACTAATGCAATTGGGAACATTTCTAGATGCAACTTTCCTCAGAGAGGCTATTGGACGCAGCACCTAAATGTAATTGGGAACACTTCAAAATGCAATTGGGAACACTTCGAGAATGAATTGGGAACACTTCAAGAATGCAATTGGGAACACTTCAAGAATGCAATTGGGAACACTTCAAGAATGCAGTTGGGAACACTTCAAGAATGCAGTTGGGAACACTTCAAGAATGCAGTTGGGAACACTTCAAGAATGCAGTTGGGAACACTTCGAGATGCGATTGAGAACACTTCTATATGCAGTTGGGGACACTTCTAAATGTAACTTTCCTCAAGGGCTATTGGGCGCAGCACCTAAATTCAAATTGGGAACACTGCTAATGCAATTGGGGATACTTATAGATGCAACTTTTCTCAGGGAGGCGTTTGCGCGCAACTTCAGAATGCAATTGGGAACATTTCTAAATGCAGCTTTCCTCGGAGAGGCTATTGGACGCAGCGCCTGAATGCGATTGGGACACTTCAAAAATGCAATTGGGAACACTTCGAGAATGCAATTGGGAACACTTCAAGAATGCAGTTGGGAACACTTCAAGAATGCAGTTGGGAACACTTCAAGAATGCAGTTGGGAACACTTCTAGATGCGATTGAGAACACTTCTATATGCAGTTGGGGACACTTCTAAATGTAACTTTCCTCAAGGGCTATTGGGCGCAGCACCTAAATTCAGATTGGGAACACTGCTAATGCAATTGGGGATACTTATAGATGCAACTTTTCTCAGGGAGGCGTTTGCGCGCAACTTCAGAATGCAATTGGGAACATTTCTAAATGCAGCTTTCCTCGGAGAGGCTATTGGACGCAGCGCCTGAATGCGATTGGGACACTTCAAAAATGCAATTGGGAACACTTCGAGAATGCAATTGGGAACACTTCAAGAATGCAGTTGGGAACACTTCAAGAATGCAGTTGGGAACACTTCAAGAATGCAGTTGGGAACACTTCAAGAATGCAGTTGGGAACACTTCAAGAATGCATTTGGGAACACTTCAAGAATGCAGTTGGGAACACTTCTAGATGCGATTGAGAACACTTCTATATGTAGTTGGGGACACTTCTAAATGTAACTTTCTTCAAGGGCTATTGGACGCAGCACCTAAATTCAAATTGGGAACACTGCTAATGCAATTGGGGACGCTTCTAGATGCAACTTTTCTCAGGGAGGCGTTTGCGCGCAACTTCAGAATGCAATTGGGAACATTTCTAAATGCAGCTTTCCTCGGAGAGGTTATTGGACGCAGCGCCTGAATGCGATTGGGACACTTCAAAAATGCAATTGGGAACACTTCGAGAATGCAATTGGGAACACTTCAAGAATGCAGTTGGGAACACTTCAAGAATGCAGTTGGGAACACTTCAAGAATGCAGTTGGGAACACTTCAAGAATGCAGTTGGGAACACTTCTAGATGCGATTGAGAACACTTCTATATGCAGTTGGGGACACTTCTAAATGTAACTTTCCTCAAGGGCTATTGGGCGCAGCACCTAAATTCAAATTGGGAACACTGCTAATGCAATTGGGGACGCTTCTAGATGCAACTTTTCTCAGGGAGGCGTTTGCGCGCAACTTCAGAATGCAATTGGGAACATTTCTAAATGCAGCTTTCCTCGGAGAGGCTATTGGACGCAGCGCCTGAATGCGATTGGGACACTTCAAAAATGTAATTGGGAGCAATGCAATGCTGGGATTCCGAGTTTGACTATAGAGGGATTGATGCTGAGTTAGAGGGGTGGTAGGGTAGTATGGCCTGAAGTAGTTGCTTCTGGCCCTGCCCTTGCCACGCTTACTTGACAAACAACAAACTGTTAGCTGTTGTTACGGGCCACACAGGTCTAGCTGCCCACAACATAGGCGGTGTCACTTTACATCGATTACTACTGCTTCCAGTAGAGCATCAAAATTAATTAGAGTACGACAAACTTTCTGCAGGAGCTGCAATGGAAATACGCAGAGTATTGAAACAAATGAAAATGCTACTAATAGATGAAGTGAGCATGCTCTCCAACCTAATGTTGGCTTTGATTCATCTCAGATTGCAAAAACTACTTAAAAGTAACAACGAAGAACTATTTGCAGGGAAACACATTATATTATAGTTTTCGGAGATCTTCTACAATTGACACCAGTGAAAGGTGAACCGATTTTTAAAACCTTAGGTTACAAACTCTGCAGGAAAACGGTTGCTAGAATAGGTAATGTTAACCTTTGGCAACATTTCCAATATAGAGAATTAACTGAGAGAATTAAATGAGAACACGCGGCAATCTGCAGATCTCACTTATGCCAACATCTTAAAAAGTATTAGAGTTGGTGTACTATCGCAAGAAGCACAAGTTGTATTGAAAAACCGGCACATACATGCACTTTATGGCGACAATGCATGTGCATCTGATGTTATGGAACAAATAGCGCACAAAAATGTCAATTGTGTGGCCTTAATACCAACTCTTGCAAGCTGTTTCAAATTCAATGAAACACTGTTAAGTAAAGAGCAGGCCACAACAAGACAAAATAGTTTCACAACAAGACAAACACAGCTGGGATGGAAAAAATATTGAAATTATCCTTAAATTGTAGAGTAATGCGTAAATGTAACCTTGATGTAGAGCAAGGACTAGTTAATGGAGCACTGGGCACAGTTGCTGGCTTTCAATCATACCCACGTGATAGCAACATTCAGTTTGTCAATATTCACTTTGATGAACTTTCAGAAGTGGAAAGGTTAGGGCACTCAATTGCTCGATTCCTTCTCTTCAAAGACATGTATGTACCTAGAGAGCAATTTTCTCTAACTCTTGCATATGCAGTTACCATTCATAAATCCCAAAGTCTTATCCTAGACAAAGGGCCTCATTACGACCCAGGCGGTAAGTTACCGCCTGGGCCGTGACTTTACCACCATGGCGTAAACTACGTTTACGCCATGGTGGTTGGCGGACTTACCGCCCCATTCCGACCTTGGCGGGGCGCTAAGTCCCCAATCCCCATTTACCCTTCCCCATTCCCATTTTTGCCCCATAGGGCATAATGGGAGTGGGGAAGGCGTTAATTACGCCACCGTAAATTACGGTGGCGTAATTAACTCCATGGTCCCTTAGCGCCATGGATCTTAACGGCTGCAAAAAGCAGCCGTTAAGATCTCCATGGCGCTAAGGGACCTCGTACTCAGGCGGTAAGGGTCGGCGCTGTTTACGGCGCCGTAAACCCCTTACCGCCTGAGTTGTAATGAGGCCCAAAGCATTGACTGCCAATATACTTACTCCTTACTTTGTTCAGAATCCACATACAATTTTTAAATGCTTATCATACTTGGCGGAAGTATCCCTTTTTCCATTTCTATGATAAAAGAAACAGGTATGTTAGTCTTTGCATTTTTTGAAAATGTACTGCATTGCTTAATAGACAGTTTACTTTTTTTTACCCTCATATTTAGTTTACAAACCAGTGTACTGTGCATTGAGCTCTGTTTCTGTCTTTGCTTTTCTAATCCTTGAGTCTGGGGAAAAAAATCCTTGTTGGATTACAAAAAAAACCTTCATTTACTATGGTACTAACTACTTCCTTGTTTCCTTTTAGTGTTTCCTTCATCTTTCCGATTAATGTTATGTTTGTTGCCTTCCTGCCGATTTTTAGCAACAGTTAGATACCTGTAGTCGTGTTCTACCTGTGCATTTGTTCACAACAAACTGTGATATTCATTTCTTTGTGTCATTCTTACATCCTCTTGGGTAGTTAGATACATGTTGGTGTATTCTAACTGTTTGTAGTCTTTCAGATTATTATTATTTTTTTTAATCTTGAAGTACACATTCTTTTGTACATTTTGGCTTTAAGAACATTAAATACACATTTGTAAGATTAGCTGGCAATCTCTGCTTTAGAGTAATGGTGCTATCATTACATTTGAACCATCTGCAATTCTTGTTAATGTATGCAGTGTAGTGACCTGCATTGGTTGTTGCTCCTGCATGGTAGATTATACCTACTGTTGTAAAGGTTTTCTTTCCAAGTGACACTTGACCGTGTGTGAATCCAGTCCGTTTGCAGTTGTTTTTGGTGCCATCTGCATTATAACGTAGAAGCATAAGTATTATGTAGGCACTATGCGATTGTATCAGTAAGGTGGAGCGTTTGTCTGAATTGCAAATAGTACATAACTTGCCATGGTTTGCATTTTGTACAAGTTGCTGAAATGGAATGCTCTCACAATTTGGTATGGAAACATACACAAATCGCTCATTTGGGATTTCTTCCTTTATCACTTTGCTACAGAGAGTGCATGTATGTTTCCACATGTACGAAATCTGGAAGATTTCATTTACAGGTATGCTTTTGTTTTCCAATACTAATAATATGTACAATAGAAATACTTGTGGATTTTCTTGTGAGTTCATAGTGAATCTCACCATTCCAGCACAGTCGTCCAATTGTTGCCTTACTCCATGAACACTGTATGTGTTGTCAGGATTGCTTGTTGCATTTCTATGCAGCACTAACATTCGCAAACACAATTGGTCTGTACTGTGGAGGTAAATATTGTTAACAATTGGTGGCAATTGAAATAGAATATTCATTGCTACATTTGTATAGCAACTTACCCCACTTTCATTTACAAATTTGAATGGTCCAGCAAGTTCTGTATCTGAGTGCATTTTTCAGAATTTCTGTTGCTTCTTTGCTGACGTCCCTGGTTTATATTCCCTGGTAGGTTCTTCTATGTTTGGGGTAATTGATGAAACTTTAGATTCTTTTCTTTTCTTTCTGGAATTTGCTGTTGGATTCTGTTGCATTTCTGTTTCATTTCGTTTTCTTTTACCATGATATACTCTATCTGGAACATGGTATTGTTTCAGATGAGGGGTGTACAGTGAACACAATCTATTGTATTCTAGAATGCAAGGAATATCAGCTTTCACTTTAGTTGCATCAAAGTTCATTAACAGTAGACCGTCAAGTGTACGTAAGTGTGATAATGCTACGTAGCTCATGCCTTCCTTAAAGACTGTGTTTCCAATATCTATCAATGCTTTGTCTAGGATAAGACTTTGGGATTTATTAATGGTAACTGCATATGCAAGAGTTCGAGAAAATTGCTCTCTACATACATACAGGTCATTGAATAGAAGGAATCGAGCAATTGAGTGCCCTATCCTTTTCACTTCTGAAAGTTTATCAAAGTGAATATTGACAAACTGTATGTTGCTATCATGTGGGTATGACTGAAAGCCAACAACTGTGCCCAGTGGTCCATTAACTAGCCCTTGCTCTACATCAAGGTTACATTTAAGCATTAATCTACAATTTAAGGATAATTTCAATATTTTGTCTAACCCAGCTGTGTTTGTCTTGTTGTGAAACTATTTTGTCTTGTTGTGGCTTGCTCACACATGGGTGCTGTCATACCATGTACGTCTAGTTTGTCTGTGGCGCTAATTTCCAGTATTGGTTGCATTTCTTTACTTAACATTGTTTCATTGTATTTGAAACAGCTTGCAAGAGTTGGCATTAAGGCCATACAATTGACATTTTTGTGCGCTATTTGTTCTATAACATCAGTTGCACATGCATTGTCACCATAAAGTGCATGTATGTGCCAGTTTTTTCAATACAACCTGTGCTTCTTGCGATAATACACCAACTGTAATACTTTTTAAGATGTTGGCATACGTGAGATCTGCAGATTGCTGCATGTTCTCAGTTAATTCTCTATATTGGAAATGTTGCCAAAGGTTAACATTACCTACGCTAGCAACAGCTTTCCTGCAGAGTTTGTGACCTAAGGTTTTAAAAATTGGTTCACTTTTCACTGGTGTTAATTGTAGAAGATCTCCGAAAACGATAATATAATGTGTTTCCCTGCAAAGAGTTCTTTGTTGTTACTTTTAAGTACTTGCAATCTGAGATGAATCAAAGCCAACATTAGGTTGGAGAGCATGCTCACTTCATCTATTAGTAGCATTTTCATTTGTTTCAATACTCTGCGTATTTCCATTCCAGCTCCTGCAGAAAGTTTGTCGTACTCTAATTTATTTTGATGCTCTACTGGAAGGAGTAGTAATCGGTGTAAAGTGACACCGCCTATGTTGTGGGCAGCTAGACCTGTGGGGGCCGTAACAACAGCTGACAGTTTGTTGTTTGTCAATTGTTGAAGGAACTTGCTGATGATTTTGATTAAGAATGTTTTCCCTGATCCAGCTTCATCACTGACGTACAGCAGTATAGGTTTGTCATTTTGGCAGGTACATTCTTTATTTTTGTGTTGTCCACCATGTACAATTTGTTTTGTTATGTCTTCAGAAATGGTGCACTGATCATTGTTAAGTTTTGCTTGTTGTACAGTTAAGTCTTCTGTATCTTCTTGCTACTGATACATGGTGTTTTCTACTTCTGCCATAGCTACTTCAGCCTCATTTGCTATTGGTGATTGTCCTAGTGGTTCCTTACTTCCTGTTACAGAAGTTTGACTACTGTTGGAAGAGTCCTTATCTAGTTGGGCCAGAAGTTCTTCTTCCTGTTGCTGCTCATTGTGTAACATTGTTTTGTACTGTGTAAAGTTCACATCAGTGATAGTGCTTTCATTTGCTTTGAAAGCATCTTCATAGCAGTCATAGTTATCTAGTATGCCTTCCTCTTTTCTCCATGGTTTGAAAAGTTGTAACAGAGACATGTAATATAGTACTTTCTGTTGAGGACTTTTTAATGACAATTTTACATGATTAATTAAGCTTTGTTTGGTTAGTTTTACTAAGCTCCCTTCACAATAGATCACTCTATATCTATGTTTACTTTAATCAGGTTTTACATTATTTTTGTATGCAAAGGTTTGAGCTATGTGGTATAGACACATGCTTTCCAGAGTGCTACTCCTGTTTGGATAGTATATGTCAAGTAAATTGTTTTTCAGAATGTCTTGGCTGTTGGGATCATTTCTGGCAATTGTTTATATGTACTCATATGATTTTAGCACTCGTTTTTTAGATGTTGCAGGACCAAGACTGAGCCATACTATGTTGTCTGATTTTCCATAAAAAGCAATACCAGTTAAATGATCTGCTGCTTCAGAGGCGCCACATTCTCTATGACAGAGCATTTTTATGCCTAGGCTGTACAATTTCTGTGATAATGTTTCGTCTGAGGCTAGGTCATCCCAGAGGTCTTGAAGCTCTGTTTTTTCTGCTTTTGTTAAGTAGGCTGTAACATATGGTGCAACACCAGTGGAATTGTCTGCAATGTACTGCACATCTATGTTTGCATTCCATAAGAGGGCACTGATTGCATTGTAATCATTGATATATTTTGATTCTTCCCTTCTTTTTATGTAATACGTGTTCTTAGGTGATTTACCTTTAACACTATGCCGAACTGAAGACATGAAGTTGTTTACTTCACCTGTTTCTGTAACTGGTCTAGGGAAAACAAAGCAGAATTTGGTGTAGTATTTATCTTTCTTTTTGTATTTGCGGTGAGAATATTTGCCACATTTGTGTCTTTGAAATTGTAAAATATGCCCATCCAGCTCACTATGTGTCTGTTCAGAAGGGATTGCACAAGTGACATATTTTTGGATAAACTGCAAAACAGTGCTGTCACTGTCGTGTTCAAATTTCAGTGCACCTTTGATCCATAACAGCTTGTAAATATGTGGTGCTCCTCTCGCTTGATATTCTTTTCTCCAAAAGAAGTGCTGGACTTCTCCAAGGGGAGGAACAGTTTTATTGCAAATAAAGTGTAGCATGACAATGAAACGATGATGGAAATATCTTGACACATTAACTGGATCTAGAGAGCAAAGTTCTCCAGGTGTTAATATATCTATGTTGTTTTTGTTGCTGTTTGCTATGCGCAAGAACTTCACATGCATTTTCGGCACAACTTAGCGTAACAAACCAAGTCGGTGGTCCTAGGTTTATGATCATATAACACACGTCTCTGCGCCGTCGGGACCAGTATTCCTTTGTACCACGCATGTTGGCAAACAAATTTGTTATACGTGATTGTAAAACCTCATCTTTTTCCTGTACTTTTTGTATTAACTGCATAGCTGAAATATTTTGAAAGTGGGAACCAGATGTAAGAATTTGCACAACTCCGTAACATAGTGTTGCTAATTCACTTTCATAGAGTAGGTGGAATATGTATTCCACATTTTGTCTAAATCTGCGATCATGCGAATACATTCGTAAAGAACGGTGTTCTGATGCCCCAATCTGAGTGAGTCTATCATCGTATCTTCCACCTTTGCCAGTAGGAAATAGCAGTGGAAAAGCACGTGCTTCTATCCTTTTTTTTTTCTAGTGCATCATCTATTCTTTCATTGGAATGCAATGTATGAATTGTGTAATGGTCCAAAAGAGTGGATACTGTAGCAGGATCAGGAAGTTCCAATTGTCCAGTTTCTGATGGCTCTTGAATTATTTCAGTTGTTTCCCTTAAGCTTTCATCAATATTTATTTCCGTGTAGTACTCATTATTGTCTTTTAGATATTGCAATGCTTGACTGACTTTGTGTAAGTCCACTAATTGTTGCCAAATTTTTTTGTCCTTTTGGGTACTTCATTTACCAAGACTATTAAAGAATGCTCTATTGAACGTTCCACTCCTAGAGTGTGTACACTTTCTGGTAGATCTAATGGCAAATAAACTACTTTGCCATGAATGCCTTTCACCAATTCAGAGGAAGGTAATTTTGCTGTTTGTGGATGAATGTGTATAATTGCTTGAAATGGGTGAACTGTTTGAATTATTATGCTCTCATACAAATTGAACTGCTGCAGGATTTTTGATAATGGAAACAATTCCAAATTATTTGTAATATCACGTGATGGAGTGTGGTTGTTGTGTAATTTTGCAGTACAGTAACTGCAAAATATTAGGCATTCAGTTAGTTCATATTTGTTTTCTGCTAAAAGGTAGAGAGCTAATTCAAACCATTTAGAATCTTCATTGTCTTCTATTTTGTATGTCCACATTTTTCGTGTTCCTTTTGTAAAACGTTCTGCGGCAGCACACACACACATGGTTTGGTACCTTTTAAATTTTACTATTTCTTTTCTGTATGTCTGTAGTAGAAGGTAGCTTTGTGCAGAATTGCTGCTACTATGTTCTAAAACTGTTACATTTTGTAAGTGGCTCTCACTTCTATAATACTTTCTCTGAATACGGTCAATTTCTTCTTGGAAGTATTTGGGTGTACCATGCAGAAGAGTGGTATTAAAGTTGCCTAATTCTGAAGCTGGATTTTTTGCATAGTATATTTTATACACTAGATTTTCTTACATTGGAATGATGTATCGAAATCCTTTTGATATAATGGAAGGTGCTTTTGCAAATAGTCCCAGAAATGCAGGCTAATGAATGTCCTTTTAGTCCTGTGTATTTCCACACAGAACAAATATCCATATTTTGCAGCACTTTCATTTTACTTTTCTCTTTACCTTTTACATATTGATTAAGGAACTGACGTAAAGATTTGAACGCTTTGTTTGGAATGGTACACATTGATGTGCACGTCCATTTGTTTACTGGACGGTGTGGTTCTGATGAATCGAGAGGTAATTCTGAGTTTTCAGGGAATACATTTGTAAGCAGTGTTTCTTCTTCCATGATGGTAGTATTGATTTTCTCATACCCTCGTCCACTGCTATGGATGGCGATTGTGTTTGTTTGATTTTGATTGTATGCTTCTTCATTAAAATATGGTTCTGTGGTTGTTGTGTGACTCCATTCACCACCACAAACATGTAAGAAATTATTTTTGTTCACATTCCATTTATTGCTCAGTTTCTTTTGTAGTTTAGTACTTAGTTTTGTTAGTGCTTTCATCCTATTTAACACTAATATAAAAAACTTCCTTTTGAGAAGGATTGCACTGTCCACGAGACCTTGTAGGATTAACTTTCTACGGTAGGTGTTAAGGGGTAGGAATGATTTCGGTGCTCTTCTTAGTAGATTCTGAAGGACTCTGTGATGAAACATTTTTGATAAAATACTTTTTTTACTATGCGTTCTTGTTAAATTATCAGGATTAATAGGAGCATTGTTAGCTGTACTGGTAGTCGTTTGTTTGACAACATTTTTATGTTTTGTGACACATTTTGACGGAGGAGGTAAAGTTTTGGTAGTTGAGACTTCCTTTGTTTTGCTAACCAACTGCATTAGCTCTTTGTTCTAACATTCTCTACAAACTCTAACAAACTCTACAACAGGTGGATGCTTACATTGGGCACTTTTATTTTTATTTGCTCTACTTTTGCATTCCTTTCTACGGAGTTGCGTTTTGGCAGGCATTATTTAGTATCTGTTGAAAAAAAAAGTATACTTTGGTCTGTGGTTCAATATCTGTGTGCTGTGTGCGTGTGTGCATGGGGAAGGTCTTTGTCATGTTGTGTTGATGTGCATTGGATTCGTGCAATGATTTGGTGACGCTACTTTATTGTTTCTATACTACTACAATGTGCTTCAGATGAGAGTACAAAGTGGCCTACTTGTGACAAAAACCATTATTAATGAACGAAATGCAATAAACTTGCAAAAGCAACTTCTTTTCTAAATCTAACCTTCTAAGGATTACGTATGTTATTTGAGTTCCAAACACACAGGGATTTGTGAGCCATTCTGCCTGTTATTCTTTGCTCAATAAATGGATATTTGTAGGTAGAATGGTTTAGAAATCAATGTTTGCTTTGGCGCCCAAAATAAACAAATAACCCACACAGCCTCTTTGAGGAGTAGTTACAATATAAAGGTAGTACTGTACTTACTTTTTTTCGCAAAATAACCAGGTTTCTTCGGATATGTTGTCTGCAGTGTAGTTGCTGTTGATTCTCAGGAGAGTAGTCTTCACTGCGGTGCAAAAAAACTAAATCAATGACTTAGTGTGTTTACAGCAGTGATGATACTGCACACATTAATTGTATGTTTTTCTGCAGCCACGATAACATTGCTTCAAGCAATGCAGATTATTTCAAAGCAGATGGTGTTGCGCTATCTTCTTTGGGAAATGCAATGTTTGTTTGGAACGTAAGGCTTGATTTAGAGAAGGTTCTGTAATGTTTGTAGGAGTAAAGCAAGGACAAACATTACAAAAAAATAAATAAAATAACAGATGTCTGTATGGTATCTGGCCAAAAATAAAAAAAACGGTTCTTTTCAGAGCCCATCTTAAAGGGGAAAAAGGGGATTGACACTTTAGTATACCGTCGTCATGCTCTGATCCTATACTTATCCACGAACATGGAGGTACTTCGCAGCCAGCGCGTATCACCAACGGGGATAGAAGTGTGGGGACGCATGCAAATGAGAATGAGCGGAGGTAGGGATTGGTCCATAAAGTTCAGTAGGTGTGCTCTGAACTGCGCACTTTAGTAAAACCGTCTTCTCCCTGACAGGACACCACACAGCCATGGCTTTCCATGCTTGAAAACAGATTATCTGGATTTGGGGAGACTCATGGATACATTGGTTGAAGGTGCATGCAGAAAGCTGCAGTTTATCTGCAGATCTCGGATTTCCTCATGTGGAGGTGCACTGGCATGGCGTGCGTGGCATGAGGTGGCTGGACTTGGTCACTCTCTGTGTTACTTTACTGACAGAGCCTCCTCCAGATATACTTATCATTTACTGCGGAGGAAACAGTTTGGGCCATGTCTCTGGAATTTCTTTGCAATTTGCAATTAAGGAAGGACTTGCGAAGCTCATGGACATGTTTCCAAATTGTCACATACTTTTTTCCCGTATTGCACAAAGTAAAATATGTGTTCTTCTGCTTTTGGTCCACAAACGGAGAAAGCGAGACGCAATGTGAATAAGGCTGTTTGTGCCTTTTTAAGAGATGTTGGCATGTCCTCCTTCCACAATGAAAACATTTTCTTTCGCAGCTCTTTCATTTTCCGCAGAGATGGAGTCCACCTCACATATGCTGACAATCAGATTTTTCTTTGCAATGTACAGAATGCATTGCGACCTCTTCTGAATTCACATTAACCTATCTGACAATCCGTTTTCTCCAATCCACAGTTTTTGACCCACACAACACACCACCGAAAGGTTCTTTTCAGAGCCACCACTTACTGCCAGCGTCCACTTCATTGTGTTTGCTCCGCCTGCACCCTCCCTTTTTCCCCTACAACTATCGGCAAACTTTTCCACCACTCCGCGGTGGTTTACGACCGTTACTTCATAGTTCTATCTTTAAACTGAGAAAGGCGGCTCTGAGAAGAGCCTTTGCAGTAATTTTTGTTGTTTTCACGTTTATTGCTTCACAGCACACGACACACTAGAAGAAGAGGCCAAAGGAGGGTAAGGAAGGGACACTAGCCACGGGGATAAGAAAGGGCAAGTGAACAGAGAAAGATATAGGGTGAGCTTTATTTAGGTAAGGAGCAGATCTTCTGGTGCTCTGCGACCATAGCCTCAAAACCACTTTGAAAACTCTCCCCCTGCAGAGTACTGCGTCACAATAATTACACACTATTGTCACCTTTGAAAGGTAAGGGTCAACAGCATTGCGAATGGCTTCTGAGGCAGCTGAAGAAGGCGCTCACCCACAGGAGTGTCTCTTGTGGTGGGAGGATCAGACATGGAGGATGCTGTGGAGGAACTCAAGCGACTACGCCTTTCACATGGCACCACCTTGCGAATGTCCGCAGTGTGGAACGAAGTGAGGTGTCGCTTCATGGTTGTCGTACCACCAAAGCTGTACGAACCAACTCTCCCGTGACTCAGCACCAACTGGCACTGGTTACACTTCACCAGGTTCGCACGTGCTTTGGTACGTTCCCATAAACGGAAAACAACCACCACACCCACGACTCCCGGCGAGTGCTCCTACTGCTGAGTTCCTCCACTTCCTTCTGTTCCTCTTCTTCTTCCTCGCTCTCTACATCCTCACCCATATATCTCTCTGCAGGCTCTTGGGGAGGTGGTGGCGGGATTGGGGGTGGTGCAGAGGCTAATGACCCAACAGCAGCCATGGAAGCCATAGCAATTAGTTTCCTTTTGGTCACTACAACAGTAAAGGCAGTACACCTCAATCTGCTATAGCTAGAAGGAGAATGAAGATGCACTCGCGGGTGTGGCCATCTGTAGGGGTGGAGGGGTGTGCCTCGTGACCGTCTTCATCACTGCAAAGCGGTAAAAAATGTTTACACAACAAGTCCTCAGGTCAACTATTGTCTGGGATATGTGAAATTATATTTTAACACTCTACAATACTTTGCCTTGTGTCTACAATTTCTTTTGGACTGTTGCGGAAGCACACAAACTGCGCAAATTAGTCTACACGCTCAGCGTGGGTGCGGTCACATGATGACATCCCATCCTGAAAACATCCGCGCCAGAAATGATAGTCCGCTGGATAGCAAATGCTGAGTACCAAACGTGTTGTTTGTGATGTCATCTTTGATGTCCTGGGAGTTAGTCTTAGCAATGCACGTAGATAGTGTGAGTTATGGTTGCTTAGCTTACTATGATGGGGGAATGAGAAGTGTTTTTTGGTTTCGCTGTGAAGTATAACATTCCTTTAACAAAGTTTTTGTACTGAATGTACATATATATATATATATATATTCAGTGAAAAAACTTTGTAAAAGGGACGTTATGGTTAAGTTGTGCTACTAAAAACCTATGAAATTCAGTGAAAAAACTTTGTTAAAGGGACGTTATGGTTCCAAGTAAAACCGAAAAACCCTTGAAATTCGCCAGTTATGGTAAGCTAAGCAACTATAACTCGCGCCACCACCGTGCACTGCTAAGACAAACACCCAGGACATCAAAGATGACATCACAAATGTCATTGATGACATCACTGATGACATCACATGTCTGACTCCCCCTTTTTTCCTTTACTGACATATCTAGGCCACATGGTTTTCTTCAGTAACAGTCAGGAACTAAAAGTGGAAAAGGTAGTATATTTGTAGACTTATCCTTCAAGTATGTTCTTACAATAATTCCCTTAGGGTACAGTCATATCATATGAAACATATACATAGGGGAAGACACAAGCTTGAAAGACAGCAATCATTTCTGCGCATTAAAATAATCAGTAGAGTTGTCAGCACTTTCTGATAGTTCTGTTGTTTTTTATGACTGTACTTTCCCTGTATATGTTCCTATTTTTATATCTTGTATTCACACTACTTTCCTTAGAGTACAGGCACATCATGTGATATATATATATATATATATATATATATACTTAGGGTAAGTAGCAGGTTTGAAACAGAGCAATCATTTCCCTGCATAAAGGTAATCAGTTAGGTTATGAACACTTTTTGCTACTACTGCTGTTTTTTTTCTTACTTCAATTTCCTTGTATATACTCATATTTGTATGTGGTGTTGTCTCTTTGTGTTTTGTCTATAATAATGCAATTATGTATTAAGTGGGTTTTATTATCTACTTATCACATGTTTCACAGTATTCAAAAGTCTAATAAGAAAACAGTTATCATTTCACTATTCAAAATGGCTGCACACAATGCCTATGTTTCTACATGAGCACCTTAGTATACTGGATGGATGAATTAGCACTTGATATTTATTCCAATGATCCTTGACACTTTTTTTTATTAACATTACAATAAGAAACCCTTGTACAGACTTTTCATGAAAGATAAATGCACATGTGATGTCATCAGTGATGTCATCAATGACATTTGTGATGTCATCTTTGATGTCCTGGGTGTTAGTCTTAGCAGTGCACGGTGGTGGCGCGAGTTATGGTTGCTTAGCTTACCATAACTGGCGAATTTCAAGGGTCTTTCGGTTTTACTTGGAATCATAACGTCCCTTTAACAAAGTTTTTTCACTGAATTTCATAGGTTTTTAGTAGCGCAACTTAACCATAACGTCCCTTTAACATAGTTTTTTCATTGAATTTCATAGGTTTTTAGTAGTGCAATTTAACAATAATGACTTTCACTTTATATAAATATCATATGGAACTGACTGAATCTCTTCCACTGTACTTGATGTCCGCGAACTCATTTAATGTTAGCGGACATGTTCGAAGAACAGTACCACTACCTAAAAAACTCTGGGGGGGTATGTTTGATTGTTATATCATAACATAGGAACATTTAAAAATTTAAAAAAAAGCACACAAACACATTATATGTACTAATACATAAGAAATGTAACCCATATATACAACACACTAACCATTCATTTAAATGCACATTGTTCTAAAATGGAATATACCACAAGAAAATAAATTGGCTTCCAACATAATTACCTCACAAACACAACAGAACTGAGAACAAGATCAGACCCACTGAGTACATAGGACATATCTTACCTGAAATAGTAAGTGTACTTAATTTCATTCATATATTTATAAACTTTCTGTATTAGATAAAAAAAAAAATATTTTTTTTTTCTCTCACAGAAATGTCTAGTACTCTGGAATGGCTAGAGGAACATTTCCCACATGAAGAAATGTCACAAGATAGTGAAACTAATGGTAAACACTTTATAATATAAACCATTTAATTATTATTATTTTGTATACATTTAACATACATATATTTTTTTTGTACAGAGCATACCAAAATAGAAAATACTTCAGAAAAACCTGTAATGGATAACACTTTTCACAGTATAGAAGAAAAAATGGATTTATTTTTGACTAATTTTAATAATTTGAAAACTTTTGTGGAACATCATTTTAAACCAAAAACCTTGTACCATTGCCCCACATGTACTTGACCCTCCTCACCATATCCCAGTCAATTATCCCCAAACCCTCTCCATAACCCAAAACGTTTTGATGAGACTTCCATCCCTTCTTCACCTAATAACAATCATGATGAAACCCCTAATTCTCCTGTTTTTGTTTCTGTTTCTGCCTCACCTTCTCTGTCATAAATTATTAATATATGTTAAATAAAGTTTAATTTTTATATTGTGTTGTAAATAGTTTCGTTTTTTTTAAAAAAAAAACAATGTAGGTGTCCGCGGACAGTGCAGGTGTTATGAAATGTTTGTAAATAAACGAAAATGGAGGTGTCCTGAAGAACACTATACCTGCTCGTACTGTTCGCTAGCAAGATGAAACTATTCTAAGAACACACGCGGTGTCCTGAAATGTTCGTAAAAAAAAAAAAAATTCAAGTGCCATAAGGAACACTATATCTATCTGTAGTGTTCGCTAGCAAGTTCAAACTGTTCTAAGAACACACGCGGTGTCCGAAATTGTTCGTAATTAAACGAAAATGGAGGTGTCTTAAAGAACACTATACCTATCCGTACTGTTCGCTAGCAAGTTGAAAATGTTCTAAGAACACAATTGGTGTCCTGAAATGTTCGTACATAAACAAAATTGAACGTGTCCTGAAGAACACTATATCTGTCCTTACTGTTCGCTAGCAAATTTAAACTGTTCTAATAACACACGCAGTGTCCTGAAATGTTTGTTTCACGTGTGACGCAATTTTAATTAGTTCAGGACCCGAACAGTGTCTGTAGAACATCAACGCGCATGTGCTAGCCAATCTCTGTGCATTTGGTGTCCTGCGGACATGCACTTCCGTCGCGGACTTGTTCGCAAATGGATCATATGACCGCACCTACGCTGATCGCTTGTTCTGAATGCGGTCACTGCTCTGGTCCCTGAACAAATTAAAAGTACATTTTCAATTAATCCATAATATTTTTCAATAAAATCTCACCATGGCACAAGTCCCACATAGTAATCCTGAGTTTCTACATACCTTTTGAAACTTTTCAAACTTTTTTTTGTGTTCGATCTGTCCGCGCACAAGCACCCCTATAAAAGACCATGCCCTAGAGCTTATTCTCATTGTGTTTCTGGCTATTCTTCAGAGCACAGCTATTTCTCCAGCAACTTGCTGATTACACCATCGAGATGGCATCCCTGGCTGCAGAACTGCCACCTGGTGCTGCACCTGCTTCAGCACCACCCCCAGCCCCTCCACCACCACCACCTTCCCAAGGGCCTGAAGAGGAGAACAGGAGTGAGGATGCGGAGGAGGAAGAAGAGGATGATGAGAAACGAGATAGAGGAAATCCCTACTACCCGCACTAGGCGTGAGTCTTGGGTGTGGCGGTTATTTACCATTCATGGTAATGTTTCTAAGGCTCGTGCGAACCGTGTTACCTGCAATGAGTGCAAAATGATACTCAGTTGCGGGAAGCACTGAAAGTACAGCTTTGGGACCACTACTATGAAGCGGCACCTGAGGTCATTTCACTCTGGGGCTATTCGCAGGGTTGCACCTTGCGAAGAACGTAGCAGGTTGATTTCCTCTACTTCATCCTCTGTTTCTGATCCTGTCACCACAAGGACCACCTCTGTAGGACAGCTTCTTCCTCAAGCTGCCTCACAGGCCATACAGAATGCTGATGACCATTACCTTTCGAGGGTCACAGTTGTATGTATGTACTGTGACACAGTACTCTGCAGGGGGGTACGACTTCGTAGTGCTTTTGAGACTATCGTCTCAGAGCACGAGAATATCTGCTCACTACCCAAATAAAACCCACTCTACATCTTCCTCTCTCAGCTTGCCCTTTCTTATCCCTGTGGTTGGTGTCCCCCCTTTACCTTCCTTTCACCTCCTCTCCTAGTGTGTCATGTATAAAAAACCAAAAAAATACAAAATATCAAAAATAAAACAAAAATAAGGCTCTTTTCAGAGCCGCCTTTCACAGTTAAACAATAGAAGTGAAAATAAATGAAGCAGGGCCCTTTGTATTTTTTGGAAGTCCACGGACAGTTCGCGAACATTTAAAAAATTGGGTTGCTACCCCATCACAAACATTGCAAATTTTCTCTGGGAAGAAGTGGTGGCTCTGAAAAGAGCCTTTGGGTGGTGTTTGTAAGTCAAAAATTATAAATGCTTAACACCTACTTCAAAATGGTTGTTGTAATTCCAAAACAGGTTGCAATGCATTTTGTACATTTCTCAGAAAAATCTGATGGCCAGCATAAGTAAGATGGACTCCATCTCTGCGAAAAATGTATGTACTAAGAAACATAATATTTTCTTCGTTAAAAGAGGACATGCCAAAATCTCTTAGAAAGGCACAAACAGCCTTATTAACATTGCCCCTTGCTTTTTCCATTTGTGGACCAAATTAAGAAGAACGAAGCCACATTTGTCTCTGCACAATCTGTGAAAATATCACTTGAGAATTAGGAAACATGTCTATAACCTTCCCAAGTCCTTCTTTCATAGCAAATTGCAAAAAAAATCCAGTCACATGTCCTAAACTGTTCCCTCCACAATGAATTACAATTATGTCTGGACGTTGCTCTGTCTCCAAAGTAGCACAGAGAGGTAGCAAGTCCAACCACTTCATTCCACGTGCTCCATGCCAGTGTACTTCCACATGTGGGAATCCAAGATCTACAGCTACTCCACAGCTTTCTGCATGCACCTTCAACCAATGTATCCACGAATCTCCCAAAATCCAAACAATCTGTTTTCTGAAACACACAGCCATAGCTATCCTTTGTTCTCTCAGCAAAAAGAGTATCTGAGAAACTCTCTCCTGGCACAACACACCCACTAAACTTTCCTGAACAATCCCTTCAGTGCTTATTCTCATTTGCATGACTTCTGAACCCAAAAATCCCCAGATGTAACTCCCGATGTCCGCGAACTACCGCCATGTCCGCGGACATATCGTAACATGAACAGCCCTTCTACCATTTCCACTTCACTCTCCCTGCCATTCCTTCATTGGATGTAGCTAAAAAATCACATGACCATGCACCAATCACATTCAAGACCTCTACATCTAACTGCATCATCATAGATCAGCACTGCAAATGTACTGTGAATCTCTCTGAGAACAAGTGTCATATCATTGGCAAGCACCATCTACCAGAAATACTGTACAAGTATCCAAGATTTCTACTTGCAGCTCCATGCATATCCATATGCATGAACACAAACTTCAGGTATGCATATTTTCAGTACAGTAGATGAACACATTTTCAAACAGACTGTTAGCTTGTGTAATCTGTAAAATGAATTTACTGTACTTTTTCAATTTCCTAAAATCAACTATCACTTATAAACCTTTATACTATTTACTTTCTTTATACACACACATCCAAATCATGTTAAACTAACATTTTTTAAATGAAATATATAGACTACATATATTCAAACAAAATTGCATGCAAGCACAATCTATGTTTAAATCTTTAAAAAAATACTTATACAATTTCATATTTTTTTGTTTTTATTTATTTATTTACTTAATTACTTTAATTTAGACATGACATTGAGGCGCTATTACTTAGAACAGCTTACTTACAGAAATAGTGGTATTCACTGGTATATTATACATTTCACAAGACATAGTAAAGATATTTTTTTTTTGCTACAGTTAGTCATGTACTGAACTGATGCAATGTATCTTATGTAAATAAATGAGTTTCATGGTTTTAAAGAAGGCACTGAGGATTTCAATTAAAAAAATCAATATCTAAAATAATAACAGCGCTATATACAAACAAAGTTACTAATTTGAAGCTTTTACAATTGCAGTAAAGACCAGTCTCCTGAAAAGAAGCAGCCGAATTCGAAGAACAAAGAAGAACTGAAAAGTTACCTGTTAATTTAAGAAAAAAAGTAAGTAGAATATCACCATAATATTTGTGTTATTAATCAAACATACTATAACGTTAATACAAGCTATTTTGGTGCCTAAAAATAGAGATTGTGTACCATTTTGTCTAAAAATCTCCATGTCTTAAACAGCGATTTACAGCCAGAATGGCCCACAAATTCCTATTTTTGGACACACAAATTACCCAACTGAACCGCTACAATTTTCATATTATAGAACAAACAACTGTTTTAATTGCATACATTAGATTTACTATTTGTACTTTTCCACACCACTAGCTTACTTTTTTTGTCATCTGAATCCCAGTTTAGTAACACATGAATTCAAGAATACCTATCCCTACTAGTTGTAGTTCCCAATGCACAATCACACACCATTTATACATCTTTATCATCTTACTCAAACACTCATGCACACAGCACACATACATTCCAGAACACCCCAACCCATATCTTCTTTATTTTTTTCAACAGACCCTAAAGAATGCCTACCAAAAGTCAAGTCCGTAGAAAGCAATGCAAAAGTAGAGCAAATGAAAATAAAAGTGTCCAACATAAGCATCCATCTCTAGCAATTTGTAAAACAAACCAAAAAACAATTAACAGAAAATCAGCTATCACTACAGATAAACCTACTTCTTCAAATTTTAATATAGTGCAAAGTAAGCATACCAAGAAAAGTATTTTAGCCAAAATGTACCGTCACAAAGTCCTTCAAAATCTTATTAAAACAGGAGAGTAATCAGGTTCAATGCTTAAAACCTATCGTAGGAAATTAATCTTAGAAGCGTTGATGGACAGTGCAATTCTTCTGAAAAGAAAGTTATTTATTTTACTGTTAAACAAAATGAAACCACTAACAAAACTAATAACTAAATTACAAAAAAGACTTCTCAATAAGCGAAATGTCAACAGAAAGAACTTCTTAAGTATCTGCGGAGGTGAATGGAATCCCACTACGAGCACAGAACCATATTTTAATGAAGAAGCGTACAAACAAAACCAAACAAATACAATTACCATACATATCAGTGGTCGAGGTTATGAAAAAGTGAATATACCATAATGGAACAAGAAGTACTCCTTACAAAAATATGCCCTGAAAACTTAGAATTACCCCTCCATTCAACGGAATCAGAATGTCTAGAGTACAAATGGCCATGCACGTCAATGTGTAACTTTCCCAAACAATGTTTCAAATCTTTACGCCAATTCCTCGATAAATATGTAAAAAGCAAAGACAAAATCAAAATGAAATTACTGCAAAATATGGATACCAGTCCAGTGTGCAAGTACACAGGACTACAAGGACATTCATTGGCCTGCATTTCAGGACCTACTTGTAAAACCACTTTCCATGATATCAAAAGGATATCAACACTTTATTCAACTATAAGAAATCTAGTCTATAAACTGTACTATGCTAAAAGTCCTGCTTTAGCACTAGCAAAGTTAAATAACATCCTTCTACATGGTACAGCAAAAGACCTACTTGAAGAAATTCACTATATCCAGAAAAAATATTTTGGAAGTGAAAGCCATTTACAGAATGAAATAGCTTTAAACCAATTAAGCAACAATTCTACATATGGCAACCTTTTGCTAAACACATACAAAAAAGAAATACTAAAATTTAGTGTGAAGTACCAAACCATGTATGTGTATGTTGCCGTAGAACGTTTTTATAATAGTAACACAAAAACTGTAGACCTATCATACAAAATAGAAGACAATGAAGATTCTAAATGGTTTGAATTAGCTCTCTACCTTGTAGCAGAAAACAAATACTAAATAACTGAGCCCTTAATACTTTGCAGTTACTGCACTACAAAACTTGACAACAACCAAACTCCTTCATGTGCTATCACAAATATTTGGAATTATACCCAGTACCAACACCCCTACAACAACTTAATTTATATGAGAGCATCATAATTCAAACAGTACACCCATTTCAAGCAATAATACGCCTTCAACCAAAAACAGCAAAATTACCTCCCTCTGAATTGGTAAAAGGCATTTGTGGAAAAGTAGTTTATTTACCATTAGATCTAAAAGAAAATGTGCATACTCTAGGAGTGCAAGGTCCAATGCAGCAATCTTTAATTATCTTAGTAAATGGAGTACCTACAAAAGACAAAAAAATATGGCAACAGCTGGTAGATTTACATAAAGTTAGACAAGCCTTACAATATCTTAAAGAGAGTAATGAATATTACAAAGAAATTAATATTGAAGAAAACTTGAAAGATACAACTGAAATAATTCAAGAAACACAAGAAGCTGGTCAATTTGAGCTACTAGATCCTGCTACAATATCAAATACTTTAGACCATTATACAATTCATCCTTTGCACTGTAATGACACCGTAGAAGATGTACTGGAAACGTACCAAATTCATCAAACAACAGGATCGCCAATCAGCACATGGGAAAAAAGTATAGAAGCATGTGCTTTTCCTCTACTCTTTCCTACTGGCAAAGGAGGAAGGTATGATGATAGACCTATTCAAATATCAGCTTCAGAATACCGCTCATTACTGATGTATTCTGAAGATCCCAGATTTAGACAAAATGTGGAATACATATTCCACCTACTCTTTGAAAGTGACCTAGCAACTTTATATTACGGAGTTGCACACATATTAAAATCAGGATCACACTTTCAAAATATGACAGCTACACAATTATTAGAAAAAGTGCAACAAAAGGATGAGGTTTTACAATCAAATATTACAAATCTATTAGCAAATATGCGTGGTACTAAAGAGTACTGGTTTCGACGTCATGGAGATGTACATTGTATGATCAGAAACCTTGGCCCACCCACTTGGTTTGTTACATTAAGTTGTGCAGAATATGCATGGGAAGATTTATATGATTTCCTACGCATATCAAATAAAAACAAAACAAATATAGATATACTAACACCTGGAGAACTTTGTTCTTTGGATCCTGTTAATGTTTCAAGATATTTTCACCATCGCTTCATTGCTATGCTACATTTTATTTGTAATAAAACTGTTCCTCCCCTTGGAGAAGTGCAACACTTCTTTTGGAGAAAAGGATACCAAGCCAGAGGAGCACCACATATCCACATGCTTTTGTGGATTAAAGATGCTCCTAAATTTGGTCAAGACAGTGATGCCACTGTTTTACAGTTTATTGAAAAAATATGTCACTTGTGAAATTCCATCAGAAGCCACAAAAAGTGATCTTCATGCACAAATTTTACAATTTCAAAGACACAAATGAGGAAAATATTATTGTCGCAAATACAAAAACAAAGGGAAATACTACACCAAATGCCGATTTGGTTTCCCTAGACCAGTTACAAATACAGGTCAAGTGAACAACCTGTCTTCAGTTAGACATAATGTTAAAGGTAAGTCACCTAAAAATACATATTACATAAAAAGAAAAGAAGAAGAAAAATATATCAATGATTATAATGCAATCATTGCCCACTTATGGAATGCAAACATAGATGTGCAGTACATTGCAGACAATTCTACTGCAGTTGCACGATATGTCACATCATACTTAACTAAAGCAAAAAAGACAGAGCTCCAAGACCTCTGGAATGACCTGTCATCAGATAAAACAGTATCTCAAAAATTATACAGCTTGGGCATAAAAATGCTTACCCATAGGGAATGTGGATCATATGAAGCAGCTGATCGTTTAACTGGTACTGCATTGTATGGTAAATCTGAAAATATAGTATGGCTAAGTCTTGGTCCAGCTAAATCTAGAAAAAGAGTTCTAAAATCAAAAGAAGATATAGAAACAATAGCCAAACATGATCCCAACAGCCAAGACATTTTAAAAAACAATTTACTAGACACATAATACCCAAACAGAAGTAATACTTTGGAAAAACTTGTGTCTATACCGCATAGCCCAAAACTACACATACAAAAATAATATGAAACCTGATGAAAAAAAAGGTAAATATAGAGTGACAAACTGTGAAGGCAGCGTAGTTAAACTCACTAAACCAAATTTTATTAATCAAATCAAATTGTCATTAAAGACTCCTCAACATAAAGAAGTATATTACATGTCCCTGCTACAACTCTTCAAACCATGGAGAAAAGAAGAACAATTACTAGATAACTATGACGCATATGAGGATGCTTTCAAAGCAAATGAAAGGACTATAACTGATGTAAACTTTACACAGTACAAAAAAATGTTGCACAATGAACAGCAACACAAAGAAGAACTCCAAGCCCAACTAGTTAAGGACTCTCCTGACAGTAGTCAACCTTCTGTAACAGGAAGCCAAGAACCACTGGGAGAACCACTAATAATAAATGAGGCAGAATTAGCTATGATAGAAGTAGAAAACACCATGTGTCAGTATGAAGAAAAGGAAGACTTAACTATACTACAATCAAAACTAAACAATGAGGAAAGTAGCATTTTTCAAGAAGTAACAAAACAAATTGCACATGGTGTAAAACATGAAAATAAAGAATGTTCCTGCCATAATTATAAACCTATACCACTGTACGTCAGTGGTGAAGCTGGTTCTGGCAAAACATTCCTAATCAAAATCATTAGTAAGTTCCTTCAACAATTGACAAACAACAAACTGTCAGCTGTTGTCACTTCCCCCACAGGTTAAGCTGCCTACAACGTAGGTGGTGTTACATTACACCGATTACTACTACTACCAGTAGAACACCAGAACAAATTAGACTATTACATAATTTCTGTAGAAGCTGCAATGGAATTATGCAGAGTATTGAAACAAATGAAAATGCTACTAATAGATGAAGTGAGCATGGTCTCCAACCTGATGTTAGCTTTGATTCACCTCAGATTACTAGAAGTACTCAAAACAGACTATGAAGAGCTCTTTGCAGGAAAACACATTATTGTTTTTGGAGATCTGCTTCAATTAACACCAGTAAAAGGTGAGCTTATTTTTAAAACATTAAGACACAAACTCTTCCGTAAAACTGTTGGCAGCATTGGAAATGTCAACCTTTGGCAACATTTCCAATACAGAGAATTAACAGAAAACATGCAGCAATCTGCAGATCTCACTTATGCCAGCATTTTAAACAGTATCAGAGTTGGTATACTTTCTAAAGAAGCAGAAGCAATATTGAAAACCCGGCATATTAATGCACTTTATAGCGATAATGCATGTGCTACAGATGTTATGGAACAAGTAGCCCACAAAAATGTCAATTGTATGGCCTTAATGCCAACTCTTGGAAGCTGTTTCAAATTCAATAAAATCATGCTAAGTAAAGAAATGCAACCAATCATGGAAATTAGCGCCACAGACAAACTAGATGTACATGGTATGACACTACCCATGTGTGACCAAGCCACAACAAGACTAAATAGTTTAGAAAAATCAATCTCTAACACAGCAGGCTTAGAAAAGATATTAAAATTATCCTTAAATTGCAGAGTAATGCTTAAACATAACCTTGACGTGGACGTGGACCAAGGACTAGTTAATGGAGCACTGGGTACAGTTGTTGGCTTTCAAACATACCCACGCGACGACAAACTTTCAGAAGTAAAAAGGAATGGACGCTCAACAGCTCGATTCCTTCTCTTCAAAGATGTGTATGTACGCAGAGAACAATTTTCTCTAACTCTTGCATATGCAGTCACGATTCATAAATCACAAGGTCTTACCCTAGACAAAGCAATGATAGATATTGGTAACACAGTCTTTAAAGAAGGCATGAGCTATGTAGCACAATCACGCTTACGTACACTTGACAGTCTATTTCTAATCAACTTTGATGCAAGTAAAATAAATGCTGATATTCCTTGCTTTTTAGAATACAATAGACTTCGCCGACTATGCACCACCCACCTAAACACATATTCTGTTCCACAAAAAGTAAAACGTTATAAAAGAAAACTAAATCAAACAGAAATGCAACAGGATGTAACTGCAAATCCTCCAAAGAGAGTAAAACAAACTAATACTTCATCAAGTACCACAAGCAAAAGAGAATCAATTAGGGAAAGTAAACCAAGTACTTCTTTAAAGAAGGAAGACAAACTCCAAAAAAAGCAGTTAGATACAGAACTACGTGGACTATTTAAATTCTCAAATATATTTGGTGTAAGTTACTACGCAAATGTAGCAATGAATATTCTATTTCAATTACCACCAATTGTTGACAACATTTACTTAAACAGTACAGACCCATTGTGTTTGCAAATGTTAGTACTTCACAGAAATGCAGCAAACAATCCTGACAACACGTATAGTGTTTTTGGAATAAGACAACAATTGGACTACTGTGCTGGAATGGTGAAATTCACTATAAATTCACAGGAAGATCCACAAGAATTTCTAATGTACTTACTACAAGTACTGGAAAACAAAAACATACCTATAAATGAAATCTTTCAGATTTCATACATGTGGAAACATACATGCACTCTCTGCAACAATGTGACACAAGAAGAAATCCCCAATTCATATATATATCAATACCAAATTGTGAATCCATTCCATTTCAGCGAGTGTTTTTAGGACACATTCAACTTGACAGAGAACAATACGGACAGCGTCCTCAGGACACCCCTTACGAACATTCCCCGGACACCGCAAGTGTTCTTAGAAGCGTCTTCAGAACACCCCCATTTTGTTTATTTGCGAACATTTCAGGGCACCGCGAGTGTTTTTAGGACACATTCAACTTGACAGAGAACAATACGGACAGTGTCCTCAGAACACCCCCATTTCGTTTATTTGCAAACATTTCAGGACACCATGAGTGTTCTAAGAACACATTCAACTTGACAGAGAACAATACGGACAGCGTCCTCAGGACACCCTCTATGAACATTCCAGGACCCTGGGAGTGTTCTTAGAAACGTCTTCAGAACACCCCCATTTTGTTTATTTGCTAACATTTCAGGACACCACTAGTGTTCTTAGAACACATTCAACTTGACAGAGAACAATTTGGCACAGTTAGATACCAATTGGCATATTCTAACTGTGTATTTTTTGGTCTAACTTAGTGGTATTCATTTATCTGATTAGTTGTTGTAGAATCTTTGAGCAGTTAGATAGCTTCTGGAGTATTCTAACAGTTTATATTTTTTTAACACAAATTTACTTAAAAGTTTAAATACAGTTTATTTATCAAATTTTGGTTTTAAGAACATAAAATAAGCGTTTGTAAGATTTGCTGGTAATCTCTGCTTTAGAGTAATGGTACTATCATTACATTCAAACCATCCACATTTCCTTTTTATATATGCAGTGTAGTGCCCTGAATTGGTTGTTGCTCCTGCGTTGTAGATTATACCTATTGTTGTGAAGGTTTTCTTACCAAGTGATATTTGACTATGTGTGAATCCAGTCGCTTGCAGTTGTTTTTGGTATCATCTGCATTGTAACGTAGAAGCATTAGTATTACGTATTTACTATGTGTTTGTATTACTAACGTGGAGCGATTATCTGAATTGCAGGTAGTGCATAATCTACCATGGTTTGCATTTTGTACAAGTTGCTGAAATGGAATGGATTCACAATTTGGTATTGATATATATATATGAAGCGTTCATTGGGAATTTCTTCTTGTGTCACATTGTTGCACAGAGTGCATGTATGTTTCCACATGTATGAAATATGGAAGATTTCCTTTATAGGTATGTTTTTGTTTTCCAGTACTTGTAGTAAGTACATTAAAACATTTTGTGGATCTTCCTGTGAGTTTATAGTGAATTTCACCATTCCAGCACAGTAGTCCAATTCTGGTCTTATTCCATAAACACTATATGTGTTGTCAGGATTGTTTTTTGGGTTTCTATGAAGTACTAACATTTGCATACACAATGGGTCTCTAAAGTGTAAGTAAATGTTGTCAACAATTGGTGGTAATTGAAATAGAATATTCATTGCTACATTTGCATAGCAACTTACACCAACTATATTTGAGAATTTATATGGTCCAGGTAGTTCTGTATCTAACTGCTTTTTTGGAGTTTGTCTTCCTTCTTTAAAGAAGTACCTGGTTTACTTTATCTAATTGATTCTTTTTTGTTTGTGGTACTTGATGAAGTATTAGTTTCTTTTACTCTCTTTGGAGGATTTGCAGTGACGTCCTGTTGCATTTCTGTTTGATTTAGTTTTCTTTTACAACGTTTTAGTTTTTGTGGAACAGAATATGTGTTTAGATGGGGAGTGTATAGTGAGCGAAGTCTATTATATTCTAAAAAGCAAGGAATATTAGCGTTTACTTTACTTGCATCAAAGTTGATTAGAAATAGACTGTCAAGTGTACGTAAGCGTGATAGTGCTACGTAGCTCATGCCTTCTTTAAAGACTGTGTTACCAATATCTATCATTGCTTTGTCTAGGGTAAGACCTTGTGATTTATGAATCGTGACTGCGTATGCAAGAGTTAGAGAAAATTGTTCTCTGCGTACATACATATCTTTGAAGAGAAGGAATCTAGCTGTTGAGCGTCCTATCCGTTTTACTTCTGAAAGTTTGTCAAAGAGTATATTGACAAACTGAATTTTGTTGTCACGTGGGTATGTTTGAAAGCCAACAACTGTACCCAGTGCTCCATTAACTAGTCCTTGGTCCACGTCAAGGTTACGTTTAAGCATTGGGTAGTGTCATACCATGTACATCTAGTTTGTCTGTGGCGCTAATTTCCATTATTGGTTGCATTTCTTTACTTAACATTATTTCATTGAATTTGAGACAGCTTGCAAGAGGTGGCATTAAGGCCATACATTTGACATTTTTGTGGGCTAATTGTTCCATAACATCTGTAGCACATGCATTATCGCCATAAAGTGCATTAATGTGTTGGGTTTTCAATGTTGCTTCTGCTTCTTTAGAAAGTATACCAACTCTCAAACTTTTTAAAATGTTGGCATAAGTTACATCTGCAGATTGGCGCATGTTTTCTGTTAATTCTCTGTATTGGAAATGTTGCCAAAGGTTGACATTTCCAATGCTGCCAACAGTTTTACGGCAGAGTTTGTGCCCTAATGTTTTAAAAATAGGTTCACCTTTTACTGGTGTTAATTGAAGCAGATCTCCAAAAACAATAATGTGTTTTCCTGCAAAGAGCTCTTCATAGTCTGTTTTGAGTACTTCTTGTAATCTGAGGTGAATCAAAGCTAACATCAGGTTGGAGACCATGCTCACTTCATCTATTAGTAGCATTTTCATTTGTTTCAATACTCTGCGTAATTCCATTGCAGCTTCTGCAGAAAGTTTGTAATAGTCTAATTTGTCCTGGTGTTCTACTGGTAATAGTAGTAATCGGTGTAATGTAACACCACCTATGTTGTAGGCAGCTAAACCTGTGGGGGCAGTGACAACAGTCGACAGTTTGTTGTTTGTCAATTGTTGAAGGAACTTACTAATGATTTTGATTAGGAATGTTTTGCCAGAACCAGCTTCACCACTGACGTACAGTAGTATAGGTTTATAATTATGGCAGGAACATTCTTTATTTTCATGTTTTACACCATGTGCAATTTGTTTTGAAAAATGCTACTTTGCTCATTGTTTAGTTTTGATTGTAGTATAGTTAAGTCTTCCTTATCTTCATACTGACACATGGTGTTTTCTACTTCTATCATAGCTAATTCTGCCTCATTTGTTATTAGTGGTTCACCCATTGGTTCTTGGCTTCCTGTTACAGAAGGTTGACTACTGTCAGGAGTATCCTTATCTAGTTGGGCTTGGAGTTCTTCTTCATGTTGCTGTTCATTGTGCAACATTGTTTTGTACTGTGTAAAGTTTACATCAGTTATAGTGCTTTCATTTGCTTTGAAAGCATCCTCATATGAGTCATAGTTATCTAGTAATTGTTCTTCTTTTCTCCATGGTTTGAAGAGTTGTAGCAGGGACATGTAATATACTTCTTTATGTTGAAGAGTCTTCAATGACAATTTGATATGATTAATTAAATTCGGTTTAGTGAGTTTATCTAAGCTGCCTTCACAGTCTGTCACTCTATATTTACCTTTTTTTTCATTAGGTTTCATATTATTTTTGTATGTGTAGTTTTGGGCTATTTGGTATAGACACATGTTTTCCAAAGTATTACTTCTGTTTGGATAGGATGTGTCCAATAAATTGTTTTTTAAAATGTCTTGGCTGTTGGGATCATGTTTGGCTATTGTTTCTATATCTTCATATGATTTTAGAACTCTTTTTCTAGATTAAGCTGGACCAAGACTTAGCCATACTATAATTTCAGATTTACCATACAATGAAGTACCAGCTTCATAAGATTCACATTCTCTATGGGTGAGCATTTTTATGCCCAAGCTGTATAATTTCTGAGATACTGTTTTATCTGATGACAGGTCACTCCAGAGGTCTTAGAGCTCTGTCTTTTTTGCTTCAGTTAAGTATGCTGTGACATATTGTGCAACTGCAGTATAATTGTCTGCAATGTACTGCACATCTATGTTTGCATTCCATAAGTGGGCATGATTGCATTATAATCATTGATATATTTTTCTTCTTCTTTTCTTTGTATGTAATATGTATTTTTAGGTGACTTACCTTTAACACTATGTCTAACTGAAGACATGAGGTTGTTTACTTGACCTGTATATGTAACTGGTCTAGGGAAACCAAATCGGCGTTTGGTGTAGTATTTGCCTTTGTTTTTGTATTTGCGACGACAATATTTTCCACATTCGTGTCTTTGAAATTGTAAAATTTGTGCATGAAGATCACTATTTGTGGCTTCTGATGGAATTTCACAAGTGACATATTTTTCAATAAGCTGTAAAACAGTGGCATTACTGTCTTGACCAAATTTAGGAGCATCTTTAATCCATAAAAGCATGTGGATATGTGGTGCTCCTCTAGCTTGGTATTCTTTTCTCCAAAAGAAGTGTTGCACTTCTCCAAGGGGAGGAACAGTTTTATTACAAATAAAATGTAGCATAGCAATGAAGTGATGGTGAAAATATCTTGAAACATTAACAGGATCCAAAGAACAAAGTTCTCCAGGTGTTAGAATATCTATGTTTGTTTTGTTTTATTTGCTATGCGTAGGAAATCATGTAAATCTTCCCATGCATATTCTGCACAACTTAATGTAACAAACCAAGTGGGTGGGCCAAGGTTTCTGATCATACAACGGACATCTCCATGACGTCGAAACCAGTACTCTTTAGTACCACGCATATTTGCTAATAGATTTGTAATATTTGATTGTAAAACCTCATCCTTTTGTTGCACTTTCTCTAATAATTGTGTAGCTGTCATATTTTGAACGTGTGATCCTGATTTTAATATGTGTGCAACTCCGTAACATAAAGTTGCTAGTTCACTTTCAAAGAGTAGGTGGAATATGTATTCCACATTTTGTCTAAATCTGGGATCTTCAGAATACATCCGTAATGAGTGGTATTCTGAAGCTGATATTTGAATAGGTCTATCATCATACCTTCCTCCTTTGCCAGTAGGAAAGAGTAGAGGAAAAGCATGTGCTTCTATACTTTTTTCCCATATACTGATTGGCGATCCTTTTGTTTGACGCATTTGGTAAGTTTCCAGTACATCTTGTACGGTGTCATTACAGTGCAAAGGATGAATTGTATAATGGTCTAAAGTATTTGATATTGTAGCAAGATCTAGTAGCTCAAATTGACCAGCTTCTTGTGTTTCTTGAATTATTTCAGTTGTATCTTTCAAGTTTTCTTCAATATTAATTTCTTTGTAATATTCATTATTCTCTTTAAGATATTGGAAGGCTTGTCTAACTTTATATAAATCTACCAGCTGTTGCCATATTTTTTTGTCTTTTGTAGATACTCCATTTACTAATATAATTAAAGATTGCTGCATTGGACGTTGCACTCCTAGAGTATGCACATTTTCTTTTAGATTTAATGGTAAATAAACTACTTTCCCACGAATGCCTTTTACCAATTCAGAGGGAGGTAATTTTGCTGGTTTTTTTGAAGGCGTATTATTGCTTGAAATGGGTGTACTGTTTCAATTATTATGCTCTCATATAAATTAAGTTGTTGTAGAGGTTTTGGTACTGGGTATAATTCCAAATTATTTGTGATAGAACGTGAAGGAGTTTGGTTGTTGTCAAGTTTTGTAGTGCAATAACTGCAAAGTATTAAGGGCTCAGTTATTTCATATTTGTTTTCTGCTACAAGGTAGAGAGCTAATTCAAACCATTTAGAATCTTCATTGTCTTCTATTTTGTATGATAGGTCCACAGTTTTTGTGTTACTTTTATAAGAAATTCTACGACAACATACACATACATAGTTTGGTACTTCAGCTGATGTACTTTCAAATTTTAGTATTTCTTTTTTGTATGTTTTTAGCAAAAGGTTGCCATGTGTAGAATTGTTGCTTAATTGGTTTAAAGCTATTTCATTCTGTAAATGGCTTTCACTTCCAAAATATTTTTTCTGGATATTGTGAATTTCTTCAAGTAGGTCTTTTGCTGTACCATGTAGAAGGATGTTATTTAACTTTGCTAGTGCTAAAGCAGGACTTTTAGCATAGTACAGTTTATAGACTAGATTTCTTATAGTTGAATGATGTGTTGATATCCTTTTGATATCATGTAAAGTGGTTTTACAAGTAGGTCCTGTAATGCAGGCAATGAATGTCCTTGTAGTCCTGTGTACTTGCGCCCTGGACAGGTATCTATATTTTGCAGTCATTTAATTTTGATTTTGTCTTTGCTTTTTACATATTTATTGAGGAATTGGCGTAAAGATTTGAAACATTGTTTGGGAATGTTACACATTGATGTGCATAGCCATTTGTACACTAGACGTTCTGATTCAGTTGAATGGAGGGGTAATTCTAAGTTTTCAGGGCATATTTTTGTAAGAAGTACTTCTTGTTCCATTATGGTATTATTCACTTTTTCATAACCTCGACCACTGCTATGTATGGCAATTGTATTTGTTTGCTTTTGTTTGTACGCTTCTTCATTAAAATATGGTTCTGTGCTTGTAGTGTGATTCCATTCACCTCCGCTGATACTTAAGAAGTTCTTTCTGTTGATATTTCGCTTATTGAAAAGTCTTTTTTGTAATTTAGTTATTAGTTTTGTTAGTGGTTTCATTTTGTTTAACAGTAAAATAAATAAATTTCTTTTGAGAAGAATTGCACTGTCCATCAATGCTTCTAAGATTAATTTCCTACGATAGGTTTTAAGCTTTGAACCTGATTTCTCTCCTGTTTTTATAAGATTTTGAAGGACTTTGTGACGGTATATTTTGGCTAAAATACTTTTCTTGGTATGCTTACTTTGCACTATATTAAAATTTGAAGAAGTAGTTTTATCTGTACTGATAGCTGATTTTCTGTTAATTGTTTTTTCGTTTGTTTTACATTTTGATAGAGGAAGCGAAGTTGTTGTACTTGAAACTTCTTGTGTTTCACTAAATGATTGTATTAGCTGTTTTGTTTCAACTTTTTTTTACAAATTCTGCTAGAGATGGATGCTTATGTTGGACACCTTTATTTTCATTTGATCTACTTTTGCGTTGCTTTCTACGGACTTGACTTTTGGTAGGCATTCTTTAGGGTCTGTTGAAAAAAATAAAGAAGATATGGGTTGGGGTGTTCTGGAATTTATGTGTGCTGTGTGCATGAGTGTTTGAGTAAGATGATAAAGATGTATGTAATGGTGTGTGATTGTGCATTGGGAACTAAAACTAGTAGGGATAGGTATTCTTGAATTTATGTGTTACTAAACTGGGGTTCAGATGACAAAAAAAAGTAAGCTAGTGGTGTGGAAAAGTACAAATAGTAAATCTAATGTATACAATTAAAACAGTTGTTTGTTCTATAATATGAACATTGTAGTGGTTCAGTTGGGTAATTTGTGTGTCCAAAAATAGAAATTTGTGGGCCATTCTGGCTGTAAATCGCTGTTTAAGACATGGACATTTTTGGACAAAATGGTACAAAATCTCTATTTTTAGAAACCGAAATAGCTCGTATTAATGTTATAGTATGTTTGATTAATAATACAAATATTATGGTGATATTTTACTTACTTTTTTTTTAAATTAACAGGTAACTTCTTAGTTTTTCTTTCTTCTTCGAATTCGGCTGCTTCTTTTCAAGAAACTGGTCTTCACTGCAATTGTAAAAGCTTCAAATTAGTAACTTTGTTTGTATATAGCACTGTTTTTAATTTAGATATTGATTTTTTTAATTGAAATCCTCAGTGCCTTCTTTAAAACCATTAAACTAATTTATTTACATAAGATACATTGCATCAGTTCAGTACATATGATATGTTCTTAATGAACAAATTGTATTGAATGACTAACTGTAGCAAAAAAAAAAATATCTTTACTATGTCTTGTGAAATTTATAATATATTAGTGAATACCACTATTTCTGTAAGTAAACTGTTCTCGGTAATAGCGCCTCAATGTCATGTCTAATTTAAAGTAATTAAGTAAATAAATAAATAAAAACAAAAATATGAAATTGTATAAGTATTTTTATAAAGGTTTTAAACATAGATTGCATGCAATTTTTTTCGAATAAATGTAATCTATATATTTCATTTAAAAATGTTAGTTTAACATGATTTGAGTGTGTGTGTATAAAGAAAGTAAATAGTATAAAGGTTTATAAGTGATAGTTGATTTTAGGAAATTGAAAAAAGTACAGTATATTCATTTTACAGATTTTACAAGGTAAAAGTCTGTTTGAAAATGTGTTCATCTACTATACAGAAAATATGCATACCTGAAGTTTGTGTTCATGCATATGGATATGCATGGAGCTGCAAGTAGAAATCTTGAAGACTTGTACAGTATTTCTGGTAGATGCTGCTTGCCAATGATATGACACTTGTACTCAGAGAGATTCAGAGTACATTTGCAGTGCTGATCTATGATGATGCAGTTAGATGTAGAGGTCTTGAATGTGATTCGTGCATGGTCATGTGATTTTTGAGGTACTTCCAAAGAGGGAATGGCAGAGAGAGTGTAGTGGAAATGGTAGAAGGGCTGTTCATGTTACGATATGTCCGCGGACATGGCGGTAGTTCACGGACATCCGGAGTTACATCCGGGGATTTTTGGGTTCAGAAGTCATGCAAATGAGAATAAGCACTGAAAGGGATTGGTCAGGAAAGTTTGGTGGGTGTGTTGTGCCAGGAGAGATTTTCTCAGATACTCTTTTTGCTGAGAGAACAAAAGATAGCTATGGCTGTGTGTTTCAGAAAACAGATTGTTTGGATTTTAGGAGATTTGTGGATACATTGGTTGAAGGTGCATGCAGAAAGCTGTGGAGTAGCTGTAGATCTTGGATTCCCACATGTGGAAGTACACTGGCATGGAGTACGTGGAATGAAGTGGTTGGACTTGCTACCTCTCTGTGCTACTTTGGAGACAGAGCAACATCCATACATAATTGTAATTCATTGTGGAGGGAACAGTTTAGGACATGTGACTGGAATTCTTTTGCAATTTGCTATGAAAGAAGGACTTAGGAAGGTTATGGACATGTTTCCTAATTCTCAAGTGATATTTTCACAGATTGCGCAGAGACAAATGTGGCTTTGTTCTTCTTCATTTGGTCCACAAATGGAAAAAGTAAGGCGCAATGTAAATAAGGCTGTTTGTGCCTTTCCACGATATTTTGGCATGTCTTCTTTTCACAATGAAAATATTATGTTTTGTAGTACATACATTTTTCGCAGAGATGGAATCCATCTTACTTATGCTGGCAATCAGATTTTTCTGAGAAATGTACAAAATGCATTGTGACCTTTTTTGGAATTTCAACAACGAGTTTGAAGTAGATGTTAAGCATTTACAATGTTTGACTTACAAACACCACCCAAAGGCTCTTTTCTGAGCCACCACTTCTTTCCAGAGAAAATTACAATGTTTGTGATGGAGTAGCAACCCAATTTTTTTAATGTTCGCGAACTGTCCGTGGACTTCTAAAAAATACAAAGAGCCCTGCTTCATTTATTTTCACTTCTATTTTTTAACTGGGAAAGGCGGCTCTGAAAAGAGCCTTATTTTTTTTTTATTTTTGTAATTTTGTATTTGTTTTGGTTTTTCAGACACACTAGGAGAGGAGGGTAAAGGAGGGTAAAGGGGGGCCACCAACCACAGGGATAAGAAAGGGCGAGCTGAGAGAGGAAGATGTAGAGTGGGTTTTATTTGGGTAGTGATCAGGTCTTCTCGTGCTCTGAGACGATAGTCTCAAAAGCACTCTGAAGTCGCTCCCCCCTGCAGAGTACTGTGTCACAGTACATACATACAACTGTGACCCTCGAAAGGTAATGGTCATCAGCATTCTGTATGGCCTGTGAGGCAGCTTGAGGAAGACCCTGTCCCACAGAGGTGGTCCTTGTGGTGACAGGATCAGAAACAGAGGATGAATTAGAGGAAATCAACCTGCTACGTTCTTCGCAAGGTACAACCCTGCACATAGCCCCAGAGTGAAATGACCTCAGGTGTCGCTTCATAGTAGTGGTCCCAAAGCTGTACTTACCGTGCTTCCTGCGACTGAGTATCATTTTGCACTCATTGCAGGTAACACGTTTCGCACGAGCCTTAGGAACATTACCATGAATGGTAAATAACCGCCACACCCAAGACTCACGCCTAGTGCGGGTAGTAGGGTTTTCCTCTACCTCATTCTCATCATCCTCTTCTTCCTCCTCCGCATCCTCACTCCTGTTCCCCTCTTCAGGCCCTTGGGGAGGTGGTGGTTGTGGAGGGGGTGGGGGTGGTGCTGAAGCAGGTGCAGCACCAAGTGGCAGTTCAGCAGCCAAGGATGCCATCTCGATGATGGTGTAGTCTGCAGGTGGCAGCAAAAATCATTGTGTTCTGAAGAATAGCCAGAAACACAATGGGAATAAGCTCTTGGGCGTGGTCTTTTATAGGGGTGCTTGTGCGCGGTTCACGGACATGCGCACTGTCCGCGGACAGATCGAACACAAAAAAAGGATCGGAAAGTTTCAAAAGGTATATAGAAACTCAAGATTGCTATGTGGGACTTGTGCCATGGTGAGATTTTATTGAAAAATATTATGGATTAACTGAAAATGTACTTTTAAATTGTTCGGGGACACGAACAGTGTCCACATTTCAGGACACACAATGAGCGTGGGCGCGGTCATATGATCCGTTCGCGAACTAGTCCGCGAAGGAAGCGCCTGTCCGCAGGACACCAAGTGCACGGAGATTGGTTAGCGCATGCGCATTGATGTCCTACGGACACTGTTCGGGTTCTGAAGTAATTAAAAGTGCGTCACACCTGAAACGAACATTTCAGGACACCGCGTGTGTTCTTAGAACAGTTTAAACTTGGTAGAGAACAGTAAGGACAGATATAGTGTTCTTCAGGACACGTGTAATTTTGTTTATGTACGAACATTTCAGGACACCAATTGTGTTCTTAGAACAGTTTCAATTGGGTAGCGGACACTACAAATAGGTATAGTGTTCTTCAGGACACCTCCATTTTCATTTACGTACGAACATTTCAGGACACCAATAGCGTTCTTAGAACAGTTTGAACTTGCTAGCGAACAGTACCGGACAGGTATAGTGTTCTTTAGGACACTTTAATTTTTGTTTGTTTACAAACAATTCAGGACACCGCATGTGTTCTTAGAACAGTTTCAACTTGCTAGCGAACAGTACGAACAAGTGTGGTGTTCTTCAGGACACCTCCATTTTCGTTTATGTACGAACATTTCAGAACACTTGCACTGTCCGCGGACACTTTTATTGTTTTTTTAAAAAAAAAACGGAAACTATTCACAATACAATATAAAAATTAAACTTTATTTAACATATATTAATAATTTATGACAGAGAAGGTGAGGCAGAAACAGAAACAAAAACAGGAGAATTTGGGGTTTCAACATGATTGGTATTAGGTGAAGAAGGGATGGAAGTCTCATCAAAACGTTTTGGATTATGGAGAGGGTTTGGGGATAATTGACTGGGATATGGTGAGGAGGGACAAGTACATGTGGGGCAATGGTACGAGGTTTTTGGTTTGAAATGATTTTCTACAAAAGTTTTTAAATTATTAAAATTAGCCAACAATACATCCATTTTTTCTTCTATATTGTGAAGGGTTTTCTGAAGTTCTTTCTATTTTGGTATGCTCTGTACAAAAAAATAATATATATGTTAAATGTATATAAAAAAATAATAAATAAATGGTTTATATTATAAAGTGTTTACCATTAGTTTCACTATCTTGTGACATTTCTTCATGTGGGAAATTGTCATCTACCCACTCCAGAGTACTAGACATTTCTGTGAGAAAAACAAAAAAAAGATAATATATTTTTTAATCTAATACAGAAAGTTTATAAATATATGAGTAAAATGAAGTACACTTACTATTTCTGGTAAGATAAATCCTATGTATTCAGTGGGTCTGGTCTTGTTCTCAGTTCTGTTGTACTGTGAGGTAATTATGTTGGAAGCCACTGAATTTCATAGTTTTTTAGTAGCGCAACTTAACCATAACGTCCCTTTAACAAAGTTTTTTTCACTGAATTTCATAGGTTTTTAGTAGCGCAACTTAACCATAACGTCCCTTTAACAAAGTTTTTTCCCTGAATTTCATAGTTTTTTAGTAGCACAACTTAACAATAATGACTTTGACTTTATATACATGTCATATGGAACTGACTAGATCTCTTCTTATGAACTTGATGTCCGCAAACTTATTTAATGTTCGCGGACATGTTCGGAGAACAGTACCACTACCTAAAAACTGTGGGGGGGGGGGTGGTGGGGTATGTTTGATTGTTATATCATAATATAGGAACATTTAACAAATTCAAAAAGCAGCACACAAACACATTATATATAGTAATACATAAGAAATGCATCCCATATATGTAACACACTAACCATTCATTTAAATACAATGGGGGTAATTCATAGAATTCAGCGCACAAGTGGCGCACGCGGCTGGCGCACAGTGTGCGCGTGCGGCAGTCTGCGCCAGCCGCGTGCGCCGAAACACATTCAGGCGCACAGCGTATTCATGGATTCCAACATCCACAACCAGCCGTGGCGCAGAGTGGCGCAGCGACCCTGCAGCAGCGTCAGTTACGCCCCCAAGAACGCCCCTCGCGCAGGGAAAAGCCATCAAAATCCCCAATCCAGCGCAAAGGGCAGCAGCAAACGCAGAGCGGGGAGCGTGTATTTCAGGGGTGTGCGGGTGTCCCCACACGCGATAGGCCTGGGTACGTGTATTACAGGGGTGCGCGAGAAAATCTACACGCGATTGGCCTGGGTACGTGGATTTCTGGGGTGCGCGAGAAATTCTACACGCGATTGGCCTGGGTACGTGGATTACAGGGGTGCGCGAGAAATTCTACACGCGATTGGCCTGGGTATGTGTATTACAGGGGTGCGCGAGAAAATCTACACGCGATTGGCCTGGGTACGTGGATTTCAGGGGTGCGCGAGAAAATCTACACGCGATTGCCCTGGGTACGTGTAGTACAGGGGTGCGCGAGAAAAACTACACGCGATTGGCCTGGGTACGTGTATTTCAGGGGTGCGCGAGAAAATCTACACGCGATTGGCCTGGGTACGTGGATTTCAGGGGTGCGTGAGAAAATCTACACGCGATTGGCCTGGGTACGTGTATTACAGGGATGCGCGAGAAAATCTACACGCGATTGGCCTGGGTATGTGGATTTCAGGGGTGCGCGAGAAATGCTACACGCGATTGGCCTGGGTACGTGGATTTCAGGGGTGCGCGAGAAAATCTACACGCGATTGGCCTGGGTACGTGTATTACAGGGGTGCGCGAGAAATCCTACACGCGATTGGGCCTGTGCGGGTGGGGCAGTGTATTACGTGGGTGTGCGGGAAGTTGAAGAGGTGAATTGCCAGTGTGGGTCCTCCCAGGTCTCCCCTCTACCCCCTCCACGACCTCTGCAGGCAGCCCACACCACAGGGGACTACCCTGCACCCCTGGTCATGTCCCGCAGGCAGCCCATCCACCATGGGCATGCCCCCCAGCCAAGCCACATGTCCCCTTGCACCCCCACCCCCCAGCACCGTGGGGCACCTGCCAGCAGGCCCCCAACCATGTCCCACTCATGTCCCCTTGCACCCCCACCCCCCAGTCACCAGGGGCAGCCTCCACCAGGCCCCCACCCATGTCTCCCACCACCCCCACCCCTCCAGTCACCAGGGGCAGCCTCCACAAGGCCCCCACTCATGTCCCCCTGCACCCCCACCCCCCAGCACTGTGGGGCACCTGCCAGCAGGCCCCCAACCATGTCCCACTCATGTCCCCTTGCACCCCCACCCCCCAGCACTGTGGGGCACCTGCCAGCAGGCCCCCAACCATGTCCCCTTGCACCCCCACCCCCCAGCAGGCCCCCACTCATGTCCCCCTGCACCGCCACCCCCCAGCACTGTGGGGCACCTGCCAGCAGGCCCCCAACCATGTCCCACTCATGTCCCCTTGCACCCCCACCCCCCAGCACTGTGGGGCACCTGCCAGCAGGCCCCCAACCATGTCCCACTCATGTCCCCTTGCACCCCCACCCCCCGGCAGGCCCCCACTCATGTCCCCTTGCACCCCCACCCCCCAGCACTGTGGGGCACCTGCCAGCAGGCCCCCAACCATGTCCCCTTGCACCCCCACTCCCCAGCAGGCCCCCACTCATGTCCCCCTGCACCCCCACCCCCCAGCACTGTGGGACACCTGCCAGCAGGCCCCCAACCATGTCCTCTTGCACCCCCACCCCCCAGCAGGCCCCCACTCATGTCCCCCTGCACCCCCACCCCCCAGCACTGTGGGGCACCTGCCAGCATGCCCCCAACCATGTCTCCCACCACCCCTACCCCTCCAGTCACCAGGGGCAGCCTCCACAAGGCCCACACCCATGTCTCCCACCACCCCCACCCCCCAGTCACCAGGGGCAGCCTCCACAAGGCCCCCACCCATGTCTCACACCACCCCCACCCCTCCAGTCACCAGGGGCAGCCTCCACCAGGCCCCCACCCATGTCTCCCACCACCCCCACCCCTCCAGTCACCAGGGGCAGCCTCCACAAGGCCCCCACCCATGTCTCCCACCACCCCCACCACCCAGTCACCAGGGGCAGCCTCCACCAGGCCCCCAACCATGTCTCCCACCACCCCCACCCCCCAGCAGGCCCCCACTCATGTCCCCTTGTACCCCCAACCCCCAGCACTGTGGGGCACCTGCCAGCAGGCCCCCAACCATGTCCCACTCATGTCCCCTTGCACCCCCACCCCTCCAGTCACCAGGGGCAGCCTCCACAAGGCCCCCACCCATATCTCACACCGCCCCCACCCCTCCAGTCACCAGGGGCAGCCACCACCAGGCCCCCACCCATGTCTCCCACCACCCCCACCCCTCCAGTCACCAGGGGCAGCCTCCACAAGGCCCCCAACCATGTCTCCCACCACCCCCACCACCCAGTCACCAGGGGCAGCCTCCACCAGGCCCCCAACCATGTCTCCCACCATCCCCACCCCTCCAGTCACCAGGGGCAGCCTCCACCAGGCCCCCAACCATGTCTCCCACCACCCCCACCCCCCAGCAGGCCCCCACTCATGTCCCCTTGCACCCCCACCCCCCAGTCACCAGGGGCAGCCTCCACCAGGCCCCCACCCATGTCTCCCACCACCCCCACCCCTCCAGTCACCAGGGGCAGCCTCCACAAGGCCCCCACTCATGTCCCCCTGCACCCCCACCCCCCAGCACTGTGGGGCACCTGCCAGCAGGCCCCCAACAGTGTCCCCTTGCACCCCCACCCCCCAGCAGGCCCCCACACATGTCCCCCTGCACCCCCACCCCCCAGCACTGTGGGGCACCTGCCAGCAGGCCCCCAACCATGTCCCACTCATGTCCCCTTACACCCCCACCCCCCAGCAGGCCCCCACTCATGTCCCCTTGCACCCCCACCCCCCAGCACTGTGGGGCACCTGCCAGCAGGCCCCAACCATGTCCCACTCATGTCCCCTTGCACCCCCACCCCCCAGCAGGCCCCCACTCATGTCCCCTTGCACCCCCACCCCCCAGCACTGTGGGGCACCTGCCAGCAGGCCCCCAACCATGTCCCACTCATGTCCCCTTGCACCCCCACCCCCCAGCACTGTGGGGCACCTGCCAGCAGGCCCCCAACCATGTCCCCTTGCACCCCCACCCCCAGCAGGCCCCCACTCATGTTCCCCTGCACCCCCACCCCCCAGCACTGTGGGGCACCTGCCAGCAGGCCCCCAACCATGTCCCACTCATGTCCACTTGCACCCCCATCCCCCTGCAGGCCCCCACTCATGTCCCCCTGCACCCCCACCCCCCAGCACTGTGGGGCACCTGCCAGCATGCCCCCAACCATGTCTCCCACCACCCCCACCCCTCCAGTCACCAGGGGCAGCCTCCACAAGGCTCCCACCCATGTCTCCCACCACCCCCACCCCCCAGTCACCAGGGGCAGCCTCCACAAGGCCCCCACCCATGTCTCACACCACCCCCACCCCTCCAGTCACCAGCGGCAGCCTCCACCAGGCCCCCACCCATGTCTCCCACCACCCCCAGCCCTACAGTCACCAGGGGCAGCCTCCACAAGGCCCCCACCCATGTCTCCCACCACCCCCACCACCCAGTCACCAGGGGCAGCCTCCACCAGGCCCCCAACCATGTCTCCCACCACCCCCACCCCGCAGCAGGCCCCCACTCATGTCCCCTTGCACCCCCACCCTCCAGCACTGTGGGGCACCTGCCAGCAGGCCCCCAACCACGTCCCACTCATGTCCCCTTGCACCCCCACCCCTCCAGTCACCAGGGGCAGCCTCCACAAGGCCCCCACCCATGTCTCACACCACCCCCACCACCCAGTCACCAGGGGCAGCCTCCACAAGGCCCCCACCCATATCTCATACCACCCCCACCCCTCCAGTCACCAGGGGCAGCCTCCACCAGGCCCCCACCCATGTCTCCCACCACCCCCACCCCTCCAGTCACCAGGGGCAGCCTCCACAAGGCCCCCACCCATGTCTCCCACAACCCACACCAGCCAGTCAACAGGGGCAGCCTCCACCAGGCCCCCAACCATGTCTCCCACCACCCCCACCCCTCCAGTCACCAGGGGCAGCCTCCACCAGGCCCCCAACCATGTCTCCCACCACCCCCACCCCCCAGCAGGCCCCCACTCATGTCCCCTTGCACCCCCACCCCCCAGTCACCAGGGGCAGCCTCCACCAGGCCCCCACCCATGTCTCCCACCACCCCCACCCCTCCAGTCACCAGGGGCAGCCTCCACAAGGCCCCCACTCATGTCCCCCTGCACCCCCACCCCCCAGCACTGTGGGGCACCTGCCAGCAGGCCCCCAACCATGTCCCCTTGCACCCCCACCCCCCAGCAGGCCCCCACTCATGTCCCCTTGCACCCCCACCCCCCAGCACTGTGGGGCACCTGCCAGCAAGCCCCCAACCATGTCCCACTCATGTCCCCTTGTACCCCCACCCCCCAGCAGGCCCCCACTCATGTCCCCTTGCACCCCCACCCCCCAGCACTGTGGGGCACCTGCCAGCAGGCCCCCAACCATGTCCCACTCATGTCCCCTTGCACCCCCACCCCCCAGCAGGCCCCCACTCATGTTCCCTTGCACCCCCACCGCCCAGCACTGTGGGGCACCTGCCAGCAGGCCCCCAACCATGTCCCACTCATGTCCCCTTGCACCCCCCAGCACTGTGGGGCACCTGCCAGCAGGCCCCCAACCATGTCCCCTTGCACCCCCACCCCCCAGCAGGCCCCCACTCATGTCCCCCTGCACCCCCACCCCCCAGCACTGTGGGGCACCTGCCAGCAGGCCCCCAACCATGTCCCCTTGCACCCCCACCCCCCAGCAGGCCCCCACTCATGTCCCCCTGCACCCCCACCCCCCAGCACTGTGGGGCACCTGCCAGCAGGCCCCCAACCATGTCCCACTCATGTCCCCTTGCACCCCCACCCCCCAGCACTGTGGGGCACCTGCCAGCAGGCCCCCAACCATGTCCCCTTGCACCCCCACCCCCCAGCAGGCCCCCACTCATGTCCCCTTGCACCCCCACCCCCCAGCACTGTGGGGCACCTGCCAGCATGCCCCCAACCATGTCTCCCACCACCCCCACCCCTCCAGTCACCAGGGGCAGCCTCCACAAGGCCCCCACCCATGTCTCCCACCACCCCCACCCCCCAGTCACCAGGGGAAGCCTCCACCAGGCCCCCACCCATGTCTCCCACCACCCCCACCCCTCCAGTCACCAGGGGCAGCCTCCACAAGGCCCCCACCCATGTCTCCCACCACCCCCACCACCCAGTCACCAGGGGCAGCCTCCACCAGGCCCCCACCCATGTCTCCCACCACCCCCACCCCTCCAGTCACCAGGGGCAGCCTCCACCAGGCCCCCACCCATGTCTCCCACCACCCCCACCCCTCCAGTCACCAGGGGCAGCCTCCACCAGGCCCCCACCCATGTCTCCCACCACCCCCACCCCTCCAGTCACCAGGGGCAGCCTCCACCAGGCCCCCACCCATGTCTCCCACCACCCCCACCCCTCCAGTCACCAGGGGCAGCCTCCACCAGGCCCCCACCCATGTCTCCCACCACCCCCACCCCTCCAGTCACCAGGGGCAGCCTCCACCAGGCCCCCACCCATGTCTCCCACCAACCCCACCCCTCCAGTCACCAGGGGCAGCCTCCACCAGGCCCCCTCCCATGTCTCCCACCACCCCCACCCCTCCAGTCACCAGGGGCAGCCTCCACCAGGCCCCCACCCATGTCTCCCACCACCCCCACCCCTCCAGTCACCAGGGGCAGCCTCCACCAGGCCCCCAACCATGTCTCCCACCACCTCCACCCCCCAGCAGGCCCCCACTCATGTCCCCTTGCACCCCCACCCCCCTGCAGGCCCCCACTCATGTCCCCCTGCCCCCAGGTCCTGACGAAACGCAATCATGGCAGTAATGGACAGCATACCCAGCACAAACACCCAGCCAAGGATTGCATCCACCCACATAGTAGATGCAATTACATGATACAACCCCAATGGCAAGTATGTAAATGAACACATGTCCGTCACACACACATACACAATGGGTGCAAGTGAATGTCAAAACCCATATCATGACATGCATGAAACCAATGAGAAAATACCACAAATGTAAGTAATAAATATATGTATTAAAGATGAAAATGAAGTAAAGAAATAAAACACACAACAATGGGGATGACAAAACAAATGGTCCATGTCCGAGAACTAATAGAAAAAATCAAAAAACAAAGGAATCCAAAAACTAATGTAGTCCAAAGCAAAATAATGGGGGGAAAAAATAAGGAAATACCATTGCCTCATGGTGAACACAAATATAAATCCAACAAATGTTTTCCAAACATCAAACTATGTACAAGAATAACCCAGGGTCCATGAGCCCAACACCATAAATGAAACCTACTACTACTAACTAATAAAAAATATATATACAGAAAAGTGGCCATTGTCCGAGCGGTCCAAAAAAAACTTAAAAAATAAAGGAAACCTAACACTAACTAAAGAACTATATACAATGGCAGCGGGCAAGTCCTGCGGCTCACTCTGTGATGTTGCCGGCCAGGGCATCATCGAACTCCATGTCGATGTCCCGGAGGTGGGACTCTGTCCTGGCCCCGAGGTCTCGCAGGGACAACCCCGTGTCCACCTCAAACTCCCTGCGAGCTTCCTCGAGGCACTCAGCCCGCCTCAACGCCCGACGCATGGAGAACTCCGCCCTGACCATGGTGAGCCGCTCCTCTTCCGCCCGCTGCCGCTCCGCACCTATCCGCTGGACCAACTGCTCCCACACGGAAGACACTGCCATCCCAGGGTTCTCCTGCCCTCCGGCCGATGCCTGCCCCTCTGATCTTGATGGCCCCGAGCCATGATGCCTCCCACGTCGAGCCTGCTGCTGCCTCCGACGCCACTGCCTCTGCCAGCACGACGGCATCCAGGCTGATGGAATCCACCGATGCCGTCGTGCACGTGCCCTGCCAGATGATGCCGGCACATCCTCCATCTGCAGGGGGACAGTTGCTGGTGTGTCCACCCCTGCTGGACCTTCGACTCCCGACTGTGGCAGGGATGGGGTCCCCACCGAGCTGGCTGCGTTGGTCGGGGCAGGTCCACAGGGGGCCCTGGTGGCATCTGGGCCGGAAGACGGCATGGAGCACGACTGGCGCATAGCCTCCACAGAGGAGGAGAGGGTCGCCAGAAGGCCACACACATGTAGGAAACCCCCGACCATGGCGGCTCCCAAATGGTTCACGTACGCACGGTGCTCTTCGTGATGATGTGCATGCTCCTCCCGGGAAGCATGCACCTCATCACGAATGCCAGCCGTGCGCAACGCCACACCAATCAGGACCCTCTCCACACGGCCAGGGGTCCCCTCGTCCGCAGGTAGAGGAGTGTCAGATGACATGGACATCTCACCTACCTGCAGACGGGCCTGGGATGGGGCATCCCTGCTGGTGCATGGTGGTGCAGTCACAGTGTCAGGGACAGTGACATGCACAGGCACCTCCACGGCGACCTGTGCTGCCTCCTGCCCCTGGCCCTGGACTGCACCACTTGCACCAGCGGGGATGCCCCCACCAGGCCCCATGTGTGGCTCAGTAGCAGCCTCCTCCTCCTCTGTGGAAACCACCAACCTGGATGTCTCCACGCCGTCTTCCGCCGGTGCAAGCCCCTGTGGGGGCTCACCCACCCCTTCCGCTGCAGCCGTGGCGGCATCCCCGCCGCTCTGCTCCACAGCGCCTTCTCCGCCCTCTTCTTCACTTGCCACTGTGTAGAGGGAGACATAGAACACAAGCATCAGGGTACTGTACAATGGTCCCCTAGACAGGAAGCAACAGCAAATGAGTGGCACTGTCATACATCACTTCCATCATGTCCCTCCACAACACATGGGTCAGTGCAGGCAAAACACATACAGTAACAGGCATGGCGCATGCCATGGACATTGGCATACATGACCAAGGGACTCATGATTCATGCAATGTTGGTTTCAAACTCACATGCATCATGGGTCTTGCCATCACATGCACACACCTCACCGTAGTTCCATCCATCTGGCCTCATACACCACAGACGCAGTGGATACAAGGATGACTAGGCTGCATCAGTGAATCTGAACATTGTCACAGACATGTGTCATGCATCCATGGCAGTTACAAGTCACAGACACGCAGGTCAGACACACACACATGGACACCATACGTGTACATGGGACCAGCACCCATCCCTCACCCCCACCCATGTCCAGGAACAGAGACTGCCATGCTTCCATGTGTCCATTCCGCACAGAGCCCCCCATGTTGCAATAGAACACATGCACCAACCATGTGGTTCACACATCACTGTACTCACATGCCTGACCATGATGTCCCTGCACACACACATACGTACATGGCCTATGTCACACATACAGGCAGGTATCAGACAACCAGCACACTGCAACATGCCCTGTCTCACACAGTAATGCTTGGCCACTTACCGGCCAACTCCAGATGGGTCTGCCTCCGAAGGATCTGGGCGTGGAGCGCTGGGTCTACGCGTTCCAGGACCCTCATCTGGATGTCACTCAGGCGTGCCCGGACCCCTCCGCGAGGCGCCGGGCCTTATTGAGGGTCCTGGACCTCAAGTCCTCCCAGCGCTTCTTGATGTGCTTGATGTCGCAGGTTGCCACCCCCTCCGCGTTGATGGCAACCACTACATCGTCCCAGATCCTCTCTCGTCCTTCCTTGTTGGCGCGTGGTCTTCCGAAGAGGGCATCATAATGCCCCAGGACATGCTCCACCAGGACACCAACTTCCTTCTCACTGAAGCTGGTGGCCCTCTGCCTCTCTGGCTGGGGGTCGCCACTGGTCTCAGATGGTGCTTGCCCCGACATGGCGACCCCCGAGGCAGGCGTGGGTGGGCAACTGGGTCCTGGGGCTGGGCTGTGGAGCGATGGTATCCCAGTCGGGAGTCTACTGTTCCAGCAGGGGTGGACACAGCAACTGGACCCCTGCAGATGGCTGATGTGCAGGCACCAAATGGCAGGGCACGGTGGCAGCAGGCAGGCAGGCAGGCAGGCAGGCAGGCAGCAGCAGATGGCACGTGGGAGGCTGCTCGGGGCACTGGGGGGCAGTGATTCGGCCTTCAGGGCAGGAGCATGGTCTTCCGTGTGTATTCGCGTGGCCAGCTTGATACGGAGTGATTTGGCACGTGAAAAATCTGCACGTCAGCGTGTAATTCGAGGAAAGGCCCTTAGCGCGTAAGCGCGTCTGCACGCATACGCATTTTCATTGGACCAAAGGCCCTCAGCGCGTGAGCGCGTCTGTGACGTGTCGTGCGAGGGTGTATCCCTCATTGCACGTGATGACAGAACACACGTGGATTTCAACCAATCGCATGTGAAAGTTCACGGCACCCCGGAACACACGTACCCAGGCCAATCGCGTGTAGATTTTCTCGCGCACCCCTGAAATCCACGTACCCAGGCCAATCGCGTGTAGCATTTCTCGCGCACCCCTGTAATACATGTACCCAGGCCAATCGCGTGTAGATTTTCTCGCGCACCCCTGTAATACACGTACCCAGGCCAATCGCGTGTGTAAAACTGCACGTCCGCGTGTAATGCGCGTAATCGCGCGTGAAAAACTGCATGTCCGCGTGTAATGCGCGTAATCGCGCGTGAAAAACTGCACGTCCGCATGTGACGTGACGCGCGCGTGCGTTTCCCTCAGCACGGGTTAAAGGTGAGCGGGCCCAGCAGTTCGCAGTGCCTTCCGTGGAGACCGACGTGTGTTGCTGCTTCCAGCTGTTTCGCGCGCCATCTACTTCACAGCTCTCAAGGACGTATCTCTTCTTTTGGAGGGGGTATTGGCTACGCGTGTTTTTCTGCATCGCGCTAGTCAGACGGTGAGTCGCAAACGCTCCTTTTCGCACTGCGGGTGCCCCTGTGTATTGCACCCATTTTCGATGTCATCGTAGCCTGCGTGTCCCACGCGTACGCGTTATTCGTGTTACTGGGTGCCACCGCGTACTGCGGGAGGTTAAATCCACGCACGTAGGCTGCAGGGTTGCGTGCACGGTTTTACTGCAGTTTTGGGGTGCCTGAGCGTTGCGTGACCCGTCACCACATCACCGGGGTCACATACAGCCTTGCAGGTGCAGGGGGGCTGTTAACATCTTGCTTCCCACCCCCTTCACCCCCCTTCACCCCAATTGCCCAGGTCAATTGTGCTGTACACCTCCCATTGGCACCACCCCATCTGTGCCAGCACTATTACATCTGTGCCATGGTTGATAGGCCACCAAAGGTGAGGGGCGCCTCAGCTGGGCGTACTCCTCGTGGCGGGCATGGTCGGGGACGTGGCCGTGGTGACCAGGGAGTAGGGGGACTCCAGGGTGTCCAGGGCAGCCACAGAGGGGGAAGAGGCAGGGGTGCGCCACTTGAGCACAATGTTGTGCCATGTGTTGGTGCAGCCATGCCACCACCCCCTGTGGTTCCGGGGGATACAGCTCCTGCATCTGGCACTGGCACCCGTATGACCCGGCAGTCCGTTCCATCGACTGCCACGGGCCCAAGGGTAGCGGTAGCTGCAGGTGCAGCTGTGGACACCGCCACCCAGGCTCAGGGTCTGCCAGCGCAGGCTGCGTTGGCACTTGAAGAGCCCTTGGTAGATCTCCAACAGGCCAGGGGGGAAACCATAGGGGCACGCCGGGCTGCTCAGACCAAGACACGTGTCCCTGGGGCAGTCATGTCATCTGCTGCCCCGAACAGCCGGGTGTTGGCAAGTGCAGGGGCAGATGCACCCAACAGCACCCCGGTTGTGAGTCTGCCAACCAGGACCATTGCGGTCAATGACCCTGCCACAGCTGATGTTGCTGCGCAGGGTCCATTAGTGGGCACCCAGCTGCCACTGACACAAGTCAGGCCTTTGGTCATTCCTCCACCTGCCACTCCCTCGGCTCAATCCACCGAACCCACTGGCCATACTGGTCAGGGCGGCATTAGCCAGCCAGGGTCTGCGCCACAGTCCAAGAGGAGGAAGGTTGCACCTGCAGCACAGGCTGGGACCCCACACACAGCCACGACCTCCTGCACGTCGAGGAAGAAGCCTTTCTGTAAGCAGGAACTGGACTTCCTCGTGGACTACGTGCGGGGACACAGCCGTGACATTCTAGTGGGTGCCAATAGTCAGACTACGGCTGCCCAACGTGACACCCACTGGAAGCATGTTGCAGAACATGTCAGTTCATTCGGCCATGAGGTGCGCACGGCGCAGGAGTGCAAAAAGCGCTGGAATGACATCAAGCGCAGCACTAAGGCTAAGCGTGCCTCAAATTACAACTTGACTCTGGTGACTGGCGGTGGGCCTGCACCAGAGGAGGAAGAACTCACTCCGCATGAGGCTCTCGTTGCGGAGTTCATACCACCAGAATTGGTCGAAGGTGTGGGAGAGATGCTGGACTTTGATGCCCAGTCCAGTGAGTGTTGATGCGTAGTTGTTGAGGACGTGTGTGTTTCACTTGTGGGATGTGTTGTGCATGATTGCTGCTACATGTGACGTGTACATGGTTCTGATGTGTAAGTAATGCAATGCTACCGTCATGCATGTCTCCTCTGCCTGCATGCGGGACTCCATGTGGGCATTCTCCCTTGCCCCTCCTCCGCCACTCTGTACCCCAGTTCCACCTTTGCACTGGTCTGCTACATTCTTGCCAATGTGTAGTTTCTTGTTCATGTGTCCTGTGTAGATGCTAACTTCCAGCTTAGAAATTGCCAGACATATGCCGTGTGGTACAGCCTTAGTACTCGATGCAGGGTATCCCACTTGTACTGTGCATGGGTCAGATGTCCCGCAGGGACATGAGTGCCCATTCATGCTCCATGTGCATTGCACGCATGCCCCTATGTGTCCTTGACTGGATGATCACTGTAATATGAGTCCTTGGTTACATACATTGCCTGCCATATTATCGGCCTCCCCATGTCAACTGTGGCTCAGTCCTGCATTGCACACATGTTTGGGCTCTGACAATCTGTGTGGCTCACAGGCCTCAGCCTGTTCAATGGCCAATGACTCTGTCCAACTCTTGTCGTGTCTTCTTCACACGTGGCTGGCCTCCGGATCTTCCATCATGTGTCCTGCCCACTGTCCCAGCATCATATCATTTGCAGTGTTGTAATTTGAATCACATTAAGCTGTTGATGCCAGTCAACACTGCTTGTCAATACACAGGTGTATGGGCAGCCTTTTGATACCATGCTAGACATCCCTGCTTTGGTACTGGGGTGGAGGGGTGCTTGGCTGCTAGACATGGTACACATTGAATACACAATGCACGTGATGTCTGAATTTGACATTGCACTGCCTTCACATTTCCTGGCACACACCATGGAGTGCTTGTATATGTAGGTAGTGAGTGGCGTACACATTTTCAGCACTGCATAGACCCACTTCCATGCAAACTGCCACCTTTCAACAGGTCTGATCACAGTAGCTATTCAAAGTAGACCCAGCATGCATGCCAGGTCATATGTTGTGTGTCACATGTCTGCCGGATGCCTTTGCTGTCGGTGTGTGTGTGTGTTGTGTGCTTCTGACATGTGTAGTGACCTTTTCCTCTCTATTTTTCAGGTGATGACGCAATGGATGCAGAGGATGGTGTTGTCATGCCAGACACAGGGTTGGTAAGACCACATCAACCCGGCACTAGTTGGGGGTCGTGGGGTGGTAGGCCACGAAAACCCACAAGTGCTGCAGTCCATCCTGTCTCTGGCTGCCTATGAGTCCAGCCTTGATGACGACTCTGACGTCCATGTTGAGTTGGATGAGCATCAAGTCCATGTGTCAGGGGTGAGTGATTCTGATGTGGACACTCCTCTGTCTGCGACACCTGCACTGAGGGATCAGACAGTCTTGGTTCCTCCGCCCGTGGTGGATCGGGACGCAGGGTCACCCTCCACACCAGTCACTGATGTGCCTGGGACATCACGTCGATGGGGGCATGTAGTCGTGCAGCCGCAGGCGGTGCCAACACAGCGAGGACCTCCGGTCCTTGGGTCCCGCAGGGGTCAAGCCCGGCAACGCGGTCGCCGCGCGCAACCGCTGTATACTGAGTGGGAGCAAGACATGACTGCCAATTCCGAACGGCAGGGGGCAGCAATGGAGAACATCGCGGACAGCATGGAGCGTGTGGCCCGATCTGTGCTCCCCCCTGCTAGGCAGGTGCTTCTCCAGCAGCAGGCAGCACGGTCCACGGCCCGCTCGCTCAGGCTGGGCATGGCGGCCTCAGACAGGGCACGCCAGGCTGAAATGTCGTCTCTGCGTCAAGCAATTGCTGCTCACGCAGAGGCGCACATGGATGCCCTGAGGGAGGAGTATGCCTCCCTCAGATCCACTCTGGGTGTCCTTATGATGTCCCAGAGGCAGCAGGCAGAGGTGAGGTTTGCACAGCTTGAGCGCACCATCTCGGCTGAGCTACAGGCTTGCCGGGAGGTGCAGCGGTTGTCCAGCCAGGCCTTGCAGGAGGAACTCCGTGTTACACGTGCTACCTTGCAAGAGGAAGCACGTGTATCACGTGAGGTTCTGCATGCAGACCTATGTAACATCGCCACACAGAACCAGGCTCACCTGTCCGGCAGACTTGCTGCCGACGAGGGGCAAGCTGCGGCTAGGCGTGGCCAGGCTACTGTGCCACGTCCTCCTTTCCGGGATGAGCCAGACTCGGACGACCATCTATCTCCCACATAGGTTCTGCTGTGCAGGCGTTGAGCCCATGGAGGTATTTTTTTTTGGCTCAGCATCATCGCATGTGGATGTTGAGCAGCACCCTGTACCTCCCCCCTCCTGGGTGCCTCCCCTCCCCCCCGGGTCGTATGTGGCCATTTTTGATTTTTCGTTTAGTTTAGTTAGTTAAGTTTCTGTTTGATAGTTAGTTTAAATAGGTAATGTAGGTTTTCCATAGTTAGTGTAATTAGTTAATAGTTGAGTTAGTTTAAAATTTGTAGTCTATTGTGCTTTCATGTGACAGTGCGGTGCCTTGTGGTTTTTGAAGGCATCCACTGTCTGTTCCAGCTGGGCCCTTCATGGTTGTCTTGTGTATGTGTTTGCTGCTTGGGTTCCTTGACTCACATATGCCACTCCTGTCTCCCTTATCCATGGGCTCGCAAGGATGGTTCGGTGTTACAGAATTTTACACAAGGGCTTTGGACTGTCATATCTGTGGCATGTCTTGTGCTTTGTGACTTGTGTTGACACCCCTAGTGGGGATGATTTTGGTGTAATTGTCCACTGTTCAGCTTTTGCTAGATGGGGTGTGTCATGATTAATGTGGACATTGATTGCTATGCATTGTGTATTATGTCTCATTTCTTTCCTGTACACGTGCCTGTTGCAATTCATGCTGTAGATAGTGTTCCACACTTTGGAAGTCAAAGACGGACTGATGGTGTGATTTGTGATGTGACTCTCTGACATGGTCAAGTAATGAGATGCCTGATGAGACACACACAGATCACTTTGATGCATTAATCATTTGTTTCATGCACTTTCTGCAGGGGGATGAGGCACCAGAGCACCTTTGCCAGCAGACATGGCCCATTGGACGACGGAATTCCTGACCCGTTTGTTGGTGCCCACATGCACATGTGTGCACGAGCAGAGCCACAGTGATTGCAGACCCACATCCTAGAACTGCTGACATGTTCCAAGGAACTCCAGGCAAGGTGAGCATCACAGGGGGGCCACGACACAGCAAAGCTTGCACCAGGCGAGTTGCACATGCAGGCTTAGTCACAGCACTGAGGGTGAGCTTAGACGAATATTGGTGTTGAAGCACACAATGCAGCTCAGATGTGTTTGTGGACTGATGGCTGTTGATAGTAAGGTTGTCTGGGACACATGCAGGGGCAGTGGCACATACCCTGCGGTACACCAAGGTTCATTGAGGCACTTGTATCAACCATGTAGCCTTCCGAGACATGGAAAGGGGCAGCTCACAGGGACATACAGCAAGGGACATACTTGGGTGCAGTACATGTCTATTCCACGTACTTCATGATAAATGCACTGCCAACTTTGTTTTGGTCATGGTGGTACGCAACTTGCTCTGTAGTCATGGCTTGCCATATGGGTCTGTCTGCTTACCCAGGGAACATTGCATGTTGTGTGAATTGTGACACATTGGTGTTCCATTTGCCACGCACCCACAAGCGCCTGACTTACTGCATTGACTGTGTATGACCCGTCACAGGGGTGATGTTATATATGGGTACGAAGCATCGAGCACTGATTGTCTGTTTGTAGAGTAGTTTGTTGCTATGGGGCATGTTTTGTGTTGTGTTTTCGTGTAATTGGCACATACAGGTTGTTGACTGTGTCTCTCTTTGCAGCATTGGAGTGCTCCTGTAACCGGCCCTGAGAGTGCGCAGGCAGGAGGCCAGCACTCAAAACCAGAGCTAAGTGTCTTGTTGTTTTCCTTACAAACTGCCCTGCATAGGCTTGCTGGGGAGTGTACTGATGCATGGATGTATGTGTGGTCCTATTTGGTATGTTTTTTTACCTAATCACCCGTGATCCTATGCAATTATGAAACCTGTACCCTCTACCCGGTGTTCCTGCTTCCCGTGCCTATCCAAGCAACGTTCCCTGACCCTCTTTCCCCACTGGGGTTGCGGATGCCTGTGTAAGCCCCGAACTTGCAGGCGCCAAAACCCTAGAGGGGGTGGTTGGTTCGTACCACTCCTGAGCCTGCACTACAGAAGGCCATGACAATGATGTCCAAGTTTGTTTGGATTGTGTATGTGCTCATGCAGGTTGTACATTTTCGTGCATTCCCTAGTTTCATGTGTCATTCCTCCTCCCCTCACCTGCCACTCATTCCAGTCATCCAGTGTGTCTACACCTGTCCCGACTGCATATCCCTGAACCTCATTCCCCACCATGATCTCAGGGGCCTGTGTGAGTTTGACCTTGCAGGCACCCGGGACATGGTGTGGGTGGTTGTTTCATGAGACTCCCGCGCCTGTACAGGGGACCTGTGACAGTACACATCCATTCATGGTGCATCATCCTATGTCATGTACCACACATGTCTCACATCCTGTCGTGACATTGTTCTGCTGTGCTACCTTGGTTGTTGCATCATTGTGGTAGTACTTGGCGTTTGTGAGGTACTGCTACGTCAAGTCATCTACTGGAGGGTGTTTGGGTTCGTTTTCATGCCTTGGATTTTGTGATTTTGGAAATGAGTGTGGATTCTGAGGGTTCAGGCATCTTTTTACACACAAGGTGGGAGATGGACACGAAGGGTAAAGGTGATCCTGTGGCCAGGTGGAAATGAGGGTTGGAGGCTCCATGACCCAGGTGCAGTTGTTCAGTGGGTCATGGTCATTTGCGTGGGAGGGAGGGGTTGTTGTTGATAGTTGCATTGCCATGCAGTGTGATGGGAACTCTGACATTGTAATGTTGTTGTCCTATGTACATGTTGTGTTCTGCTGATCAATGCCTGTTCATGTGTTGTGTTTTCCTTTCAGGTGCGAGGGGATAGTTGTGGTTTGACATGCTGGGGTGTACACATGGTGGATGTTCACATGTGATGTGTAGGGAACACTAATGGTCACTTGAGTGCACATGCATATGTGGAGTGCATGTCCCTGCAGAACCACACACTTGCACTCGGATGCACTCCATGTACTCCCACCCTTGCATATCCATGTGTACACTGTTTGCCTTCTGGTGCCCACTGTGTCCCGGCAGCACATGTTCTGTGACCGATTATGGTTCCAGTACATGCCAAATTTGATGTTTGATGTAGTCTGTCACTTAGATGTGATGCTCAGGGTGTGCATCACACGCAATGGCTGTTCACTGTGCTGTGCGCTGAGCAGTGTGATGCAGGAGTGGGACACTGCACACATGAGCTGCAGTGTTGATTTTGCAATGCATAATGTGCATATAGACAGGCATTCATTGTGATGTTACGTCTACGACTGTTGCAATGCATTTGGAAACGACTTATTTTGGGTGGGACATTTTGTTGGTCTGTCATTTCATCTGATTCCGGGTCAGGCATCATTGTCCGATGCCACTGTACATTTAGGACATGGCAATGTGTACCTTATTGTTACTGCGTCAGTGTATGGGTATTGCTTGCCATGTCATGTTGATGTTTGGGAGGGTTTGACTGACATGACAGTGATGGCCATGGCCTGTTTTGCAGGTGTGTGTGATGCACACCTTGCATGTCCAGGTCATCCGCTTCTCAGAGCAACTAGCTGGGGGTAGGTTTCTCTCCGCAGCAGGGCCCTCCCCCTGGAACAGACTTCCTGCCTGACTTGAACTTGAGGGGAACCATCTCCAGTTCTGGAAGCACCTCAAGACCTTCCTCTTTGCTTCTGCTTACTCTCTGCCTCTCCCTTGCAGAATTCTTCACTGGAACTGCACAGGAGCTGCTACTGGGAAACTCTCACCAACCTCGGTCCCTGGCCCAGCCACTGTCCACTTGTACTGCCACCCTGGCAACCCCTGCACTGCAGTACTGTCTCTCTATCCCTACAGCCCTCCCTTCCCAGCACTTGTCTGCACTTACCTTTGCAGTTGCCACCAGGCGACCTATGTATTATTCTTTTGGCCTACTTCCCCTGTACAGGACTCCCCCCCACCCTTCCCCTTTTCCCTTCCCCCTACCCCTGCACTTGCACAATCTCAATGACACCTGGCCTAGTAGTACCGTTCTCTGTGTTCCCTTATTCCCCCCCCATGCCTCATTGCGCCTTGGAATACTTGTGTATGGCCCATGTCATGTCACATGTCATATGTGTGCATTTTGGTTGCACAGGATAGCTTGTGTTTAAGTAGCTAGGGATGCAGACGATGTGGCACTTCCATGGCAACTATCTCAGGGTGGTAGGGTTGTGACAGTTGACTGTCACTTTGTCATCATCGATTGTCACCTGGTATGTGCCAGGCCTGTGTGCACTCCGCAGGGGTGGGAGTTTAGGTGAAAAATGTGGCCACAAGCTGGGTCCGGGCTTCCTCGCCACGTGCCCTGTCCCCTCCCATGGGCAGCGCCTGTGCCTGTGGTTGGGGATGTGGGGGCACCACCATGTCCACCGGGACGCCCTGCCGTGTTGCAACATTGTGCAGGACACATGCTGCCACAATGATCCTGCACACTACTGGTGGTGCATAGAGTAGTTGCCCACCAGAGCGGTCAAGGGAGCGGAAACGTGACTTGAGCACTCCGAATGTGCGCTCCACTATGCCCCTGGTTGCAATAAGGGCGGCGTTGTATCTTACCTGGGGTGGTGTGGTGGGGTTCCGGATTGGCGTCATCATGTGGTTGCTCAGAGGGTAGGCACTGTCCCCTGTGGAGGCGATAATAATTGAGAATATTAGGGTTGGGATGTTTGTCTGTGTGTGACTTGCATGCATGTGCAAGGGCATTTGTACTGACCTAGGAGCCATGTGTCGCCATGCTGCCCAGCTTCCAGGGCCCGGCTCAGGGCGGACATTCTGTATATGAAACTGTCATGGGTGGAGCCAGGGTAGTTTGCATAGACAGAGGTGATGATTCCCTTTGCATCGCATACCACCTGTACATTGATGGAATGCCAGTGCTTGCGGTTTCGGTAGATGTGCTCAGTGGCCCTAGGTGGACGTAGGGCCACATGGGTGCAATCTATGGCACCGAGCACTTTGGGGAAGTGTGCCACCCTGAAAAAATCCAGGACAACGGCCTGCCTTTCTGCGGGTGTTCTGGGCATGTATATGTGCCTGCGGACTGAGGGGCGCGCTGTCATGATTGCCAGTACCTGGTGTAGGCAGCGTGACTGCGTGGCCTGTGAGACCCCCCCCACTATGGCAGTGGTCCGCTGAAACGACCCAGTGGCCAAAAAATGCAAGACATTGAGCAGCTTCTCCAAGGGGCTCAATGCTTGGGAGCAAAGGGTGGGGGATGCGAGGTCATCTTCCCACTCCCTGACCAGGTCTAGGATGATATGGGGTGGAAACCTATACCTGCCATAGACCTGGTCGTCAGGCATCCCAAAAAGGCTTGTCCGTGGTGCAAAAATGCGTGCCCTGGCTATTCTCCTCCTCCTGCGGTGTCCCACGATCAGTGCAGCAACAAATGGGGCATTCATCGTCGCTGTATATACGCGTTTGTTGTTTGTGCGCACTTTTATACTGTCCGCGCTCCGTGTGGGCGGACTCGTTGAGGCCTGTGCACGTCTTTTGCCGTGCACGTGTTTCCCGTATTCGGGTGTCATTGCGTGTGATCGGAGGGGAGCGAGCGTACACGCGATTGGCCTGGGTACGTGTGTTTCCGGGTGCGCGGGTAGTTCCACACGCGATTGGCCTGGGTACGTGTATTACAGGGGTGCGCGAGAAAATCTACACGCGATTGGCCTGGGTACGTGTATTACAGGGGTGCGCGAGAAATGCTACACGCGATTGGCCTGGGTACGTGGATTTCAGGGGTGCGCGAGAAAATCTACACGCGATTGGCCTGGGTACGTGTGTTCCGGGGTGCCGTGAACTTTCACACGCGATTGGTTGAAATCCACGTGTGTTCTGTCATCACGTGCAATGAGGGATACACCCTCGCACGACACGTCACAGACGCGCTCACGCGCTGAGGGCCTTTGGTCCAATGAAAATGCGTATGCGTGCAGACGCGCTTACGCGCTAAGGGCCTTTCCTCGAATTACACGCTGACGTGCAGATTTTTCACGTGCCAAATCGCTCCGTATCAAGCTGGCCACGCGAATACACACGGAAGACCACGCTCCTGCCCTGAAGGCCGAATCACTGCCCCCCAGTGCCCCGAGCAGCCTCCCACGTGCCATCTGCTGCTGCCTGCCTGCCTGCCTGCCTGCTGCCACCGTGCCCTGCCATTTGGTGCCTGCACATCAGCCATCTGCAGGGGTCCAGTTGCTGTGTCCACCCCTGCTGGAACAGTAGACTCCCGACTGGGATACCATCGCTCCACAGCCCAGCCCCAGGACCCAGTTGCCCACCCACGCCTGCCTCGGGGGTCGCCATGTCGGGGCAAGCACCATCTGAGACCAGTGGCGACCCCCAGCCAGAGAGGCAGAGGGCCACCAGCTTCAGTGAGAAGGAAGTTGGTGTCCTGGTGGAGCATGTCCTGGGGCATTATGATGCCCTCTTCGGAAGACCACGCGCCAACAAGGAAGGACGGGAGAAGATCTGGGACGATGTAGTGGTTGCCATCAACGCGGAGGGGGTGGCAACCCGCGACATCAAGCACATCAAGAAGCGCTGGGAGGACTTGAGGTCCAGGACCCTCAATAAGGCCCGGCGCCTCGCGGAGGGGGGCCGGGCACGCCTGAGTGACATCCAGATGAGGGTCCTGGAATGCGTAGACCCAGCACTCCACGCCCAGATCCTTCAAAGGAAGTCCGATCTGGAGTTGGCCGTAAGTGGCCAAGCATTACTGTGTGAGACAGGGCATGTTGCAGTGTGCTGGTTGTCTGATACCTGCCTGTATGTGTGACATAGGCCATGTACGTATGTGTGTGTGCAGGGACATCATGGTCAGGCATGTGAGTACAGTGATGTGTGAACCACATGGTTGGTGCATGTGTTCTATTGCAACATGGGGGGCTCTGTGCGGAATGGACACATGGAAGCATGGCAGTCTCTGTTCCTGGACATGGGTGGGGGTGAGGGATGGGTGCTGGTCCCATGTACACGTATGGTGTCCATGTGTGTGTGTCTGACCTGCGTGTCTGTGACTTGTAACTGCCATGGATGCATGACACATGTCTGTGACAATGTTCAGATTCACTGATGCAGCCTAGTCATCCTTGTATCCACTGCGTCTGTGGTGTACGAGGCCAGATGGATGGAACTACGGTGAGGTGTGTGCATGTGATGGCAAGACCCATGATGCATGTGAGTTTGAAACCAACATTGCATGAATCATGAGTCCCTTGGTCATGTATGCCAATGTCCATGGCATGCGCCATGCCTGTTACTGTATGTGTTTTGCCTGCACTGACCCATGTGTTGTGGAGGGACATGATGGAAGTGATGTATGACAGTGCCACTCATCTGCTGTTGCTTCCTGTCTAGGGGACCATTGTACAGTACCCTGATGCTTGTGTTCTATGTCTCCCTCTACACAGTGGCAAGTGAAGAAGAGGGCGGAGAAGGCGCTGTGGAGCAGAGCGGCGGGGTTGCCGCCACGGCGGCAGCGGAAGGGGTGGGTGAGCCCCCACAGGGGCTTGCACCGGCGGAAGATGGCGTGGAGACATCCAGGTTGGTGGTTTCCACAGAGGGGGAGGAGGCCGCTACTGAGCCACACATGGGGCCTGGTGGGGGCATCCCCGCTGGTGCAAGTGGTGCAGTCCAGGGCCAGGGGCAGGAGGCAGCACAGGTCGCCGTGGAGGTGCCTGTGCATGTCACTGTCCCTGACACTGTGACTGCACCACCATGCACCAGCAGGGATGCCCCATCCCAGGCCCGTCCGCAGGTAGGGGAGATGTCCATGTCATCTGACACTCCTCTACCTGCGGACGAGGGGACCCCTGGCCGTGTGGAGAGGGTCCTGATTGGTGTCGCGTTGCGCACGGCTGGCATTCGTGATGAGGTGCATGCTTCCCGGGAGGAGCATGCACATCATCACGAAGAGCACCGTGCGTACGTGAACCATTTGGGAGCCGCCATGGTCGGGGGTTTCCTACATGTGTGTGGCCTTCTGGCGACCCTCTCCTCCTCTGTGGAGGCTATGCGCCAGTCGTGCTCCATGCCGTCTTCCGGCCCAGATGCCACCAGGGCCCCCTGTGGACCTGCCCCGACCAACGCAGCCAGCTCGGTGGGGACCCCATCCCTGCCACAGTCGGGAGTCGAAGGTCCAGCAGGGGTGGACACACCAGCAACTGTCCCCCTGCAGATGGAGGATGTGCCGGCATCATCTGGCAGGGCACGTGCACGACGGCATCGGTGGATTCCATCAGCCTGGATGCCGTCGTGCTGGAAGAGGCAGTGGCGTCGGAGGCAGCAGCAAGCTCGACGTGGGAGGCATCATGGCTCGGGGCCATCAAGATCAGAGGGGCAGGCATCGGCCGGAGGGCAGGAGAACCCTGGGATGGCAGTGTCTTCCGTGTGGGAGCAGTTGGTCCAGCGGATAGGTGCGGAGCGGCAGCGGGCGGAAGAGGAGCGGCTCACCATGGTCAGGGCGGAGTTCTCCATGCGTCGGGCGTTGAGGCGGGCTGAGTGCCTCGAGGAAGCTCGCAGGGAGTTTGAGGTGAACATGGGGTTGTCCCTGCGAGACCTCGGGGCCAGGACAGAGTCCCGCCTCCGGGACATCGACATGGAGTTCGATGATGCCCTGGCCGGCAACATCACAGAGTGAGCCGCAGGACTTGCCCGCTGCCATTGTATATAGTTCTTTAGTTAGTGTTAGGTTTCCTTTATTTTTTAAGTTTTTTTTGGACCGCTCGGACAATGGCCACTTTTCTGTATATATATTTTTTATTAGTTAGTAGTAGTAGGTTTCATTTATGGTGTTGGGCTCATGGACCCTGGGTTATTCTTGTACATAGTTTGATGTTTGGAAAACATTTGTTGGATTTATATTTGTGTTCACCATGAGGCAATGGTTTTTCCTTATTTTTTCCCCCCATTATTTTGCTTTGGACTACATTAGTTTTTGGATTCCTTTGTTTTTTGATTTTTTCTATTAGTTCTCGGACATGGACCATTTGTTTTGTCATCCCCATTGTTGTGTGTTTTGTTTCTTTACTTCATTTTCATCTTTAATACATATATTTATTACTTACATTTGTGGTATTTTCTCATTGGTTTCATGCATGTCATGATATGGGTTTTGACATTCACTTGCACCCATTGTGTATGTGTGTGTGACGGACATGTGTTCATTTACATACTTGCCATTGGGGTTGTATCATGTAATTGCATCTACTATGTGGGTGGATGCAATCCTTGGCTGGGTGTTTGTGCTGGGTATGCTGCCCATTACTGCCATGATTGCGTTTCGTCAGGACCTGGGGGCAGGGGGACATGAGTGGGGGCCTGCAGGGGGGTGGGGGTGCAAGGGGACATGAGTGGGGGCCTGCTGGGGGGTGGGGGTGGTGGGAGACATGGTTGGGGGCCTGGTGGAGGCTGCCCCTGGTGACTGGAGGGGTGGGGTGGTGGGAGACATGGGTGGGGGCCTGGTGGAGGCTGCCCCTGGTGACTGGAGGGGTGGGGGTGGTGGGAGACATGGGTGGGGGCCTGGTGGAGGCTGCCCCTGGTGACTGGAGGGGTGGGTGTGGTGGGAGACATGGGTGGGGGCCTGGTGGAGGCTTATCCTGGTGACTGGAGGGGTGGGGGTGGTGGGAGACATGGGTGGGGGCCTTGTGGAGGCTGCCCCTGGTGACTGGAGGGGTGGGGGTGGTGGGAGACATGGGTGGGGGCCTGGTGGAGGCTGCCCCTGGTGACTGGAGGGGTGGGGGTGGTGGGAGACATGGGTGGGGGCCTGGTGGAGGCTGCCCCTGGTGACTGGAGGGGTGGGGGTGGTGGGAGACATGGGTGGGGGCCTGGTGGAGGCTGCCCCTGGTGACTGGAGGGGTGGGGGTGGTGGGAGACATGGGTGGGGGCCTGGTGGAGGCTGCCCCTGGTGACTGGAGGGGTGGGGGTGATGGGAGACATGGGTGGGGGCCTGGTGGAGGCTGCCCCTGGTGACTGGAGGGGTGGGGGTGGTGGGAGACATGGGTGGGGGCCTTGTGGAGGCTGCCCCTGGTGACTGGAGGGGTGGGGGTGGTGGGAGACATGGGTGGGGGCCTTGTGGAGGCTGCCCCTGGTGACTGGGTGGTGGGGTGGTGGGAGACATGGGTGGGGGCCTTGTGGAGGCTGCCCCTGGTGACTGGAGGGGTGGGGGTGGTGGGAGACATGGGTGGGGGCCTGGTGGAGGCTGCCCCTGGTGACTGGAGGGGTGGGGGTGGTGGGAGACATGGATGGGGCCTGGTGGAGGCTGCCCCTGGTGACTGGAGGGGTGGGGGTGGTGGGAGACATGGGTGGGGGCCTGGTGGAGGCTGCCCCTGGTGACAGGAGGGGTGGGGGTGGTGGGAGACATTGGTGGGGGCCTGGTGGAGGCTGCCCCTGGTGACTGGGGGGTGGGGGTGGTGTGAGACATGGGTGGGGGCCTTGTGGAGGCTGCCCCTGGTGACTGGGGGGTGGGGGTGGTGTGAGACATGGGTGGGGGCCTTGTGGAGGCTGCCCCTGGTGACTGGAGGGGTGGGGGTGGTGGGAGACATGGTTGGGGGCATGCTGGCAGGTGCCCCACAGTGCTGGGGGGTGGGGGTGCAGGGGGACATGAGTGGGGATCTGCTGGGGGGTGGGGGTGCAAGGGGACATGGTTGGGGGCCTGCTGGCAGGTGCCCCACAGTGCTGGGGGGTGGGGGTGCAGGGGGACATGAGTGGGGGCCTGCTGGGGGGTGGGGGTGCAAGGGGACATGGTTGGGGGCCTGCTGGCAGGTGCCCCACAGTGCTGGGGGGTGGGGGTGCAAGGGGACATGAGTGGGACTTGGTTGGGGGCCTGCTGGCAGGTGCCCCACAGTGCTGGGGGGTGGGGGTGCAAGGGGACATGAGTGGTGGCCTGCTGGGGGGTGGGGGTGCAAGGGGACATGAGTGGGACATGGTTGGGGGCCTGCTGGCAGGTGCCCCACAGTGCTGGGGGGTGGGGGTGCAAGGGAACATGAGTGGGGGCCTGCTGGGGGGTGGGGGTGCAAGGGGACATGAGTGGGACATGGTTGGGGGCCTGCTGGCAGGTGCCCCACAGTGCTGGGGGGTGGGGGTGCAGGGGGACATGAGTGGGGGCCTGCTGGGGGGTGGGGGTGCAAGGGGACATGGTTGGGGGCCTGCTGGCAGGCGCCCCACAGTGCTGGGGGGTGGGGGTGCAGGGGGACATGAGTGGGGGCCTTGTGGAGGCTGCCCCTGGTGACTGGAGGGGTGGGGGTGGTGGGAGACATGGGTGGGGGCCTGGTGGAGGCTGCCCCGGGTGACTGGGGGGTGGGGGTGCAAGGGGACATGGTTGGGGGCCTGCTGGCAGGTGCCCCACAGTGCTGGGGGGTGGGGGTGCAAGGGGACATGAGTGGGACATGGTTGGGGGCCTGCTGGCAGGTGCCCCACAGTGCTGGGGGGTGGGGGTGCAAGGGGACATGAGTGGGGGCCTGCTGGGGGGTGGGGGTGCAAGGGGACATGAGTGGGACATGGTTGGGGGCCTGCTGGCAGGTGCCCCACAGTGCTGGGGGGTGGGGGTGCAAGGGGACATGAGTGGGGGCCTGCTGGGTGGTGGGGGTGCAAGGGGACATGAGTGGGACATGGTTGGGGGCCTGCTGGCAGGTGCCCCACAGTGCTGGGGGGTGGGGGTGCAGGGGGACATGAGTGGGGGCCTGCTGGGGGGTGGGGGTGCAAGGGGACATGGTTGGGGGCCTGCTGGCAGGTGCCCCACAGTGCTGGGGGGTGGGGGTGCAGGGGGACATGAGTGGGGGCCTTGTGGAGGCTGCCCCTGGTGACTGGAGGGGTGGGGGTGGTGGGGTACATGGGTGGGGGCCTTGTGGAGGCTGCCCCTGGTGACTGGAGGGGTGGGGGTGGTGGGAGACATGGTTGGGGGCATGCTGGCAGGTGCCCCACAGTGCTGGGGGGTGGGGGTGCAGGGGGACATGAGTGGGGGCCTGCTGGGGGCTGGGGGTGCAAGGGGACATGGTTGGGGGCCTGCTGGCAGGTGCCCCACAGTGCTGGGGGGTGGGGGTGCAGGGGGACATGAGTGGGGGCCTGCTGGGGGGTGGGGGTGCAAGGGGACATGGTTGGGGGCCTGCTGGCAGGTGCCCCACAGTGCTGGGGGGTGGGGGTGCAGGGGGACATGAGTGGGGGCCTTGTGGAGGCTGCCCCTGGTGACTGGAGGGGTGGGGGTGGTGGGAGACATGGGTGGGGGCCTGGTGGAGGCTGCCCCTGGTGACTGGGGGGTGGGGGTGCAAGGGGACATGAGTGGGACATGGTTGGGGGCCTGCTGGCAGGTGCCCCACGGTGCTGGGGGGTAGGGGTGCAAGGGGACATGAGTGGGGGCCTGCTGGGGGGTGGGGGTGCAAGGGGACATGAGTGGGACATGGTTGGGGGCCTGCTGGCAGGTGCCCCACAGTGCTGGGGGGTGGGGGTGCAGGGGGACATGAGTGGGGGCCTGCTGGGGGGTGGGGGTGCAAGGGGACATGGTTGGGGGCCTGCTGGCAGGTGCCCCACAGTGCTGGGGGGTGGGGGTGCAGGGGGACATGAGTGGGGGCCTTGTGGAGGCTGCCCCTGGTGACTGGAGGGGTGGGGGTGGTGGGAGACATGGGTGGGGGCCTTGTGGAGGCTGCCCCTGGTGACTGGAGGGGTGGGGGTGGTGGGAGACATGGTTGGGGGCATGCTGGCAGGTGCCCCACAGTGCTGGGGGGTGGGGGTGCAGGGGGACATGAGTGGGGGCCTGCTGGGGGGTGGGGGTGAAAGGGGACATGGTTGGGGGCCTGCTGGCAGGTGCCCCACAGTGCAGGGGGGTGGGGGTGCAGGGGGACATGAGTGGGGACCTGCTGGGGGGTGGGGGTGCAAGGGGACATGGTTGGGGGCCTGCTGGCAGGTGCCCCACAGTGCTGGGGGGTGTGGGTGCAAGGGGACATGAGTGGGACATGGTTGGGGGCCTGCTGGCAGGTGCCCCACAGTGCTGGGGGGTGGGGGTGCAGGGTTACATGAGTGGGGGCCTTGTGGAGGCTGCCCCTGGTGACTGGAGGGGTGGGGGTGGTGGGAGACATGGTTGGGGGCATGCTGGCAGGTGCCCCACAGTGCTGGGGGGTGGGGGTGCAGGGGGACATGAGTGGGGGCCTGCTGGGGGGTGGGGGTGCAAGGGGACATGGTTGGGGGCCTGCTGGCAGGTGCCCCACAGTGCTGGGGGGTGGGGGTGCAGGGGGACATGAGTGGGGGCCTGCTGGGGGGTGGGGGTGCAAGGGGACATGGTTGGGGGCCTGCTGGCAGGTGCCCCACAGTGCTGGGGGGTGGGAGTGCAAGGGGACATGAGTGGGACATGGTTGGGGGCCTGCTGGCAGGTGCCCCACGGTGCTGGGGGGTGGGGGTGCAAGGGGACATGTGGCTTGGCTGGGGGGCATGCCCATGGTGGATGGGCTGCCTGCGGGACATGACCAGGGGTGCAGGGTAGTCCCCTGTGGTGTGGGCTGCCTGCAGAGGTCGTGGAGGGGGTAGAGGGGAGACCTGGGAGGACCCACACTGGCAATTCACCTCTTCAACTTCCCGCACACCCACGTAATACACTGCCCCACCCGCACAGGCCCAATCGCGTGTAGGATTTCTCGCGCACCCCTGTAATACATGTACCCAGGCCAATCGCGTGTAGATTTTCTCGCGCACCCCTGAAATCCAAGTACCCAGGCCAATCGTGTGTAGCATTTCTCGCGCACCCCTGAAATCCACGTACCCAGGCCAATCGCGTGTAGATTTTCTCGCGCATCCCTGTAATACACGTACCCAGGCCAATCGCATGTAGATTTTCTCGCGCACCCCTGAAATCCACGTACCCAGGCCAATCGCGTGTAGATTTTCTCACGCACCCCTGAAATCCACGTACCCAGGCCAATCGCGTGTAGATTTTCTCGCGCACCCCTGTAATACACGTACCCAGGCCAATCGCGTGTAGAATTTCTCGCGCACCCCTGAAATCCACGTACCCCGCTCAATCGCGTATTTAACTTCCCGCGTGCCACTTTTTTGATGCGCTGGGACTCTACCGCCTGCCTTCGTGTGGTGGCCGTGTTTCAGCTTGTGCGTGTCTTTGGCTGTGAGTGGCTTTGCCCTATTCGATTCCATGAATACGTGTGGTTCGAGTGCGTGTGGGCGTTCCGTCTGCTTCCCTGCAGTACATCCCCAGTTACGCCCTTATTTTTGCGTGTTGTTCCCCATTCCGTGCGTTACGCCCCATGTCCCGCCCACTTTCTGGTGTGTGCGCTGAGGTTGTGCGCTTTCACTGTGCGCGTCGCGCACGCCTTTCGCGATGTTGCAGTGACGTGTGCGCCATGCACGGGTTTGGCGCACATCCCGAGGAAGACACGCGCAGGGACTTCCATGAATCGCACGCGTGCGCCTCTTTTTTTCCGCTTGCGCCTGCTTGCGGCTGCTTGCGCCGGCTTGCGCGTAGATTTTCGGCGCACGTTTGTTCCATGAATCGGCCCCAATATGTTCTGAAATGGAATATACCACAAGAAGATAAATTGGCTTCCAACATAATTACCTCACAAACACATAGTAAATACGCAATACTAATACTTCTATGTTACAATGCAGATGGTACCAAAAACAACTGCAAGCTGACTGGATTCACACATATTCAAATATCACTTGGTAAGAAAACCTTCACAACAATAGGTATAATCTACCACGCAGGAGCCACAACTAATTCAGGGCACTACACGGAATATATAAAAAAGAAATGTGGACGGTTTGAATGTTATGATAGTACCATTACTCTAAAGCAGAGATTACCAGCAAATCTTACAAACGCTTATTTGATGTTCTTAAAACCAAAATTTGATAAGTAAACTGTATTTAAACCTTTAAGTAAATTTGTGTTAAAAAAATATAAACTGTTAGAATACACCAAAAGCTATCTAACTGCTCAAAGATTCTACAACAACTAATCAGATAAATGAATACCACTAAATTAGACCGAAAAATACACATTTAGAATACACCAATTGGTATCTAACTGTCCCAAAATTATAAATTTGTGTTAAAAAAATATAAACTGTTAGAATACACCAAAAGCTATCTAACTGCTCAAAGATTCTACAACAACTAATCAGATAAATGAATACCACTAAATTAGACCGAAAAATACACATTTAGAATACACCAATTGGTATCTAACTGTCCCAAAATTATAAATTTGTGTTAAAATAATATAAACTGTTAGAATACTCCAAAAGCTATCTAACAGCTCAAAGATTCTACAACAACTAATCAGATAAATGAATACCACTAAATTAGGCCAAAAAATACACAGTTAGAATATGCCAATTGGTATCTAACTGTCCCAAAATTTAACAATATCCAAATAGATAAATCAAAACCACTAAAATATATTAAAAAAATAGACAGTTAGAATACGCCAATTGGTATCTAACTGCTCCAAAATTTTATAATATCAAAACAAATGAAGAATCTGTTACTGCTCCAAAAAAAAATACAATAAAGCAAAGTATAAAGCATTAGCCAGAAACAAAAAAGTGAACACTGAAAACAAACAAACAAATAAACTGTAGCATAACAGAAAAAGGTTTTTTTTTTAATCCAACATGGATTTTATTTTCTCCCACAGACCCAATGATTTTAGCAACAAATACAGAAACTGAGCAAATTGCACAGTACTCTGATTTGTACTCTACTAAATATGAGGGTCGAAAAAAAATAAAAGTATATTGCTTATACAATGTAATAAGTCATTACAAAATACTAATACTAACATGCTATTTTCTTTTATCACAGAAATGAAGAAGAAAAACATGGACTCCCATTACTAGACCAAACAGTAAGTATACAATAATAAGAACAACCATAGCAGCATATCACATCCATAGTATCTAATACCTTTGTTCCTTATACATTTGTTTTTCACCCAAAGTTATAAGCAAATATGAATGTTATATGCTGCGGTGGTTGTTGCCAGGGCATAGAGTCTTGGGTGCATGGCCAAATGGCCATGCACCCAAGACTCTATGCCCTGGCAACAACCACCACAGCATATCACATCCATAGAGTCAAACATTTCAACTATGATCTATGGGAAACTTTTAATGTCCGCGAACAATGTGAGTGTTCTTAGAACACTTTGAACTTGCCAGCAAACAATACGAACACCATTTTCAGGACACCCCCTACGAACATTTCAGAACAACGCGATAGTTCTTAGTACACTTCCAACTTAACAACGAACAATACGGACAGCGTCCTAAGGACACCCCCTACGAACATTCCAGCACACCGGGAGTGTTCTCAAAAACGTCTTCAGAACACCACCATTTTGTTTATTTGCGAACATTTCAGGACACTGCGGGTGTTCTTAGAACACATTCAACTTGACAGAGAACAATACAGACAGCGTCCTCAGGACATCCCCTACGAACACTCCCCGGACACCGCGAGTGTTCTTAGAAGCGTCTTCAAAACACCACCATCTTGTTTATTTGCGAACATTTCAGGACACCGCGAGTGTTCTTAGGACACATTCAACTTGACGGAGAACAATATGGACAGCGTCCTCAGGACACCCCCTACGAACATTCCAGGACACCGGGAGTTTTCTTAGAAGCTTCTTCAGAACACGACCATCTTGTTTATTTGCGAACATTTCAGGACACTGCGAGTGTTCTTAGGACACATTCAACTTGACAGAGAACAATAGAGACAGCATCCTCAGGACACCCCCTACGAACACTCCCCAGACACCGCGAGTGTTCTTAGAAGCGTCTTCAGAACACCACCATCTTGTTTATTTGCGAACATTTCAGGACACCGCGAGTGTTCTTAGGACACATTCAACTTGACAGAGAACCATACATTTGTTTTTCACCCAAAGTTATAAGCAAATTTGAATGTGATATGCTGCGGTGGTTGTTGCCAGGGCATACAGTCTTGGGTGCATGGCCAAATGGCCATGCACCCAAGACTCTATGCCCTGGCAACAACCACCGCAGCATATCACATCCATAGAGTCAAACATTTCAACTATGATCTATGGGAAACTTTTAATGTCCGCGAACAATATGAGTGTTCTTAGAACACTTTGAACTTGCCAGCGAACAATACGGAAACCATTTTCAGGACACCCCCTACGAACATTTCAGAACAACGCAATAGTTCTTAGAACACTTTCAACTTAACAACGAACAATACAGACAGGGTCCTAAGGACACCCCCTATGAACATTCCAGGACACCGGGAGTGTTCTCAAAAACGTCTTCAGAACACCCCCATTTTGTTTATTTGCGAACATTTCAGGACACCGCGGGTGTTCTTAGAACACATTCAACTTGACAGAGAACAATAGGGACAGCGTCCTCAGGACACCCCCTACGAACACTCCCCGGACACCGCGAGTGTTCTTAGAAGCGTCTTCAGAACACCACCATCTTGTTTATTTGCGAACATTTCATGACACTGCGAGTGTTCTTAGGACACATTCAACTTGACAGAGAACAATATGGACAGCGTCCTCAGGACACCCCCTACGAACATTCCAGGACACCGGGAGTGTTCTTAGAAGCTTCTTCAGAACACCGCCATCTTGTTTATTTGCAAACATTTCAGGACACCGCAAGTGTTCTTAGGACACATTCAACTTGACAGAGAACAATACGGACAGCGTCCTCAGGACACCCCCTACTAACACTCCCCGGACACCGCCAGTGTTCTTAGAAGCGTCTTCAGAACACCACCATCTTGTTTATTTGCGAACATTTCAGGACACCGCGAGTGTTCTTAGGACACATTCAACTTGACAGAGAACAATACGGACAGCGTCCTCAGGACACCCCCTACGAACACTCCCCGGACACCGCGAGTGTTCTTAGAAGCGTCTTCAGAACACCCCCATTTTGTTTATTTGCGAACATTTCAGGACACCGCGGGTGTTCTTAGAACACGTTCAACTTTGCAGAGAACAATACGGACAGCATCCTCAGGACACCCCCTACGAACATTCCAGGACACCGGGAGTGTTCTTAGAAGCGTCTTCAGAACACCACCATCTTGTTTATTTGCAAACATTTCAGGAGACCGCGAGTGTTCTTAGGACACATTCAACTTGACAGAGAACAATACGGACAGCGTCCTCAGGACACCCCCTACAAACACTCCTCGGACACCACGAGTGTTCTTAGAAGCGTCTTCAGAACACCCCTATTTTGTTTATTTGCGAACATTTCAGGACACGGCGAGTGTTCTTAGAAAACATTCAACTTGACAGAGAACAATACGGACAGCATCCTCAGGACACCCCCTACGAACACTCCCCGGACACCGCGAGTGTTCTTAGAAGCGTCTTCAGAACACCCCCATTTTGTTTATTTGCGAACATTTCAGGACACCGCGGGTGTTCTTAGAACACATTCAACTTGACAGAGAACAATACGGACAGCGTCCTCAGGACACCCCCTACGAACATTTCAGGACACCGGGAGTGTTCTCAAAAACGTCTTCAGAACACCCCCATTTTGTTTATTTGCGAACATTTCAGGACACCGCGGGTGTTCTTAGAACACAATCAACTTGACAGAGAACAATACGGACAGCGTCCTCAGGACACCCCCTACGAACACTCCCCGGACACCGCGAGTGTTCTTAGAACAGTTTCACTTTGCTTGCGAACAAAACGGACACATATTGAGTCCTTAGAACACCCCCCAGTCAGTTTATTTAGAACATTTCAGAACACCCGTGATGTCTGCAAACAAATCGAACACAATAAGAACGTCTAACACATAAAAAACACAACTTTCATCCTATCTCATACACTCCCACCCTCCCCAAACACTCCTACACACCAACACACTCTACTAAATACACATTTTGAACAAAGTTTCACCGCGCTGTCCGCGGACGTCCGCAAATCCAAGATGGCAGGCGCTACCGAAAAATCTGACACGCTTCACGCTCCACGCCATCCAATCAGCGAACACGTTGCATGTCCGCGAACATCACGCAAGACGATTGGCCAATCAGGACACTGTCCGTGGAGCGAACAGGGAAGTGTGTCCGCGAACCGAACACAGATATCACTATTTTTTTTTTACCTACTTTTTGTCATTTTAAAAAAAACTACTGGACGGATTTTCACCAAATTTGCAAAAGCATGCTTTCGGGACCAAGCCGCTACTCCTGGTCCAAATTTGGTGGAAATCCGTCCAGCGGTTTGGGCTGTAGGCGCAAGCAAAACATTTTTCCCATTCAGTCTATGGGAAAAAAAAAGTTTTGGGACCCCTATATCTTTGCCCCCCCTGGACGAATCCTCACCAAACTTTGCAAAAAAATTCAGAGTGACCCAAATACTTTTTTTGCAAAGTTTGGTGAGGATCCGTCCAGGGAGAGCGATTTTATAAGCCACCCAAAAAGTGCTCTTCCTATGGAAACAGCAACTTAACCATAACTGCATGGCCACTATCGTGGCCATGTATATATATATATATATATATATTACCGTGGCATATATTACATGGCCACGGTAGTGAAAAACAAATGTATGGGTGCATAGCCATTTGGCCATGCACCCAAGACTCTATGACCTGGCAACAACCACCGCAGCATATCATATTCATATTTGCTTATAACTTTGGGTGAAAAACAAATGTATAAGGAACAAAGGTATTAGATACTATGGATGTGATATGCTGCTTGTCCTTATTATTGTATACTTACTGTTTGGTCTAGTAATGGGAGTCCATGTTTTTCTTCTTCATTTCTGTGATAAAAGAAAATAGCATGTTAGTATTAGTATTGTGTAATGACTTATTACATTGTATAAGCAATATACTTTTATTTTTTTTCGACCCTCATATTTAGTAGAGTACAAATCAGAGTACTGTGCAATTTGCTCAGTTTCTGTATTTGTTGCTAAAATCATTGGGTCTGTGGGAGAAAAAAAAATCCATGTTGGATTAAAAAAAATACCTTTTTCTGTTATGCTACAGTTTATTTGTTTGTTTGTTGTCAGTGTTCACTTTTTTGTTTCTGGCTAATGCTTTATACTTTGCTTTGTTGTATTTATTTTTGGAGCAGTAACAGATTCTTCATTTGTTTTGATATTATAAAATTTTGGAGCAGTTAGATACCAATTGGCGTATTCTAACTGTCTATTTTTTGGCCTAATTTAGTGGTATTCATTTATCTGATTAGTTGTTGTAGAATCTTTGAGCTGTTAGATAGCTTTTGGAGTATTCTAACAGTTTATATTATTTTAACACAAATTTAGAATTTTGGAGCAGTTAGATACCAATTGGCGTATTCTAACTGTGTATTTTTTGGTCTAATTTAGTGGTATTAATTTATCTGATTAGTTGTTGTAGAATTTTTGAGCAGTTAGATAGCTTTTGGAGTATTCTAACAGTTTATATTTTTTCAACACAAATTTACTTAAAGGTTTAAATACAGTTTATTTATCAAATTTTGGTTTTAAGAACATCAAATAAGCGTCTGTAAGATTTGCTGGTAATCTCTGCTTTAGAGTAATGGTACTATCATTACATTCAAACCATCCACATTCCTTTTTTTATATGCCGTGTAGTGCCCTGAATTGGTTGTGGCTCCTGCGTGGTAGATTATACCTATTGTTGTGAAGGTTTTCTTACCAAGTGATATTTGACTATGTGTGAATCCAGTCAGCTTGCAGTTGTTTTTGGTACCATCTGCATTGTAACGTAGAAGCATTAGTATTGCGTATTTACTATGTGTTTGTGAGGTAATTATGTTGGAAGCCAATTTATCTTCTTGTGGTATATTCCATTTCAGAACATATTGTATTTAAGTGAATGGTTAGTGTGTTACATATATGGGTTACATTTCTTATGTATTACTATATATAATGTGTTTGTGTGTTGCTTTTTGAATTTGTTAAATGTTCCTATATTATGATATAACAATCAAACATACCCCACCCCCCTCCCCCACAGTTTTTAGGTAGTGGTACTGTTCTCCGAACATGTCCGCGAACATTAAATAAGTTCGCGGATATCAAGTTCATAAGAAGAGATCTAGTCAGTTCCATATGACATGTATATAAAGTCAAAGTCATTATTGTAAAAAACTATGAAATTCAGTGAAGAAACTTTGTTAAAGGGACGTTATGGTTAAGTTGCGGTACTAAAAACCTATGAAATTCAGTGAAAAAAACTTTGTTAAAGGGACGTTATGGTTAAGTTGAGCTACTAAAATCCTATGAAATTCAGTGAAAAAACTTTGTTAAAGGGACGTTATGGTTAAGTTGCGCTACTAAAAACCTATGAAATTCAGTGAAAAAACTTTTGGTTCCAAGTAAAACCGAAAAACCCTTGAAATTCGCCAGTTATGGTAAGCTAAGCAACCATAACTCGCGCCACCACCGTGCACTGCTAAGACTAACACCCAGGACATCAAAGATGACATCACAAATGAAAAAGGGCAAGTGAAAAGAGAAAGATATAGGGTGAGCTTTATTTAGGTAAGGAGCAGATCTTCTGGTGCTCTGCGACCCTAGCCTCAAAAGCACTTCGAAAACTCTCCCCCCTGCAGAGTACTGCATCACAATAATTACGCCCTATTGTCACCTTTGAAAGGTAAGGGTCAACAGCATTGCGAATGGCTTGTGAGGCAGTTGGAGGGAGGCGCTCCCCCACAGGAGTGTCTCTTGTGGTGGGAGTATCGGACACGGAGGATGCTGTGGAGGAACTCAAGCGACTACGCTCTTCACATGGCACCACCTTGCGAATGTCTGCAGTGTGGAACGAAGTGAGGTGTCGCTTCATGGTTGTCATACCAAAGCTGTACGAACCAACTCTCCCGTGACTCAGCACCAACTGGCACTGGTTACACTTCACCAGGTTTGCACGTGCTTTTGGTATGTTCCCATAAACGGAAAACAACCGCCACACCCACGACTCCCGGCGAGTGCTCCTACTGCTGAGTTCCTCCACTTCATTCTGTTCCTCTTCTTCTTCCTCGCTCTCTACATCCTCACCCATATATCTCTCTGCAGGCTCTTGGGGAGGTGGGGGTGATGGCGGGTTTGGGGGTGGTGCAGAGGCTAATGAACCAACAGCAGCCATGGAAGCCATACCGATTAGTTTCCTTTTGGTCACTACAGCAGTAAAGGCAGTACACCTCAATATGCTATAGCTAGAAGGAGAATGAAGATGCGCTCTCGGGTGTGGCCATTTGTAGGGGTGGAGGGGTGTGCCTCGTGACCGTCTTCATCACTGCAAAGCGGTACAAAAATGTTTCACCACAAGTCCTCAGGTCAACTATTGTCTGGGATATGTGAAATTATACTTTTACACTCTACAATACTTTGCCTTGTGTCTACAATTTCTTTTGGACTGTTGCGGAAGCACACAAACTGCGCAAATTAGTCCACACGCTCAGCGTGGCTGCGGTCACATGATGACATCCTGAACACATCCACGCCAGAAATGATAGTCCGCTGCATAGCAAATGCTGAGTACCAAACGTGATGTTTGTGATATCATCTTTGATGTCCTGGGAGTTAGTCTTAGCAATGCACGTAGATAGTGCGAGTTATGGTTCCTTAGCTTACCATGATGGGGGAATGAGCAGTGTTTTTTGGTTTCGCTGTGAAGTATAACATTCCTTTAACAAGGTTTTTGTACTGAATGTATATATATATATATATATATATATATATATATATATATATATATATATATATATATATATATATATATATATATATATATGGCAGGGAAAGAAAATAAAGGGACTAAACATGTGACATTGTCAGTGATGTCATCAGTGACATTTGAGATGACAAGCTTCATGGTCTAGGTGTTAGTGGTAGCAGTGCACAGGGGCGGGGCAGGCTTGGGGGCTCAGGTTACCATAACTGTCGAATTTCAGGGTTTTTTCGGTTTTAATTTGAACCAGAAAGGGGAGGCCGAAATTATTTTTTTAGTGAACTGCACAGGTTTTTGGTATGGCAACTTAACCATAACGTCCCTCAACAAAGTTTTTGTTGTAGTATATTACATGGACGCGTTAGCGTCCATGTAGTTATGGTTAAGTTGGTGTTTCCATAGGAAGAGCATTTTTTGAGTGGCTTATAACTTCACTCCCTCTGGACGAATCCTCACCAAACTTTGCAAAAATATATATGGCCCACTCTGAAGTTTTTTGAAAAGTTTGTAGAGGTTTGGTCCAGGGGGGGCAAAGTTATAGGGGGGGTCCCAAAACTTTTGTTTTTTCCCATAGACATAATGGGAGAAAACTTTGCGCATGCCTAAAGCCCAAACCGCTGGACAGATTTACACCAAATTTGCGGCAGGAGTGAGGGCTTGGTCCCGAAAGCATGCTTTTGCAAATTTGGTGTAAATCCATCCAGTAGTTTTTTTTTAATTGACCAAAATGTAAGGCAAAAAAATGAGTGATATCTCCGCTCGCTCCGCGGACGGACTTCCCGGTTCGCTCCGCGGACAGTGCCCTGAATGGCAGAGCGGCTTGCGCGATGTCTGCGGACATGCGACGTGTTCGTTGATTGGACGGCGTGATGCTTGAAGCACGTCAGAATTTCTGTGGCGCCCGCCATCTTGCATTCGCCGACGATTGCGGACAGCATGGTGAAACTCGGATTAAAAATTGTATTCAGTGGAGTGTGTTGGTGTGTAAGAGTGTTTTCGGAGGGTGGGCGAGTATGAGATAGGTTCAATGTTCTGTTTTTTTTATGTGCTAGACACTTTTGTTGTGTTCGATTTGTCTGCGGACAACACGGCTGTTCTGAAATTTTCTATATAAAGTAAATGGTGGGGTGTTCTGAGGACGGAGAATGTGTCCATTTTGTTCGCAAGCAAGCTAAAATTGAGCTCCTGGTGTCCTTAAATGTTCGTACATAAACAAAATGGGGGTGTCCTGAGGACGCAGTCCGTATTGTACTCTGGCAAGTTGAATGTGTTCTAAGAACACTCGCGGTGTCCTGAAATGCTCTGATTACTTACCGGTAATCTTCATTACTCCTAGTCCTACTCTTCCTCATCACAGTACTGACCACCCTCCTCACCCTCCCTGCGGGGAAGGTCCCATGCTCCGGCTTGGTAATATGAAACTGACTGATGTGGATGTGGGGGAGGAGTTATAGGAATTTAAAGAAATAGAAGAAGGTCCTGTGTCGGAGGCAGGGGCCTCATGAAGTAAGTACTGGGACGAGGAAGAGTGGACGTGGAGGTAATGTTTGCAATTAAACAAAATGGGGGTGTTCTGAGAACGCTGTTCGTATTGTTCGTTGTCAGGTTGAAAGTGTTCTAAGAACCCTCCTTATGTCCGTTGACATTACAATTTCCTATGGCCCTTACCCGACTTTTTGTCCACTAAACAAACGATAAATCAGGCTGCTGTGCACCAACATTATATGATAATCCTATCACTTGCCCCATCGACCTGGCTGACCTGCTTTTGCGACATTAAATCATATCTCCCGCCCCTAAGCCTGACATTATCAAAGCATTCATATTCCCCGTCTCTCTCCGTGACGTTACAGGGTGCGTAGCCAAATGTGCCCAGTCGTCTCCAGTCCTACGCGACTTTACACAGAACCCGGAAAACAACACAGATCATCTCACAACACAGCGCGCCACAATTCGGAATATGAAACTGTGATTTAAAAGCAAACAGCAAGATTGTACATTTCGTAAAGTACTTTTATTTGACATTAAATGTTTAGAGAATATTCAGCGAATTGCATTTGTCTTTGCTGTCGATCCGCAAAAGTTAATCTTGAGTCACGCGCTGTTCCTTTGCGGTACACAGGGTGTTGGTTTATGATAATAGAAGCACTATGGTCGCACTGATAATCAGAAGGCTGTTCCAACAACGAGGCATTAGACCACCATAATGGTTGGTATGTTGCTTCTAGCCGCTAGTACCGCGTAAGGGCATATTGGTCCTTGCTGATTGTCCCATAAAATGGTGAGGGTCATGAAGTTGTTTATAAGTAGCTGCACCTGGCAGTTAAAAAATCTGTCGGCCGGGGTCTGAAAATCATGACATTGACAGTAGGGAAGGATGTACCTGTTTTAAAAACATAAATTAGTCTCACGAGCCGATCTTCATTAAAAATATTCATTTTATTTAATAGGGCGTGAAACTATTTGCTAGCGAGAATAGTGCAACGAAGTATGTTAACTTATTCCAACTAACCCACCCTCTCTCCTCTGCCTTTTTCAGAGCCGTCTGAGCGCCAGGGGACCACTTCGGCGGTGATAGTGCGCGGTACAAAACAATATGCCACATTGAACGAACAAGTACAACTTAACCGGGCTTTAACGCCACGCTATTGTTATTATATTCCGGTATAAAATAATCTAAAGGGTTACTTACATTATATTGGCATTTTCCATTGTCTACGTGTAATGCAGTCCCTAAATACGACTCCGTCTGTGCCACAACGATCTTTCTCATAGTGATATAATATATAAAAGTGGTTTAGTTTCTGAAATTTCATCCTTATCGTCAATAGAATAGAATCTTATAGTGCGAGTCGTGGGCCACTCCGGCCCGCGAGCAAAAAATGGAAGCAGCTGACCTTCATTGTGAACGAGCATAAATTCTTACTTTGCAACATTCTGTGTAAAGCCATCCCTGAGAAATGTCTGCGTGCTAATGAAAAAAATGTGTTAAAGGGAGTTTATGGTTAACTTGCGCTTCTAAAAACCTATGAAATTCAGTAAAAAACTTTGTTAACGGGACGTTATGGTTAAGTTGCTAATCCCATAGGAAGAGCACCTTTTGCTTTTTGGGCAGCTTATAACTTCGCTCTCCCTGGGTGAATCCTCAACACACTTTGCAAAAAAAGGATATGGCCCACTCTGAATTTTTTTGTAAAGTTTGGTGAGGTTTGGTCCACAGGGGGAAAAGTTATTGCGGGGATCCACATTTTTTTCCCATTGATTGAAATGGGGAAAAACTTTGCGCATGGCTACAGCTGAAACAGCTGGGCGGATTTCCACCAAATTTGCGGCAGAAGGAGTGGCTTGGTCCCGAAAGCGTGCTTTTGTAAATTTGGTGAAAATCCATCCAGTAGTTGTTTTTTAAACGATCAAAAAGTAGGTCTAAAAAATGTAATGATATCTATGTCCGCTACACGGACACACTTCCCTGTTCGCCCCGCGGGCAAGATAACGATTGGCTAATCGGTCGCGTCATGTCCGCGGACATGTGACGCGTTCGCTCATTGGATGGTGAACAGCGTGAAGTGCGCCAGATTGTTCCGATGCGCCCGCCATCTTGGATCCGTGTTTTGGTGTCCGCGGACATCTCAGCAAAAACATATTAAAAAACACAACATTGCACTTGTTAAACTTATCAAATACTGACTGGGGAGGTGAGGGTTGATGAGGATGGGATATGGCAGCAAGAAGCAAGAGGTGTTCCACAATATAATGTGCGTGAAGTACAGGCGACGGACTCATGTGTCTGTGTTAAAATGTATTTAAAATAATATTGGAGTCAGACTGCCGCCGAGTCTGGCATCTGAGGCAGGCACCTACAGTGTCTGATGGAAAAAGCGGCCTTGCACGTGTATGAGAATACAAGTTCATTTGTGATGTCATCTTTAATGTCCTGGGTGTTACTCTTAGCAGTGCACAGTGGTGGCGCAAGTTATGGTTGCTTAGCTTACCATAACTGGCACATTTCTGGGGTATTTTGGTTTTACTTGTAACCATAATGTCCCTTTAACAAAGTTTTTTCACTGAATATATATATATATATATAAATATATATATATATATATATATATATATATATATATATATATATATATATGTTTGAAAGCTTGCTGATTTACTCCATTCAGACAAACTGTTTGAGTGGCACTCTCCACAGCGATCACAAAATAAAAGATCAGGATCTGTAGCGTTCCATACAAAATTATTCTTCCTTTATGGAATACAACATTTTTCCAGGAAAATCACGTTATAACCAATTAAAATATGACCATAAGTGTGATCCTCCCAAAAGTAAGGCAATAAATATCGCTGAGGCATTTACGCATTTCGTGGCCGACTCACAGCTAGTTCACAACAACCATCCTCTTTGTCACAACCTTTTAAAAAGAGAAACAAACATGGAGAAGGTTTACAATGAAAAGAGGAGGATCAGGTGGATTGGTTTCGCCCAAAAACGTGTTGTCATGTTGGCCATCTTGGCCTAGTTATTTTTCAGTAAGGCAAAATGGTAAAGTGACTTTCATTACTCGTGTCTGTACAATGCATCGAATTAGCACAACACATTTACACGTGATCGAATGTGAGGTAGAAATCCACATTGTTACATGATCGAGCTGAGTTGCATATTTCACCAACTAATTCTCATAGTCGCATTCATGCCATCACAGGATGTCAACATTGTATAGCGATCTCATTGGTACTGAGTTACATATTCCACCAACTGTTTCTGGTAATGACACAGTACGTCATATAATCACGACATGTCTAAATAGAATCAGAAACATAATATGAACCCTGACTTCATCAACTTTCATATATCATTTATAAAAATATAATAGGATAACTAGTGAACGGCTCCCAATGTGGGCAATATGCGTAGTCTGATATCTCGTTGGGCTGCAAATTCATTATAATGTGTCTGAAATAGAGAGATTAACTGCCCTATTAGCTGTTTGTATCACTGTGAATGGTATACAATATATTACCAAATGGTGTAGTGTGCTCTATCCACAGAAATTGTTTACGGATCCTAGAATTACCATTGCCTTGTTATAATATGAAATGCATCATCCAGTAGCAGGTGTGGTGCAAAGTACAAATATACCGCTTAGTAGCAGCTGTGCACACTTATTCACACAGGGATATATTTTCATTTGCTTACATCAATAAGTTTTCGCATTGGTTGGCGTCATCATTGCCTCATTACCCTATAAAGTGAATCGTGCAGTAGCAGTATGACCAGATGCAAGTCAGGTGCAAAGTGCAAACCTACCCCCATCCTTACATTGTTGGCCCATAAAGTGCATCATGTAATAGCAGCATGACCAAGTTTGAGAAAAGTGCATATATGTTTACGTACGTTTTTATTGACATTTTCCAAGCAACACAACAGTGTTAATTCTATTTTCTCCGCTTCCACCCTGCCCTCCCCCCTTCCCCCTTCCCCTGTCCCAACCGTAACCCACTCCATTCCCTCACTTGATCTTCTTTGACCCTTCCCTCTTCCCTGCCTGTTTGTCTGTTCAGCCCTCGGATGTGACCCAAGTCTCTGCATTGCTTTCTGACCAAGGCATCAACAGTCCTTGCCCCTTTGTAAACTTTACTATTTGTGCACTCAGATCACCCCCAACAGTTTCACTTTCCTCAGGCACCATGCCCCTCTCGTGTGCCTCTGTAGAAACTTCAAAATCAAATCCCATTCTACAAGAATGCATTGGTGATCCCCCTGAATGGAGTAAATGACCCACTCTAGCATCACAGAATTCCATATTTTTGCACAGATTCATGTTCATTGGGGGGTACCCTCTTTCTCCACTTCTGAGCCACCACCAGCACCCCTGCCATCATCGGAATCACATATGCCTTTATTGTGACTTTGTTGGTAACTCTTCTAGGATTCCTCCCAGACACAAGATGGCCTCTCCCTGAGTGCCCCTCCATTGTACCCCAAAGATCTCTTTAATTCATGTCTGGATCATTGCCCAATATGTATGGACATTCCCACCAAAGGTGTGCCTATGTTCCCACCTCCCCACATTCCCTCCAGCATTTATCTGGGACTGACTAATACCATCTATGTAGCTTCTCAGCAGTGTGGTGCCATTGAACCAATATCTTTGTCCAAATCTTTTATATTTTTACTGCCCTTGCTAGGATGGGGAACTCTGTCCAAAAAGCAGAAATTGTTCCTTTTCTATTGGATGCCCCACTATTGACCCCCAGCTCTGCTTGTAGGCCCGTTTTCCTGTTTCCCCCCTTTATGATAATGGCATAAATTGTCCCCACTATATGCTTGTCCCCTGTATCACTTATGACATATCTTTCAAAGGGGGGAGTTCCCTGGTAGAAGCTCTCCTAATCATGGGGTGTTCGGACCAGTGTTTTATTTGAAAATAGTGGTACTGCTCCCTTTCTGCTAGCCCAAAGTCCTTTTTATACTGATTTAAGGCTTTCAACTCCTGTCCATTAAACATGTCCCTCAGTTTTGTGCAGCTCCCCTCTTGCCACTTAACACAAGGTAGTCAGCCCTGCCCGTTGTACCAGCCATTAATTGCAAGTCGTAATCTGGGACAGTGATGATTCGCCTTTATCATTGCTAGGAATTTGGACCCGAATCCCATTTTTTCCATGGTGCGGAAAAGAAAGTGCCATTCAACCCTACCAAATGCTTTCACAGTGACTAAGGTCAGAATTAGTGCTGGTATCCCTGTTTTATTAACCTTTTTGATGAGTTGACTGACCCTTCGAGTGTTATCGCTTGTCTGTTTACCTTTATTTATCCAGATTGGTCCGGGTCGACAAGCTCCGCAAGGAGCTTTTCAATTCAGCTTGCCAGAATGTTTGTATAAATCTTTGCATCAATGTTAATGAGTGCGATCGGTTTCTACGATCCGCATTCCCTGTTTTTGGCAATAACTCGACTTTGGCTTCTTCCATGGAAGGTGTGATTTCCCCTATTCGCCTAAAAGAACTAAAGAGCGGGACCAGATGCGGGATAAGAATTTCCCTGTAGGTTTTGTAGAAGTCTGCCAAGTACCTATCCAGGCATGGCACCTTCCCCATTGGTAGGCTTGTTATGGCCACCCTTACATCTTCTGGTGTGATGTCACCCTCCATTTCCTTCAAATCCCGATTGGTGACCTGTTTTAATGGACACCAGGCTGCTGTGATCACACCTTATTTCTGCCCCAGAAAAAAAAAATGTTATGCTGGAGACTAAGTCCTATTGCTATTGTGTGATAAGAAAGTTTGGTTGATCTGCCCCATGGATTACACGTGTTTCGGCAAGGTGCCTTTCTCAAATCAGGGCTTATCTAATTATGACCCATCATAAGTGAAAATAATAAATGCACCATCCAATCCCCATGTACCAAACCACATCATAAAAATCAAGGTAAAACGGAATATCCAGAAAAGAAAGTTAAGTAATTCAATCAAACATTATTAAGAAGAAAACAAAAGCAAATGCCATTTTTTAAACGTATACATTTACATTTCAGTTTCCCATTCACAGAGAGAGAGGGTATGGGATAAGGGATGGATGTTTAGGTTTGGAAAAGTCAAAAGGAAAAATGGAAAACACATTAGAAATTAATACTTGGTGAGTGGTTGTGATTGAACAAACACGTGCTAAGTGTGCTGTAATGTGAGAAAAGATTTCTTATCCAACTTTATTTCTCTTGATCATTACTGGAAGTGTAATAACGGGGATCAATCCCAACTGTGAGGTAAGGACGTGGGAGAGAAAGGAAAGAAGGTGGCGGTTTGTGAACACTTCTATGCACATTGTCAGCTAAAGTTGCAAAAAGGCCCTTTTACTTTTAATGCGGGTTACATCATGTTAAAAGGCTTGCGCTGCTCTCGGTTCCATTTTTTTTTTAAGTTAAGACTAATTTGCTAATATTTGCGGTTGTACATTAAAAGCCACAAATGGCGTGTGTGATGTCAGTTGATTTAAATAGGTTAGACCCGATTTTTACATCACATGTGGCATAAGCTGTAACTGACTTAACAAGTGCTACTCTTTGTATTAATATTAATGTTTGCGGTTGTACATTGAAAGCCACAAATGGCGTGTGTGCTGTCAGTTGATTTAAATAGCTTAGACCCGATTTTTACATCACATGTGGCAATAACTGTAGCTGATTCAACAAGTGCTGCTCTTTGTAATAATTCGACTATGTGCTGGAACTAAGCGCATCCTGATGCGATTGGTCCTGAGAGCGGGTGGGCTGTCAAGGACCCCAGGGCTTACCTGCAAATATCATTGCCGCGTCCCGCGTTCAAGCGAAGTGTTGCTGTGGTCCCTGCTTGTTGCCATGTAACGAGGGGATGACTTGGCAACTAAGTCCCTTGTTTGTGTCATTGCCGACTGTCTGTTTGTCTACAGGTTTAGAGTCGGCCATGTTGTAATGTACTTTGTGATAACCTCTTCGTGGGAGACACGAACTGAGTGCTAATCACAGCGTTCTATTCCTTAGCTGTGTGGGAATCTTATGTTACCATTTATTATTTGATTCATACAGGAGTATTTGAAGCTCGAAATGCATTAAAACTCGTAGTCACGTTCCAATTGTTACTAGGTTTGTCTCATGGGATTCTCAGTGGTGTATTGTGGGAACCGTAGTACTGTGTTGGTTGCAGTTCTGAAGAGTTATAATTTGCGTGAAAATCACTTGTAAAGAGTTTTGCATTAAAACTCATCGTACGTTGCAATTGATACTAGGTTTGTCTCATGGGATTCTCAGTGGTGTATTGTGGGAACCGTAGTTCTGTGTTAGTTACAGTTCTGAAGAGTTAAAATATGCCTTAAAAATCATTTGTAAAGAGTTTTGCATTAAAACTCATATTCACGTTCCAATTGTTACTAGGTTTGTCTCATGGGATTCTCAGTGGTGTATTGTGGGAACCATAGTACTGTGTAGGTTACAGTTCTGAAAAGTTAGAATTTGCCTAAAAATCACTTGTAAAGACTTTTGCATAAAAACTCGTAGTCATGTTCCAAATGTTACTAGATTTGTCTCATAGGATTCTCAGTGGTGTATTGTGGAAACCATAGTACTGTGTAGGTTACAGTTCAGAAAAGTTAGAATTTGCCTAGAAATCACTTGTAAAGAGTTTTGCACAGTACATATTTGATATGTATTGTATTTAAGGGTGCCCTTGATTCTGGTTGTATCTTAGTAAAAACCTTATATGTATTGAAAGTTTTTTTTAAACCCTGGGGGTAGACAGTTCCTATTGATGGTTGCATGTGCGTTGGAATCTTAAGTCTCGAGGGATTCACAGTGGTGTATTATGGGAATCATAGTTATTAGTATCATTAATATTCTAAATGTGTTTAAGAGTGCCAGGAAAGCCAATATGGTGAAAACATAGGTTACATATCCATCAAAATTATATCTTAGTATAGACCACATTGTTGAAGAACAAATTACAGAAAATACGACATCTCATTGTCCGTGTTTAAGCCAGTGTCCACACTTCTGAAGCGACAGATATATCTGGCCTCTTTACGGCGAAGAAGCAATTCCTGGTTGCCGCCCCTAGGTCCCAATGTTACTTTCTTTAAACCTATAAATCTAATGTCTCCTTTGTCTTGCAATTGGTGTACTTTCTGCCAGTGGTCGGCTAGGGGTAGGTTTTTGTCTTGGCTGCCAATTGTTGAGAGGTGCTCTCTTATCCTTATCCGTAGCTGTCTAATTGTGCTGCCGATGTAAGTTTTTTTACAGACACATATGATCGCATAGACAACATATTTTGTTCGGCAGTTTATCTGCTCCTTTACTTTTGTTTGAATTCCATTCATGTCTTTGTAGAAATCTGTACTTGCCGTTGCATATCTGCACATAGTGCAAGTACCACATCTTATAAATCCCGGTCCTGGGTCGTCTAACCAGGTCAAAGTTTTTTGTTTTTTCTTTACAGGTAGTAATGATGGGCTTAGACTGGTTCAAAGTGTTTTCGCTCTTCTATAGATTATAGAAGGGTGATCATGAAGACAAATCCCTGATGTGTGGGTCAAGTTTGAGCAGATGCCAGTTTTTTTTAGACTTTTTCTGATCTCATGATTGTTCGCACAATATGTAGTAATGAATTGTACTTTAGTGTCTTGAGTAGGTTTGTCCTTTTTTAACAAGGTTTGTGTTCTAGGTATTAGTTGCGCCTTGTCCTGGGCAGCTTCTATGCTTTTTTGTAAATAGCCTCTAGCCTTGAATCTATTGGTTAAGAGATTGCATTCCTCCTTGAAATGTATTGGGTCGGCACAGTTCCTTCTTGCTCTTATGAATTCCCCTTTAGGGATGTTTCTAATTACCGGTTCGTGATGACAACTAGTGGCAAACAATGTTGAGTTGACTTCTGTCTCCTTCCGGTAAGTTCTGGTTATAAGTTTGTTGTCTTTAGTTGAGATTGTTAGATCCAGAAAGTTAATTTCCAATTGACTGCTTGTGCCTGTAAATTCAATGCCCCAATTGTTGTCATTGGTCTGAAGTCTGAAGCTTTCTAAGTCTTGCAAGGTGCCATTCCAAATAAAGAAGACATCATCAATGTAACTTGTCCATTTGATGATGTTAGTTTTGTATGCATCTGTTGTATAGATCAGGAGGTCTTCGAACATGCCCATGACCAGGTTGGCCAATGCTGGGGCGTATTTAACGCCCATTGCCACGCCTCTTTTTTTGCTTATAGAATTGGTTTTCAAAAATGAAGATGCTATTTTCTAATGTCGCCATGAGCATTTCTTTTATCATGCATACAAAATGGAAATGTGATGCGGATTCCTTCATAAATGTGTAGGTTATTGTGTCCAGAGCCAGGTTATGTCCAATTGAGGTGTATAGGGCTTTAACATCCCAAGTGGCAAGATGGTATGTTGGGAGCCATTCAACTCCTTCTAACATTTGTATTCCTGATGTAGTATCCTTCAAATATGCTTGGATTGCTTGTGCTCTTGGTCGCAGTATTTGGGAACGATATTCTGCCAAAGGCTCGGTTGCCCAACCTATTCCACTGAGGATGGGCCTCCCTTCAGGGATATTGGTAAATGGTTTGTGTACCTTTGGGAGAAAATAGATCGTTGGAATAGTTGGTTTGGTTTGGGAACGAGGAGAAAACTTTTTTCTTCATCCGAAATAAGACCTTGGCGATGCCACCCTTGAATTAAGTTACTCAACTCTGTGATAATGTCTTTCTTTGGATTGGAGGCCAGTATTTCATAACAGTTAGGCGTCTCTAAATGTTGTTGTTCATTTTGAAATAATCTTGTCTGTTCATCACAATGATGTTCCCGCCCTTGTCAGCTTCCTTAATAATTAATTCCTCGTTGGTTCTTAAAAGTCGAAGTGCTTCTTTTTCTTGTACTGTTAGGTTATCTCATTTCACTTTTTGGGTTTTTCCCTGTTTGTCATGAGCTTTGTGTAGATCTCGTGTCACTGATTTATACAAAGCGTCTATCATGTTGTCTGGTGCCAATTGCGGTAGAAATTTAGATTGTGGTTTGAGCTCTTTTTGTATGAGCCCTACTGGGTGAATGTCCAATTCTCGCAAAGTTTGATGCATTGGGAAAGTGTCTGGTTCCTGGAACGATCTCAATATGTGAATGCTTTCCAAATCTTTGATGGTAAATTCGCTGATGGTAACTTTGTCCTTCTGCTTGTATTGTTTGTCGGCTTGCGTTGCAAAGAATTTTTTGAGTTTCAATTTTCTTACAAACTTGAACAAATCTATGTGTACTTGTACTGGTTCAAGGTACGATGTCGGAGCAAATGATAGGCCCCTGTTGAGCAATCTTACTTGATCTTCTGTGAGTTGTATGCTTGATAGGTTTGTCACCAAATTTATTTGGTCTTCTTTGCTTCTTCCCTGGCCGCTGCTCTCGTTAATCTGCGGTAATCCTCTACAGCGTCTGGGTTGCCGGAGTCTACCTGACCCCCTCCTTCCTCTCCTCCTACTAAAGGTTGCTTCTTGTCTGGTGTGTTTGGTATCTGAAAACGGACTTGCTTTTGGAACTGAGTTCTGTTGCCTTTCTTGTATCTTGTAATCTGGTTCAGGAAGCTGTGGCCTGTTTTGGGTGTACTATCTGCACTAAATCCCTCACCATCTGAGGACTCCTATGCCTCAAAGCTGGCAGGGGAAGTATTTGGTGTGCTTTCCCTGGAAATTGGTTGGTTGAATTTGTTATATTTCTCTTGAAACGTGTGAACTCTGTCCTCGTTGTAGTCTCTTTCATCTCTAAAGAATTTTCGAAGTTTGCGAAGCTTAATGTCATCTTGGTACTCCTTAAGTATCTCATACATCTTGAGGTAATTCTTCCCTTTGGTTACTTCTAGAGTTTTGGCATCAGAGATTTCCTTTTTAATGTTTTCTATTTCTTCTGTTGCCCTTTTCTGTTCGCGAGTCGCATGTTCTATCAACATTTCTAGCATTTGTTTAGAGCATGTGTTCAAATTTTTTTCCCAATCTTCCACTAGGTCTTTGTCCTCGTCTTTGTTGAAGTCCGGAAAAATCAATATTCGTAGTCCCCTCGGTATTTGTTGTTTATTTAAGTAATTTTTAAGGAGATGATTTCCCAGTATTTGTCTATTTCTTTACGTGATGCCCATTCCAATTTTATGAATTTGTAGCGTAGGTCCTCATGCTTTTGATTTCCGCTTCCAAATGCATGAGCATTGCTTCCTTTGGGGGTAAACAGGTTGTGGGCTTCCTCTTCCCGGTTCTCAAGGTATTCTGCCATTATGGATGAGTTTGAACATGGTCAGCGCGGTATGTGATATCTGCAAATTGGACAGATTTTGAAGGAACTTTTGGGTTGATATCACTTAGAACCCCCGCGTCCTGATTAAATGCAAAAATTTGCACTGTCGCATTGGTGTGCCATAGAACAGAGACTTCGAGTTCCTCAACTCCGTTTGCTTGATTAGGAAACCAGGCTGCTGTGGTCACACCTTATTACTGCGCCAGAAAAAAAATCAGGATGCGCTTAATTCCAACACAGTCGAATTATTACAAAGAGCAGCACTTGTTGAATCAGCTACAGTTATTGCCATATGTGATGTAAAAATCGGGTCTAAGCTATTTAAATCAACTGACAGCACACACGCCATTTGTGGTTTTCAATGTACAACCGCAAACATTAATATTAATACAAAGAGTAGCACTTGTTGAATCAGTTACAGATTATGCCACATGTGATGTAAAAATCGGGTCTAAGCTATTTAAATCAACTGACAGAACACACGCCATTTGTGGCTTTTAATGTACAACAGCAAATATTAGCAAATTAGTCTTAACTTCTATTAAAATGGAACCATGGGCAGCGCAAGCCTTTTAACATGATGCAACCCGCATTAAAAGTAAAAGCGCCTTTTTGCAACTTTAGCTGACAATGTGCATAGAAGTGTTCACAAACTGCCACCTTCTTTCCTTTCTCTCCCACACCCTTACCTCACAGTTGGGATTGATCCCCGTTATTAAACTTCCAGTAAGGATCAAGAGAAATAAAGTTGGGTAAGAAATCTTTTCTCACATTACAGCACACTTAGCACGAGTTTGTTCAATCACAACCACTCACCAATTATTAATTTCTAATGTGTTTTCCTTTTTTCCTTTTGACTTTTCCAAACCTAAACATCCATCCCTTATCCCCTACCCTCTCTCTCTCTGTGAATGGGAAACTGAAATGGAAATGCATACGTTTAAAAAATGCTATTTGCTTTTGTTTTCTTCTCAATAATGTTTGATTGAATTACTTATCTTTCTTTTCTGGATATTCCGTTTTACCTTGAATTTTACGATGTGGTTTGGTACATGGGGATTGGATGGTGCATTTATTATTTTCACTTATGATGTGTCCTAATTAGATAAGCCCTGATTTGAGAAAGGCACCTTGCCGAAACACGTGTAATCCATAGGGCAGATCAATTAAACTTTCTTATCACACAACAGCAATTGGATTTATGGGTCGATTCATGGAATTAATGTGCGCCGAAAATTCCCGCGCAGAGGTGCCAAAACGTGCGATTTGCAGTAAAAGTGTGAAAATCGCAGTGCAAGTGCGGAAATCGCAGGGAAACTAGCGCACATCGATTCATGGAAGTCTGTGCGCGAGAAAAACATTGGATGTGCGCTAAAAATGTGCACCGCGCACGCCGGCGCACAGGTCATCCAACAGCGTGCGCCACGGCCACTGCGAAATCGCACATAGCACGGCGCACATCACAAAAGTAGGCGGAACACGGGGCGTAACACTCGGAATGGGGAACAACGCGTGAAAATATGGGCGTCACGGGGGAAGTACAGGAGGCAAGTGCGCGGAACGCCCACACGCTCGCCTACAACCCGTATTCATGGAATCGAATAGGGCAAACCAGAACATGGTCAAAGACGCGCACAGGGCCAAACCAGTACGCCACAAGAAAGCAGGCGGTAGCGCCCTTGTGCCTGAAAAAAATGTGCGCCAAAATGTGCGCTAACAAAAAGCACCCATATACAGCCATGATGAATGGTCCATACAGTGTCCCTCTCAGGGGTCTGCAACCTGTGGCTCTCCAGATGTTTCAGACTACAACTCCCATGATCTCCTGACATTGACTATGCTGTACAGGCCGGATGGGAATGGTAGTCCAAACACATCTGGGAGCCAAAGGTTGCAGACCCCTGCATGAGGTGCAAAGGGGTACCGACAAACACGGACACCCGCTCTGTGAAAAATAGCGTGTGCGTGTGTTCCTGGGTGCGCGGGAAGTTCCACACGCGATTAGCCTCGGTACGTGTGTTTCGGGGTTCGCGGGAAGTTCCACAAGCGATTGGCCTGGGTACGTGTTCTTCGGGATGCGCGTGAGGTTCCACACGCGATTGTCCTGGGTACGTGTACTTCGGGTGCGCGGGAAGTTCCACACGCGATTGGCCTGGGTATGTGTATTCCGAGGTGCGTGGGAAGATTCACACGCAATTTCAGCAGGGTACGTGTATTTCAGTGGTGCCGGGGAATGCTACACGTGATTTGGCCGTGTGGGTCCTCCCAGGTGTTCCCTCTACACCCTCCACGACCCCTGCAGGCAGCCCGCACAACAGGGGACTACCCTGCACCCCTGCTCATGTCCCACAGGCAACCCATCCATCATGGCCATGCCCACCAGCCAACCCACATGTCACCTTGCACTACTGATCACCAACACATGTCTCCCAGCACCCCCACCCCCCAGCATCCAGGGGCACCCTCCACCAGGCCCCCACACATGTCTACCACCACCCCCACCCCCCAGCATCCAGGGGCACCCTCCACCAGGCCCCCACTCATGTCTCCCTGCACCCCCAAACCCCAGCCACCAGGGGCACCTTCCACCAGGCCCCCACTCATGTCTGCCACCACCCCCACCCCCCAGCAGTGCAGGGGCACCCTCCACCAGGCCCCCACTCATGTCCCCTATCACCCCCACCCCCCAGCAGTACAGGGGCAGCCTCCACCAGGCCCCCACTCATGTCTACCATCACCCCCACCCCCCAGCCACCAGGGGCACCCTCCACCAGGCCCCCACTCATGTCTCCCACCACCCCCACCCCCAAGCAGTGCAGGGGCAGCCTCCACCAGGCCCCCACTCATGTCTACCACCACCCCCACCCCCCAGCCACCATGTGCACCCTCCACCAGGCCCCCACTCATGTCTACCACCACCCCTACCCCCCAGCCATGTGATTTTCCTGGGTACGTGTATTCCTGGGGTGCGCGGGTAGTCTCCCATGCGATACCATCAGGGTACGTGTATTATGGGTCCGCGTGAACTTCCACACGCGATACCAGTGGGCTACGTGTTTTACAGGGTTCGCGGGAAGTTCCACACGCGATTGCCCTGGGTACGTGTATTTCGGGGTGCGCGTGAACTTCCACACGCGACTGGGCCTGTGAGAGTGGGGTACGTGTATTCCAGAGGTGGGCGGAAATATTTACTCGCGACTGGGCCTGGGAGAGTGTGCTATGTGTATTCCTGGGGTAGGCGGGAAGATTCACACATTCGCCTACGACGCGCCGAAAAATAAATGGTCCAATCCTGAAACACGTACGCCAGCATGAAGCCGGCGTATGTCGACCCGCGCAGCATAAAAGTGCGCGCAAACAACAAACAAGCTCAGACGCCAGGATGAATATACTGTTCCTAGCAGCAGTGGCCGTGGGTTACCAAAGGAGGAGGAGGAGGATAGTGAGGGCCAGAATTTTCACTCCCAGAACCAGCCTTTTGGGATGCCTGATGACCAGGTGTATGGGAGGTACAGGTTTCCACCACACATAATACTGGACCTGGTCAGTGAGTGGGAGGATGACCTCACATCACCCACCCTGTGCTCCCAAGTACTCAGCCCCCTGGAGAAGGGCCTCAATGTACTGCACTTCTTGGCCACAGGATCATTTCAGCGGACAAGTGCCATAGTGGGTGGGGTGTCACAGGCCACACAGTCACACTGCCTACACCAGGTCTTGAACATCATCACTGCACGCCCATCAGTCCGTAGGCACATATACCTGCCCAGGACACCTGCACAAAGGCAGGCTGCCACCCTCGATTTCTACGGTGTGGCACAATTCCCAAAAGTGCTAGGTGCCATTGACTGCACCCATGTGGCACTACGTCCCCCCAGGGCATCTGAGCACATCTATAGGAACCGCAAGCACTGGCATTCCATCAACGTGCAGGTAGTATGTAATGCGAAGGGAATCATCACACCAGTATATGCCAACTATCCATGGTCCACCCACGACAGCTTCATTTACCGAATGTCTACCATAAGCCGGGACGTAGAAGCTGGGCGGCATGGCGATACATGGCTGCTTGGTGAGTATGAATGCCACTGCACATGCATGCATGTCAGATGCAGAGTTATGTCACTACCCCACTAATGATACCCATCACCTCCTCACCAGGGGACAGTGCCTACCCTCTGAGCACGCACATGATGACGCCAATTCGGAACCCCATCACACCTCCAGAGGTAAGATACAACACAGCCCATATTGCAACCTGGGGCATAGTGGAGCGCACATTCGGAGTGTTCAATTCACGCTTTCACTCCCTTGACCGTTCTGGCGGGCAGCTGTTATATGCGCCCCAGTAGTGTGCAGGATCATAGTGGGAGCATGTGTCCTGCACAATGTTGCAACACGCCGGGGCCTGGCTGTGGACATGCTGGTGCCCCCACACCCCCAACCACATGCACGCCTGCTGCGCATGGGAGGGGAGAGGGCACGGGGTGAGGCAGCCCGTACGCAGCTGGTGGCTAATTACTTCACATAGAAATCACACCCCTGTGGAGTGCACACAGCCATGGCACATACCATCTGATAAGCAATGATGACTCGACCTGACAATTATGACGAACAAAGGGACAGTCAACTGTCAGAACCATAGCAGCCTGAGATTGTTCATGTGGAAGTGTCACAATGTGTGCATCTCTACCTACACAAACACCACCAATGCAGTGTCATCAAAAGACACACTTCCATGCTGCATGAATACCCACTTGCAAAATACTACATGAAAACAGTGCCATGTCACCCAACCCCTCCCCGGCACGGCCACACAACACACCATGGCATGTCATGCAATGTGAGAGGAAACAAATTAATCCCCACAACATGCCCCAAGTGTCACCAGCTACAGTGTCCCTAATGGAAACATGGCCAAAAATGAAATGCTCACAGTAATGCAGGACCTACAGCACACATTACCAAATACTTACCAAGAATACCAATCACCTACACAACCTCCAGCCTACCTTAAACATGACATTACAGACTTAAAAATTTGCTAGCCTCACTACCTGATGATGCCAGCACTCCGAACACTTCCAAGTATACAGTGTTAGCGCCACGCAAGAGTGTAGGTGCACTGCTTACAACATGGACTCCAGTTCCAAGGTGGACCGCCTTGTGAACACATGAGAAATGGACCTGCAAATTAGGAGGATGAGATGGATGCAGAGGCACATATCAATACACCATGCAGTGTACAATACAACAACAATATGCACTATGAATGTATACACAGTATTGACTACAGACTGCCCACACATTGAATGAGAGTCCAATGTCACCATGTACGTCAATGTCACTTGGGCACACCCTTTGCAAGCCCATGGAAACGGGAAGCAGGAGGGGTGTGTGTCACAAAAACCCAAGCATCTGAAAAAAAAATTCATGACCAGCCTGCATGTGCCCAGCCACAATGCAGCGTATGCCCACGGGAGCCACACAAGGCAACACACTGTCCCAGAAAAAAAAAAAAAAATCAAAAATGGCCATTAATGGGCCTGGGGGGGGGGGTGGAGGCCACCCAGGAGGTCCGCGGACAGGGTGCACACCAAAACCCACCTGTGTGGATCTTGCGAGAAAAAAAAAACACCTCCATGGGCTCATGGCCTACACGGCTACCCTATTGTGGGAGTATCACTGCTGTTGCTATCCTCACCCTCTGCAGCTGCATCAGGAGGTGGTGGCACTATGGGAGGCAGCCCACGTAAAGCCCTAGTCTGTTCCTCCATGGCTGCAAGCATGCAGGTGTGGTAGGTCTCGTTCTGGAGGATAATTGTGCGGAGGTCCCCATGCAACAACTCACGGGATGCCCGGACCTCCGCCCTAGTTGCCTGCATCTCAGCTGAGAGCGTACGTGTGAGACGCTCCAGCTGCTGTTCTGTCCTTCTGTTTGTTGAAGCCTCAAGCTCAACAAGTGTCGTCCTGAGGTGAAGGAGTTCCACCCTCAGGGATTCCCTGTGGCCCTGGGACTCTATGGAAATGGCTTCCTGCAGAGTCGCCAGTGCCGCCCACCTGTCCCTGTCGGATGACAAAATGTCCTCCCTGTGTGACTGGCAGATGGAGTCTGTTGCCTGCTGTAGTCGCTCCATCAGCATTTCGGGGGGACAATGGAAGTGGCCACCCTATCCATGGCCTGAGCCATCATCTCTGATGATGCTGCCTGTTGGGTTGCCATATCGTATATGGATTGCTCCCATGCGGTATTGCCAGGTGGCTGATGGCCACCACGTCGGCGGGCACCACACCTGTCTGGGGCAAGGCGAACTGCGCCTTGCTGTGCCGGCACTGCCTGAGGCTGCAGGACTGCATTCCCCCTCTGATCTGCTGGCCCAGGAACAGGATCAGATGTCGCGGAGTGTGACCCTGCATCCGTAACCACCAAAGGCGTACCTGCCAACACTGACATCCCCATTGAGGGTTCTAACCCTGGTGCAGGTGGGTCGGACAGAACAGAATCCCTCCCAGGAACACTCACCTGCGACAACACATAGGTCTCATCATCCGAATCGACACCTGAATAAAGCTCGGGGGAGGTGCAGCCAGAGGCACCCCTTGAGAGCACGACCTGCAGCAGTTGTGGGTTCTCACCCACCACCACACCACGTCCCTCACTGGTGGTCGGTCGGCCCCCAGACTCCTCCTGGGTCTGCACCATCTCCACAACCCCAGCAGTATCAAGTGCGTCATCCCCTGCAAAGACATAAAAGAAAACAAATGGAAACAGGCATTAGCACTATGGCACACAATTAGGGCTGAGAGGCTACAGAAACAGTACTTGATTGACACATGTCCAACATGACTAAAACCCTCCCATGCATGCACCGTCACTGCGTGTGAAGGGTAGGCAGATGGCACACATTGATGACACGAAGATGGAAGATGAACACATTTGCTGCATGCTGCCTAGCAGTGGCATCACACATTGGCCAGTGATTGGCAGGTCAAATACACATGCCATCACACAGATGCCATGTACCCTAGCCGTGAAGTGAAGAGGGAGAGGAGGGCACCAATTTTTCATTCAGTCCAGTTTGCTCATGAAATTGTTTTTTTTATTGAAATGGTTCAAATGTTTAACCTGGAGCTGCCAGTCCAAAATGGTCCTATAGCACAGGGACATGTCTAAACAAATCATGTCCAGGAAACAAAGCCAGTCCACTGTACCATAGCCATGTCAGACATGTGACAATAGGACTGAGAAATCCAGAGTAAAAGTGGTGGTATGCAAACATTCTGCCTGAATAAACAGAGGTAAATAAGCAACAATGTTGTGGCAAGATGACACTCCAAGGGCAACTGGCGTGGTGTTGGGCTGGATGTCTAATGTTGGCAGAAGGGATGCTGCTATACCCAAATGCTGGTGCGCAGAATGTATAGGATGAGGCACATGGGTGACCCAAACCACTCAGACACACACACCCTCACATGGCACCCAAACAGAAGCCCTCCCACACACACATGCATGTGCACTCACCAGACAATGCCTCGTAATCTGCCAGTTCTCCCATGCCTTGGATCTGTTCCTCCGTGACGTAGGTCCCAGCAACCTGCTCATGTGGAGTGAGTTCTATGTCTTCTGCTGGAGACCCACCTCCAGTCACTAGAGTTGCGGCATGACTTGAGGCCAGCTTATTCTTTGCCATGCGCTTCAGGTCATTCCAGAAATCCAGAGTAAAAGTGGTGGTATGCAAACAATCTGCCTGAATAAACAGAGGTAAATAAGCAACAATGTTGTGGCAAGATGACACTCCAAGGGCAACTGGCGTGGTGTTGGGCTGGATGTCTAATGTTGGCAGAAGGGATGCTGCTATACCCAAATGCTGGTGCGCAGAATGTATAGGATGAGGCACATGGGTGACCCAAACCACTCAGACACACACACCCTCACATGGCACCCAAACAGAAGCCCTCCCACACACACATGCATGTGCACTCACCAGACAATGCCTCGTAATCTGCCAGTTCTCCCATGCCTTGGATCTGTTCCTCCGTGACGTAGGTCCCAGCAACCTGCTCATGTGGAGTGAGTTCTATGTCTTCTGCTGGAGACCCACCTCCAGTCACTAGAGTTGCGGCATGACTTGAGGCCAGCTTATTCTTTGCCATGCGCTTCAGGTCATTCCAGCGCTTGTAGCATTCAGTAGCTGTTTGCCTCACGATTCCAAGGGCACTTATGATGTCTGCAATGGTCTGCCAGTGTGCCTGACGTTGTGCAGGTGTGGTCTTGGATCCTGCAACAATCACCATTTTGCGGTCATGTGCGGACATATACTCTACAAGTGCATTCAGTTCGGCCTCATTGAAGCTGGGCTTCCTTGACGGTCCGGACTGTGTAGCCGTGTCAGGGGCATCAGCCTCTACTGGACAAGCACTCTTCCTCTTCCGCTTGGAAGGTGGTGGGGATCCTGAGTGTCCTACGCCGCTCTGGACACTAGGGGCAGGAGCCCCGGTGGACTCTGTACAAGGAGTGTGGGATTGCACACTCAGCA